>NW_026967527.1:187500-518333 GCF_028390025.1 Pseudophryne corroboree | reverse complement strand
TACGAGGAAATCTGCTAGAAGAAACATATGGTTTGAGCAAAGAGCAATGGAAGGTATTTCCGATCCGTAAAGTTTTTGGTAACTGTAACCGGAAAGCAACTGGATTGACTTTTTTGATAATGAGAAATGGTCCAATAAATCTAGGACCCAATCTGGCTGAGGTTTGTTGAAGTTTGATATTGCGAGTCGACAACCACACCCTGTCTCCTACTTTAAAAGTGCACGGCCGCCGGAGCCTGTCAGAAAATTTTTTTTCCCTGAAAGCTGCTTTTCTGAGAGCCAGGTGCACTTTTTTCCAAATAAGTTTAAGATGAGAGGTCAGGGCCAGAGAGGAGACAGAGGAATGTTGAAAAAATGAATTAGCTCTGGGGTGGAAACCAAAAACTGCAAAAAATGGGGACACATTGGTGGAGGAATGACAGGCATTATTATAAGCAAACTCCGCCAATGGAAGAAACTCAGACCAGTCATTTTGGAGTTTGGCCGAGTACAAACGCAAATATTGTTTTAGGGATTGGTTCACTCGCTCAGTCTGTCCATTGGATTGTGGATGATAACCGGAGGTTAATGATAATTTCATCTTTAACGAAGCACAAAAAGACTTCCAAAATTGTGCAATGAATTGTGGACCCCTGTCAGAAACAATATCAGTGGGTAACCCATGGAGTCTGAAAACATGACGGAGGAACAAGACTGCCAATCCCTGGGCAGATGGCAATCGGGGAAGAGCAATAAAATGGGCCATCTTACTAAAACGGTCCACTACCACCCATATGACTCGGCATCCAGCTGACAGAGGGAGATCCACCACAAAATCCATGGAGATATGCGACCATAGCCTAAGAGGAACATTCAAGGGCATAAGTTGACCAATAGGCAAAGAACGGGGAACTTTATGCTGTGCACAGACCTGACACGAAAAAACAAACTCTTTAATGTCTTTAGAAAGACCAGGCCACCACACTGAGCGGGATACCAATTCCAAAGTTTTAGCGACTCCCAGATGCCCTGCAACTTTGCTATCATGAAATTCCTCCAAAACAGTTGCTCTCAAAAACTCAGGAACAAAAAGACGACCAGCAGGAGTATTTCCCGGAGCTTGATGTTGAAGCAGCTTCAATTGGGAAAAAACATCCTGTGTGAGACCTGCCTGAATGACTGAAGGCGGAAGTATGGGAGTAACAGGACTGTTGTCTTGAACGGGAAGAAAACTGCGTGAGAGGGCATCTGCCTTGGTATTCTTGGAACCAGGTCTGAAGGTGATAATGAATTTGAAACGAGTAAAAAATAAAGCCCAACGAGCCTGTCGGGCATTCAGTCGCTTAGCTGATTCAATGTATTGAAGATTTTTGTGATCAGTCAAAACTGAAATGGTATGGGTCGCTCCTTCAAGCCAATGTCTCCACTCCTCAAAAGCCCATTTAATAGCCAGCAACTCCCGGTTACCAACATCGTAGTTGGATTCTGCAGATGAGAATTTCCTGGACATAAAGGCACAAGGATGTAACTCAAGGGAATCTGGATCCTTCTGAGAAAGGATAGCCCCTACTCCAACCTCCGAGGCATCAACCTCAACAATGAAAGGCAATTCTGGGTTGGGATGTCTAAGGACAGGGGCTGAGACAAAGGCTTGTTTCAAGGCCTGAAAAGATACTTTAGCTTCACATGACCAATTGGTAGGATCTGCTCCCTTCTTAGTAAGTGCCACAATGGGAGCAACTAGGTCAGAGAAAGAGTGAATAAACCTTCTATAGTAGTTTGCAAACCCTAAAAAGCGCTGAATTGCTTTTAAGTTGGTGGGTTGCGCCCAACTAAGGATGGCTTGGAGCTTCTTTGGTTCCATTCGGAATCCCCGAGGGGAAATAATGTACCCTAAAAAGGATACCTCCGTGACATGAAATTCACACTTCTCCAGCTTGGCATATAAGTGATTTTCACGTAATTTCTTTAGCACCTGACGCACCTGGGTAACATGTTGTTCTACAGAGTCAGAATATATCAAAATGTCGTCTAAATAGACCACGACGAATCTTCCCAGAAACTCACGGAGCACATCATTAATGAGATCCTGAAAAACTGCCGGAGCGTTAGATAGGCCGAATGGCATGACCAGATACTCATAGTGGCCTGACTGAGTACTGAATGCCGTTTTCCACTCATCCCCTGACCTGATTCTAATGAGGTTATATGCTCCTCTCAGGTCAATCTTAGAAAAAATAACAGCCGAACGTAGCTGATCAAAGAGGACAGAGATCAGCGGCAGGGGGTAAGTATTCTTTACTGAGATCTTATTCAACGCTCTAAAGTCAATGCAGGGTCTGAGGGAACCATCCTTCTTCTCTACGAAGAAGAAACCTGCACTTAAAGGGGATTTAGATGGTCTGATAAACCCTTTCTCAAGACTTTCTTTCACATACTCATTCATGGCCACAGTTTCAGGACCAGACAATGCATATAACCTTCCTTTAGGCAACGTGGCACCAGGAATTAACTCAATGGTACAATCATAAGGCCTATGGGGAGGCAAAATATCCGCATTGCCCTTGGAAAACACATCCAAAAAATCCTGGTATTCTCCAGGAATATGTGCAGACCCGGCAGCAGCTACTCGGATAGGAAGCGTAATACATTCTTTATCACAGATGGTACCCCATTGTAGGATCTCCCCAGACTGCCAATCTATGATGGGATTATGAAAGGCCAGCCAAGGGTGACCTAGAACCACAGGAACTGCTGGACAATGGGTAAGAAAGAACTCAATCTTTTCAGAATGCAGAGCTCCCACCGAGAGCAAAACAGGAGGTGTACATAGAGAAATAACCCCATTGGATAAGGGACTCCCATCTAAACCATGCATGGTGATACACCTACCTAAGGTTAGCTGAGGAATACCTAAGGCCTTGGCCCATGTTAAGTCCATAAAGTTTCCTGCAGCTCCACTGTCCACAAAAGCAGAGACCGAGGAACAGAGGCTGTCATAAGAAACTTTAGCAGGAACCAACAGTGAATTATTTGAGGAGATGAGCTGTAAACCAAAGTGAACCCCCTCACTATTCACTTGGTCAGGAAGTTTCCCGACTTGTTTGGACAACTACGGGCAAAATGTCCCTTACCTCCGCAGTATAAACACAGACCAGAATTTTGCCTCCTGGTTCTTTCTTCCGGAGACAATTTGGAGAGACCAATCTGCATAGGCTCCTCCATGTCTACAGGAACGGAAGGAACACAGGGAAAAGAAACTACAGATGCCCCTTTTTCAGCCCTCCGCTCTCTGAGCCGACGATCTATTTTAATAGAGAGCTCCATGAGTTTATCAAGGGTCTCAGGAGCGGGATACTGAAGGAGACTGTCTTTTATAGATTCAGATAAGCCGAGGCGAAACTGACTGCGCAGGGCAGGGTCATTCCAGCCACAGTCGTTCGACCAACGGCGAAACTCCGTACAATAATTCTCTGCAGGATTCCTACCCTGTCTAAGAGCACGCAACTGACTTTCTGCGGACGCCTCTCTATCAGGGTCGTCATACAATAGCCCTAAAGATTTTAAAAAGGCGTCTACAGACGATAAGGCCGGATCGTCTGTCTTTAAACCAAAAGCCCAGGTCTGAGGATCCCCCTGAAGCAGAGAAATTATAATTCCAACCCGCTGAGCCTCCGTACCTGAGGAGACTGGTCTTAACCGAAAATAAAGTTTACAAGACTCTTTAAAATTGAAAAACTGTTTTCTATCCCCAGAAAAACGGTCAGGCAGATGCATTTTTGGTTCAGGGATGACCCTCGGGGAAGTCCGTAACAGATCTTCCTGTGAGCTCACCCGGAGGGACAGATCCTGAACCATCTGAGTAAGTTCTTGAATCTGACTAACTAGAAACTGGCCAGGATTTGGCCCAACACCGGTGGGATTCATGAGGCCGACAAAATTCTCCCAACTGAATAAGTGAAAAAATTAACTCTTGTTAAAAAAATTTCTTTTGTCTGGCCGGTGATAATGTTATGATTCCTGTACTCCAGACCGGAGAAGATCTTATGACAGGGATCTGAGTACAGGAACAATATACTGGTTGTGGGAGCTGGAGAGCCTAGTAACCCCTGGCGCCCTAACTCCGTTGTCTCGCCCGTGTTATCAGAAATCCCCTGCGAGACTATGGTTGCTTGAGCCCATGGCAGCCGTGTTCGAAGGGCGGATTATGTCTGCCCAACCCCGATGCCCCCGCAGGTCTTAATGGGAGACAAGGGGAAGTCCGAGACAGGGTGATAACAAGGGGCCCTCTGACTAAACAACCAGGCCAGGGGTTACAAGCTAACTAACAAATTCAAAAGGTATGTGCGGACAAGCCGCCAGGGAAAAGGACAACCAAAGATCCACTGATCCGACACTCCTATCCAGCACCGCCGGACACCAGAGTGGATCTTGTGGAAGCGGAATCCTCCGCAAAAGCTCCAGAACACAATAAAGCAAAATAATAAACAGTAGCGGACAAGCCGCAACACACGGCTGCGCCGCGACTCACGAACGCCACCAGATGTTAAGGTGCTCGGTCAGACTCCAGGAACAGATGGTAACTTCCGAGTACAGGATCACTGAGAACAGGAACAATCGAATAGACCGGGACTGGGAACTCTCTCTGCAGCAGACACAGGCAAACAGGAAGCTATCACCGGCGTCTGTGAGAAGTCCTGGGAGTGCTTATATTTGAGAGCCCTCCAATCCTGATCCAGACAGGGTAATTACATAATGATGCCGTGCAGCTGCATGCTGCACGGCCAAAACACACAAGCACTGATTTAATTAAGACCCAGCAACAGGGAATGCAGTCTGACCGTGGCGTCCCTGTTGCTAGGGTCTGAGCGGCTCCGTGCGCCCGGCGTCTAGGCGTTGCCAGGGAGCCGGCGGCTGAACGCGCCCGGCGTCCCTGGTTGCTAGGCGCCGGGCCGCACGGCCGAGCGGACCCCGGCGCCTAACAACCACTAGGGGAGGCCTTAATAGCAGCCATAATCTCATCAGATGAAATAGGCGCTTCCAGCAGATCACAGGCCTCGCTGGATAGTGTGGGGAGGGAAACAGCGTCCAAATAATCAGTGAGATGCAACTGTGTGCACTCCAGTTTAGATTCATACAAACGACTATAGTAGGACACAAATTCAACCGCCATTTGTGGGGTCTGAGTTAGGGAAATGCCATCAGAATTTAAAATCTCAACCACTACACTATTAGGTCTATCACCCCGGGCCAGGGAGGCCAAATACGCCCCCGGTTTATCACCCGTAGCATAAAATGTATGAGAGGAGAAAAGGAGTCTATGCTGAGTCTTCTCCATTAGATAATCCTTCCATTCTTTCTGAGCCGATAACCAGGCTAACTTAGAACTATTTAAGGAATCCTGCAAGTATTGCAGTTCCGCGGAGATGCTCCGGGCCTCCAATACCAACTCCCGCTGCTTATAAAAGGACTTCAGGTTAGCTACCCGTTTAATCAAGCTCCCTCACAAAAAGGCCTTAAACGTGTCCCATAGAATAGAGATAGCAGTTCCGGCACTATTTAACTCAAAGAATTCCCGCCATGCGGCCACCAAGTCAGAGCCGTCCCCCATATGGACGAGCCAGAATGGGTTAAATTTTCATACAGCCTGGCACTTAGAACAATTAAAATCTAAAGTAAGGATCAAAGGGGAGTGATCTGATATACCCCTAGTTTCATATCTAATATTGCTCACCCGGGGGACCATGTCGCTCGAGAGGAGGGCCAGGTCAATCCTGGAGAACGAAGAATAGGAGTGAGAGAAACAGGAGTATTGTCTAAGAGACGGGTGTCTCAATCTCCAAGGATCGACCAGGCCCAGCCCCGACACCACATTAGCAAAAGAGGTATTCCCAGGGCTTGCAGTCGACGGAGACCTAGACAGCCTGTCCATTGCCGCATCAAGCACATTATTAAAATCCCCGAGGCAAATAACCGATATCCTGGGGGAAGAGGCCATGAACCCGGCAGCCCTCTTAAGAACATCAGGGGAATAGGGAGGGGGCACATAGACCGCCAAAAGGAGGACAGGGACGTAAAATAATCTACATTTCAGAAACACATATCTCCCCCACGGATCTGTCTGCACAGATTCCAGCACGAAGGGGACGGTCCGCTTAATAAGGACTGAAACTCCACGAGAGGCAGAAGTATACGTGGAATGGTACGCCCATCCCACCCATGGCCTTTTTAGCGAAAGAATCTTATTCCCCACCAAGTGTGTTTCCATAAGGCAGACCACATCAGCGGCACAGGTTTTAATCTGTCGGAGTACCAGAGACCTCTTAACTTTGTCACTGAGATAGTACAACAATGAACCATATCCACTCGCACCATACATCTCCACACACAGTAAAACCATAACCCAGAACCCTCCCCCGCCCCCACCCTGTATACCACCCCCAACTTGCAGCATACTTGGATCCCAAAACTAAACGCAAGTACCCAAATTCAAATATACAACCTTCGTTGCACCATTAAGTGGTGCAAGTATACCCTGATCGGGGCCAAGAATATAATGACTCTTGGGAGAACAAAGATAGCCTCCAGCCACCAACCACCAACCCCCCCCCCCCCCAACAGTATAGGAGGGGAAATCATAGACATCCACCCCCTGGGTCCGTGCATACCCGAAACAAAACAAGCATACACCTATAGTAAAAAGCTAAACATATCGAACCGCAACCCCCCCCCCCCCCCCCCATCCCCCAGAGGCATCAGGGGATAACATAAACTCTGGGGCCTACCCGAAGCATCAAAGTAGGCAGACAAGCAGTCATTTGACCTGCTGTACCTGCGAGAGCAGAGTAGGGTAACTAGGATACTGGGATATAAAGGACAATAACCCCATTCCAACACTCCCGCAGCCTATTGCCGCACATTAATGAACATGCATGTACAGCGTACATAGATAATAACAAGAGGAGAGCACAAGGAGAGAAAAAAAGCCATGACTAAAGCAAACAGGGTAGAGTTAGCAACAGGGTTAGGCTGGAGACTCAGGGATCCGCCAGGGCACGCCTCGCCGGGAATCGTCTATCCAGCCACGCCGTGGCCTCACGGGGAGTCGTGAAAAACGTTGTTTCTCCATCAGCCACCACTCGCAACTTAGATGGGAAGAGCATGGCATACGGCAGGTCAAGTTCACGGAGCCTCCTCTTAACAGACAGGAATTGAGCCCTATCCTTTTGTACATCCATGGCAAAGTCAGGGAAAACCGATATGGGCGATCCATTCCACTTCAAAGGGCCCTTAGGGCGAGCCAGCCGTAGGACTGTGTCGCGGTCTCGGAAATGGAGGAACTTAGCAATAAAGGTGCGGGGTGGAGCCCCCGGAGGCAGCGGGCGCATCGGAACTCTATGGGCCCGTTCTACGGTAAAGTAAGGTGAGAATTCCTCAGTTCCAAAAGCATCACGAAGCCATTTTACAAGAAATTCTTCAGGAGATGAACCCTCCTCCTTTTCCGGCAGGCCGACAAAACGGACGTTATTACGCCGCAAGCGCCCCTCCATATCTGTCAGTGTTTTGCGCACCTCGGTCATTTGAGATTCCAAAGCATCAGTGCGGCGACCCAGCGGGCCGACAGAGTCTTCAACATTGGATATATGGGTCTCAGCCTCGCCCACTCGTTCTCTCACTCGTTGAAGGTCCTGATGGATAATGGAGAGATCAGACTGCACTTGCCCAATCTTGTCCGCCAGACGCGCCTCGCTGGCAGTCACCGCATCTAATACTCTCTGCAGAGTAGCATCCGGATGGTCTGAGGAAGCGGAACTATACGCAGGAGATGGTGGTGCAGATTCAGATCCAGCATTCTCACCCCCCCCCCCCCGCCGCTGATTGGCAGGATTCCGGACAAACTTATCCATTGCGCCCGCCGCCGCATTACTTTGGCGGCCGCACACCATTTTAGACAACACGGTGTCGATCTGCCTAACCGAGCAGATATATCAAAGCAAATATAAGCAAGCAAGAGGGGGGCGCCCGCGCCGACACCCTATAGCAAGGGCAGCGGGCTCAGGGCAGGATATAAATATGTATAGCCAAACAGCAGGGCTAAGGCCTCCGGAAGTAATGTATGTCTGCCTGATGGAGCAGGGAGTCAGGTAATCCCCCCTATTCACAGCCGTGTATTTAAAGCTGAACAGTCCCCCGTACTGACCTCTAGGCAGGGTGAGATCAGGATCGGCCAGCCAGAGACGTGCAGCGGAGAGAGAGAGGGGAAGGGCACACTCGACCCAGTAAATTTGCAGCCAGCTCAGATAGGTCCCCGCATATTATAGTGTCCCTGAAGGCTGCAGTGGGCAGAGAGAAGTTGCGGGAGCCGCACTTCCGGTCCCGCGGGCCCGCGGCGGCGGAGGATGACAGCCCGGGCGGCTTTAACTATAAGCTGCGTCCCCCAGCAGGCTCATATGGCGGCAGTCGAGCTCTCCTCACCTCCCTCCACAGGAGTGCGGGCGGCGGTAAAAAGCCGGGGCCGAACTTCCGGTCCCCCGGGCGGCACGGATCCTCGGCGGTGCAGGGTGTTTCAAGCGCCGCAGATCCCCCTCAGGTTTTCAGCAGTCACTCCGGGTGGCAGATGGGTGTCTCTCACTTCTCCCCACAGAGACACGGGCAGCGGCGGAGAGCCGAACTTCCGGTCTGAGGTGAGCGCGAGGCAGCAGCTCCAGCGCCGAGCAGGGCCCGCCGGACAGACAGACAGGGCTGCAGGAGCTAGGGGAACACTGACATCCAGCCCAAATTCACTCCACAGGGGCAGGGGGCATTCATGCAGCGCTGTCCTCAATTTCAGACCCAGGGAGGGAGTCCAGGATATTGATTCAGGATATTTAGGCTGGAGAGCTGCACTGTGCAAGTGCTACTCCATGCTCGTCCAGGCCACGCCTAAAAAACATTTTAAGATGGTGCACAGAGCCTATGCCTCTCAAGCTATTTACTATAATTTCCACCCTCTGATGTTCATTGTCTGAAATGTAAGGGATCCACTACTGATTATACACATCAGATTTGGGGATATGGCGTCATAAAGACATTTTGGAATAAAGTCTTAAGTTTTATAAATAGTACTTTTGGACTTCATTTATCTTTATTGCCATTGCATTTACTTTTTGCTAATTATACTGAATGGGTTGCTGAGGGCATGTCAAAGACAATGGGGCCTGTAATGGTCAATATAGTTACTATTGAGAAGAAAATAATTCTGTCATATTGGATCACAAAGGCTTCTCCTTTTGTAGCAGAACTTAAGACGTTGCTCTTGAAAACTAGATATATGGATAGACAAACAGCTTAACCTGACCTAGAAAAAGGGGCTATTTCATTTTACAGAAAATGGGGTCCATATATTGACACCCTAGATGAAGCTACCCAAACACGGATGTTTAAACTATTTGACAAAACAAATTAGTGGACGTATCGGTGTATAGAGGGTCTGATACTTAATGTCTCTGGACACTGAATGGGTCGGATATGTGAGGATTCTTCTTTATATAGTTAACCTGAGTTGTTCTACTTATGGTGCTAAGTATTATTCCACCTCTACTAGGTAGACTATATTGTTTATTCACCACCGGATCAGATGATTATTGTATGCACTTAATCACCCCCCCCCCCTCCCCCCTCTTTTCTTCCTTCTCTTCATATTCTTGTTAATTACTTTTGTATTTGTATGGTTACTGTTTTTGTATGTTTCTATTAGAAAATAACCAGAGTGATATGAGACAAATATGGATTTTATTAGATAATGTACTTTTGTTACACGGGGATCAATATACCTACTGGGATACACGAATATAATGTATGAGAAGCAGCGCTTTATGGTATGCTACTTTGATGTATTCATAATTCCTCTTTTGCCTCTTTCACGAGATGCTGTATTGTTTCCCTATGTACATTTTGTGATAACTGTCTCAGTGTCTTCTCTGGAGAAAAAAATATATATATTTGAAAAAAAAAACTATAAAAAAAAAAAAGCTATGAATAATTGTATAGTGTTATGGTATAAATAATGTAAAGTCAGTGTTCTAAAGACTCAGGCTCATTGATGAATTCTGTCTTGGTCCACGCTCCTCTGCACAGAATATTGGGAGTGGTTCCCTCTTTGATAATAAATTCTATATGCTGAATATCATCAAAACGGAGAACTCTCAATTATTATTATTATCATTTTAATAATAATTTTATATCTGTAGAAGTCTGGTATTTTAACACCAGACTTCTTGTATTGGGACTGTTTCCATCTCCTTTTCCTTTTGTTTTCCCTTGAGACGGAAAGGGCTGAAAAGCTGAAACTTTAGGCTTGAATTTGTATGTGGAAGGAAACTGCACTTTTTTGGAGTCTGCTTCTGACTCCAAGATACTGATTAATTCTTTACCAAAAAGAATATCTCCAGTAAAAGGTAAAGACTCCAAAACCCTTTTGGATTCTGAATCAGGTTTCCCTGTACGTAGCCAAACTGCTCTGTGAGTGGCTACTGCTGAAGCTGATGCCTGAGAGGCAATATTACCCATATTCAAGGCTGCTTCTTCCAAGAACATTGCAGCCTGTTTGATATGTGCTTGTTATGCAAACCAGTGCCTGCAGGAAAGTACTGGTGTCAGAACTGTTATGCACTCCAGTGTCTGCAGGAATGTACTGGTGTTTGAACTGTTATGCAAAACAGATGGACTCACAGACAAACTGGGGGATATGACATAACGTACACAGAAGGTGATAGGGTAACAGAATACACACAAAGTGAACAGAGAAGCCCAGAGGCTAAGGAACTGGGTATCTCCCTTGTATTAGAACTGCTCAGATGGAAAAGCAAGATGTTGTGTTTTAATACGTAGAGAACCCGAAATGCTGTTGCTAAGGGCAACAGCAAAACCCTAAAGGGTTACCAACGGGTGTGGCAGTAAACTCCTTGGTCAGAGATGGAATGATAGACACAAGGAGAATCTCCACAATCCTATTTCTCACTTGCAGTGCACAGGTTTTAGCTTACTGCCACTAAACTGACCCCTGACACCTAGCACAGTGAGACAGGATTAGACAGGCAAGTCTTAGAATACAGCCGCAAACTTGCTAAGTTCACAGAGTAGTAACAGAACCCCAGCAAGCTAAACGACTGACTCCAGTCTTACTGCTAGGTCTGGATTGGCAGAGTGTAATACCAAATCCCCAGGCCTATTTGCAGTAAGCAACAAACAAATACAAAGCTACACAGTACTGGCTAACTTTCCTGAACTGACTAACCAACAAAGATTCAGCAGCATCTGCTTACCCTGAAAAGAGGCCTTATAAAGCAGGTGCTGTCCACGCCCCACTCAGACCTCACAGACTGTGAGCACAAAAACCAGCACCGGATCCCCTGCCGTGCACAGAGCCTATAACCACTGCACAGCAAAAGACCCGAACCGGAGTATCAGCTGCGCTCAGGTTACACCACTAGCACTTGTCTCCCGGTTGCCATGACGACGTGGCAGCACAGGGCAGGAGACCCTAACAGTGCTACATGAGAGTTTTGCTCTCTAGTTACAATTGAAAGATCCCCTTCCAATGCATCAGCACAGGCAGCCACTGCTTTTGCCAGCCAGGCTGAAGCCATAACTGGTCTTACGATTGCCCCAGACAGGGAAAAAAATGTTTTGTTTTAAAACCATCAACTCTCCTATCCATGACATTTAATGATGTTGAAGGCAGAGGCAATGTCGATATTCCCACTAATCGAATGACATGCATATCTACTTTGGGACCATCTCCCTGTTTAAACTGTCCTCAGCCAGAAGAGGATAATTGGAATTCCATTTCCTTGGAATTCTAAATTTCTTAATGGGAGTAGCCTAAGCCTCTTCCATAATTTCCTTCAGCTGTTCTGACCCAGGAAACTCAGTCCTGACTGTTTTGGGACATTTAAACACAGGTGACTTGTATTTTAACACAGGCACTGCTGATTATTCTAAGGATATAATGGCTTTCATCGCATTAATTAACTCAGATATGTCCACTGAGCTGAGACCTCCTTCCTCATCTTCATATGCAGAACCAGAGTGTAATGAGTCTTCATTCTCCAATGAATCCTCATCTGAAGCATGTGTAGACTGTGAAGATGTTGTTTCATATCTATGTGATTTACTTACCACTGTCCTTTCGGTCTGTTTTTGTTGAGAGGCTGCTGCTTCCTGGGGTTTATGTGATAAACTCCAGGGGGAATGCTGCATGTAAGGGTTAATAGTGTAACCTATCCCTGGTAAAGAAGTTGGAATTATCCAGTCAGCTATACTGGATAATGTCTGTACAAAGGTAGCCCATAGGGGTTCAACTTGCACCTGTGTCCTCCTTGGATTTTTCAAGAGACTTTGGTGAGAGCTAAAACAATTTTTCTGAACCAGATCCTGAGAGGTTAACCCAGCTTTGACAAACATGATATGAGTATTGGTGCTGCTGTGAGTGTATTTTCCTCACCCTTGCTGCTCTTAGACATGATAAATAATCAGACACTTGCACAGTGTACTACACAATTTGAGACGGTAATCACTTTAAATTTTGTTAAAGTGACATAAAATCCGAACCTACCCTGCTTTGTACCAGCATTGAAGATCGGAATAGGAAAAAAAAAAACTGTGTTCCCTAATGCACACCGAGTGAATAATATTACTATATAATAATAGTCAGATAATACGGAGATCTTAGTTGCGTATATCTGCAGATATAGGGTTAAGCCCCCAGGCCGATCGACAAGGCTTCTCCGTCACTGGGGGTCCCTAATACTAGGTATGGGCCTGGGGCGCAGGACCCCACAATGTCGGCACAGGTCGGCCACCCCAGGTCAGCACACAGGTGAAAATTAATAGGGGTTAATAAGAAGCACAGAAGTGCTATGTAAGTGGTGTGATTAAAATAATATATACAAAGTGATAGGAAAAATAATAATAAGTGTTAATAAAGTGTTAGGGTGTGCCGACCTGCAGCAGCCCACCCATACCGACACAGGGGCCACTGCACCCCACACCCACCCCATAAATAATTACATATATATATCTGGGTTAAATTCCCAGTGTAAGGCCACATGGTAATGGCACCTACAGCATCTGAGAGCCAGCTTACCTGGGGATACCCCTGGCTTCCCCTATTGCACTACTAGAGTCAGCAATCCCTCCTAATGCTGACCCATTTGTGCCTCTCTATATACAATACACAAGGTGGAAAGCTGCTCAATCAGATTGTAATGTCACTCAGGTGCTAAAAGGGGAGGGGTAATTCTGTGTAGGAAAAAAACTGTGTTCCCTAATGCACACCGAGTGAATAATATTACTATATAATAATAGTCAGATAATACGGAGATCTTAGTTGCGTATATCTGCAGATATAGGGTTAAGCCCCCAGGCCGATCGACAAGGCTTCTCCGTCACTGGGGGTCCCTAATACTAGGTATGGGCCTGGGGCGCAGGACCCCACAATGTCGGCACAGGTCGGCCACCCCAGGTCAGCACACAGGTGAAAATTAATAGGGGTTAATAAGAAGCACAGAAGTGCTATGTAAGTGGTGTGATTAAAATAATATATACAAAGTGATAGGAAAAATAATAATAAGTGTTAATAAAGTGTTAGGGTGTGCCGACCTGCAGCAGCCCACCCATACCGACACAGGGGCCACTGCACCCCACACCCACCCCATAAATAATTACATATATATATCTGGGTTAAATTCCCAGTGTAAGGCCACATGGTAATGGCACCTACAGCATCTGAGAGCCAGCTTACCTGGGGATACCCCTGGCTTCCCCTATTGCACTACTAGAGTCAGCAATCCCTCCTAATGCTGACCCATTTGTGCCTCTCTATATACAATACACAAGGTGGAAAGCTGCTCAATCAGATTGTAATGTCACTCAGGTGCTAAAAGGGGAGGGGTAATTCTGTGTAGGAAAAAAACTGTGTTCCCTAATGCACACCGAGTGAATAATATTACTATATAATAATAGTCAGATAATACGGAGATCTTAGTTGCGTATATCTGCAGATATAGGGTTAAGCCCCCAGGCCGATCGACAAGGCTTCTCCGTCACTGGGGGTCCCTAATACTAGGTATGGGCCTGGGGCGCAGGACCCCACAATGTCGGCACAGGTCGGCCACCCCAGGTCAGCACACAGGTGAAAATTAATAGGGGTTAATAAGAAGCACAGAAGTGCTATGTAAGTGGTGTGATTAAAATAATATATACAAAGTGATAGGAAAAATAATAATAAGTGTTAATAAAGTGTTAGGGTGTGCCGACCTGCAGCAGCCCACCCATACCGACACAGGGGCCACTGCACCCCACACCCACCCCATAAATAATTACATATATATATCTGGGTTAAATTCCCAGTGTAAGGCCACATGGTAATGGCACCTACAGCATCTGAGAGCCAGCTTACCTGGGGATACCCCTGGCTTCCCCTATTGCACTACTAGAGTCAGCAATCCCTCCTAATGCTGACCCATTTGTGCCTCTCTATATACAATACACAAGGTGGAAAGCTGCTCAATCAGATTGTAATGTCACTCAGGTGCTAAAAGGGGAGGGGTAATTCTGTGTAGGAAAAAAACTGTGTTCCCTAATGCACACCGAGTGAATAATATTACTATATAATAATAGTCAGATAATACGGAGATCTTAGTTGCGTATATCTGCAGATATAGGGTTAAGCCCCCAGGCCGATCGACAAGGCTTCTCCGTCACTGGGGGTCCCTAATACTAGGTATGGGCCTGGGGCGCAGGACCCCACAATGTCGGCACAGGTCGGCCACCCCAGGTCAGCACACAGGTGAAAATTAATAGGGGTTAATAAGAAGCACAGAAGTGCTATGTAAGTGGTGTGATTAAAATAATATATACAAAGTGATAGGAAAAATAATAATAAGTGTTAATAAAGTGTTAGGGTGTGCCGACCTGCAGCAGCCCACCCATACCGACACAGGGGCCACTGCACCCCACACCCACCCCATAAATAATTACATATATATATCTGGGTTAAATTCCCAGTGTAAGGCCACATGGTAATGGCACCTACAGCATCTGAGAGCCAGCTTACCTGGGGATACCCCTGGCTTCCCCTATTGCACTACTAGAGTCAGCAATCCCTCCTAATGCTGACCCATTTGTGCCTCTCTATATACAATACACAAGGTGGAAAGCTGCTCAATCAGATTGTAATGTCACTCAGGTGCTAAAAGGGGAGGGGTAATTCTGTGTAGGAAAAAAACTGTGTTCCCTAATGCACACCGAGTGAATAATATTACTATATAATAATAGTCAGATAATACGGAGATCTTAGTTGCGTATATCTGCAGATATAGGGTTAAGCCCCCAGGCCGATCGACAAGGCTTCTCCGTCACTGGGGGTCCCTAATACTAGGTATGGGCCTGGGGCGCAGGACCCCACAATGTCGGCACAGGTCGGCCACCCCAGGTCAGCACACAGGTGAAAATTAATAGGGGTTAATAAGAAGCACAGAAGTGCTATGTAAGTGGTGTGATTAAAATAATATATACAAAGTGATAGGAAAAATAATAATAAGTGTTAATAAAGTGTTAGGGTGTGCCGACCTGCAGCAGCCCACCCATACCGACACAGGGGCCACTGCACCCCACACCCACCCCATAAATAATTACATATATATATCTGGGTTAAATTCCCAGTGTAAGGCCACATGGTAATGGCACCTACAGCATCTGAGAGCCAGCTTACCTGGGGATACCCCTGGCTTCCCCTATTGCACTACTAGAGTCAGCAATCCCTCCTAATGCTGACCCATTTGTGCCTCTCTATATACAATACACAAGGTGGAAAGCTGCTCAATCAGATTGTAATGTCACTCAGGTGCTAAAAGGGGAGGGGTAATTCTGTGTAGGAAAAAAACTGTGTTCCCTAATGCACACCGAGTGAATAATATTACTATATAATAATAGTCAGATAATACGGAGATCTTAGTTGCGTATATCTGCAGATATAGGGTTAAGCCCCCAGGCCGATCGACAAGGCTTCTCCGTCACTGGGGGTCCCTAATACTAGGTATGGGCCTGGGGCGCAGGACCCCACAATGTCGGCACAGGTCGGCCACCCCAGGTCAGCACACAGGTGAAAATTAATAGGGGTTAATAAGAAGCACAGAAGTGCTATGTAAGTGGTGTGATTAAAATAATATATACAAAGTGATAGGAAAAATAATAATAAGTGTTAATAAAGTGTTAGGGTGTGCCGACCTGCAGCAGCCCACCCATACCGACACAGGGGCCACTGCACCCCACACCCACCCCATAAATAATTACATATATATATCTGGGTTAAATTCCCAGTGTAAGGCCACATGGTAATGGCACCTACAGCATCTGAGAGCCAGCTTACCTGGGGATACCCCTGGCTTCCCCTATTGCACTACTAGAGTCAGCAATCCCTCCTAATGCTGACCCATTTGTGCCTCTCTATATACAATACACAAGGTGGAAAGCTGCTCAATCAGATTGTAATGTCACTCAGGTGCTAAAAGGGGAGGGGTAATTCTGTGTAGGAAAAAAACTGTGTTCCCTAATGCACACCGAGTGAATAATATTACTATATAATAATAGTCAGATAATACGGAGATCTTAGTTGCGTATATCTGCAGATATAGGGTTAAGCCCCCAGGCCGATCGACAAGGCTTCTCCGTCACTGGGGGTCCCTAATACTAGGTATGGGCCTGGGGCGCAGGACCCCACAATGTCGGCACAGGTCGGCCACCCCAGGTCAGCACACAGGTGAAAATTAATAGGGGTTAATAAGAAGCACAGAAGTGCTATGTAAGTGGTGTGATTAAAATAATATATACAAAGTGATAGGAAAAATAATAATAAGTGTTAATAAAGTGTTAGGGTGTGCCGACCTGCAGCAGCCCACCCATACCGACACAGGGGCCACTGCACCCCACACCCACCCCATAAATAATTACATATATATATCTGGGTTAAATTCCCAGTGTAAGGCCACATGGTAATGGCACCTACAGCATCTGAGAGCCAGCTTACCTGGGGATACCCCTGGCTTCCCCTATTGCACTACTAGAGTCAGCAATCCCTCCTAATGCTGACCCATTTGTGCCTCTCTATATACAATACACAAGGTGGAAAGCTGCTCAATCAGATTGTAATGTCACTCAGGTGCTAAAAGGGGAGGGGTAATTCTGTGTAGGAAAAAAACTGTGTTCCCTAATGCACACCGAGTGAATAATATTACTATATAATAATAGTCAGATAATACGGAGATCTTAGTTGCGTATATCTGCAGATATAGGGTTAAGCCCCCAGGCCGATCGACAAGGCTTCTCCGTCACTGGGGGTCCCTAATACTAGGTATGGGCCTGGGGCGCAGGACCCCACAATGTCGGCACAGGTCGGCCACCCCAGGTCAGCACACAGGTGAAAATTAATAGGGGTTAATAAGAAGCACAGAAGTGCTATGTAAGTGGTGTGATTAAAATAATATATACAAAGTGATAGGAAAAATAATAATAAGTGTTAATAAAGTGTTAGGGTGTGCCGACCTGCAGCAGCCCACCCATACCGACACAGGGGCCACTGCACCCCACACCCACCCCATAAATAATTACATATATATATCTGGGTTAAATTCCCAGTGTAAGGCCACATGGTAATGGCACCTACAGCATCTGAGAGCCAGCTTACCTGGGGATACCCCTGGCTTCCCCTATTGCACTACTAGAGTCAGCAATCCCTCCTAATGCTGACCCATTTGTGCCTCTCTATATACAATACACAAGGTGGAAAGCTGCTCAATCAGATTGTAATGTCACTCAGGTGCTAAAAGGGGAGGGGTAATTCTGTGTAGGAAAAAAACTGTGTTCCCTAATGCACACCGAGTGAATAATATTACTATATAATAATAGTCAGATAATACGGAGATCTTAGTTGCGTATATCTGCAGATATAGGGTTAAGCCCCCAGGCCGATCGACAAGGCTTCTCCGTCACTGGGGGTCCCTAATACTAGGTATGGGCCTGGGGCGCAGGACCCCACAATGTCGGCACAGGTCGGCCACCCCAGGTCAGCACACAGGTGAAAATTAATAGGGGTTAATAAGAAGCACAGAAGTGCTATGTAAGTGGTGTGATTAAAATAATATATACAAAGTGATAGGAAAAATAATAATAAGTGTTAATAAAGTGTTAGGGTGTGCCGACCTGCAGCAGCCCACCCATACCGACACAGGGGCCACTGCACCCCACACCCACCCCATAAATAATTACATATATATATCTGGGTTAAATTCCCAGTGTAAGGCCACATGGTAATGGCACCTACAGCATCTGAGAGCCAGCTTACCTGGGGATACCCCTGGCTTCCCCTATTGCACTACTAGAGTCAGCAATCCCTCCTAATGCTGACCCATTTGTGCCTCTCTATATACAATACACAAGGTGGAAAGCTGCTCAATCAGATTGTAATGTCACTCAGGTGCTAAAAGGGGAGGGGTAAATCTGTGTAGGAAAAAAACTGTGTTCCCTAATGCACACCGAGTGAATAATATTACTATATAATAATAGTCAGATAATACGGAGATCTTAGTTGCGTATATCTGCAGATATAGGGTTAAGCCCCCAGGCCGATCGACAAGGCTTCTCCGTCACTGGGGGTCCCTAATACTAGGTATGGGCCTGGGGCGCAGGACCCCACAATGTCGGCACAGGTCGGCCACCCCAGGTCAGCACACAGGTGAAAATTAATAGGGGTTAATAAGAAGCACAGAAGTGCTATGTAAGTGGTGTGATTAAAATAATATATACAAAGTGATAGGAAAAATAATAATAAGTGTTAATAAAGTGTTAGGGTGTGCCGACCTGCAGCAGCCCACCCATACCGACACAGGGGCCACTGCACCCCACACCCACCCCATAAATAATTACATATATATATCTGGGTTAAATTCCCAGTGTAAGGCCACATGGTAATGGCACCTACAGCATCTGAGAGCCAGCTTACCTGGGGATACCCCTGGCTTCCCCTATTGCACTACTAGAGTCAGCAATCCCTCCTAATGCTGACCCATTTGTGCCTCTCTATATACAATACACAAGGTGGAAAGCTGCTCAATCAGATTGTAATGTCACTCAGGTGCTAAAAGGGGAGGGGTAATTCTGTGTAGGAAAAAAACTGTGTTCCCTAATGCACACCGAGTGAATAATATTACTATATAATAATAGTCAGATAATACGGAGATCTTAGTTGCGTATATCTGCAGATATAGGGTTAAGCCCCCAGGCCGATCGACAAGGCTTCTCCGTCACTGGGGGTCCCTAATACTAGGTATGGGCCTGGGGCGCAGGACCCCACAATGTCGGCACAGGTCGGCCACCCCAGGTCAGCACACAGGTGAAAATTAATAGGGGTTAATAAGAAGCACAGAAGTGCTATGTAAGTGGTGTGATTAAAATAATATATACAAAGTGATAGGAAAAATAATAATAAGTGTTAATAAAGTGTTAGGGTGTGCCGACCTGCAGCAGCCCACCCATACCGACACAGGGGCCACTGCACCCCACACCCACCCCATAAATAATTACATATATATATCTGGGTTAAATTCCCAGTGTAAGGCCACATGGTAATGGCACCTACAGCATCTGAGAGCCAGCTACCTGGGGATACCCCTGGCTTCCCCTATTGCACTACTAGAGTCAGCAATCCCTCCTAATGCTGACCCATTTGTGCCTCTCTATATACAATACACAAGGTGGAAAGCTGCTCAATCAGATTGTAATGTCACTCAGGTGCTAAAAGGGGAGGGGTAATTCTGTGTAGGAAAAAAAACTGTGTTCCCTAATGCACACCGAGTGAATAATATTACTATATAATAATAGTCAGATAATACGGAGATCTTAGTTGCGTATATCTGCAGATATAGGGTTAAGCCCCCAGGCCGATCGACAAGGCTTCTCCGTCACTGGGGGTCCCTAATACTAGGTATGGGCCTGGGGCGCAGGACCCCACAATGTCGGCACAGGTCGGCCACCCCAGGTCAGCACACAGGTGAAAATTAATAGGGGTTAATAAGAAGCACAGAAGTGCTATGTAAGTGGTGTGATTAAAATAATATATACAAAGTGATAGGAAAAATAATAATAAGTGTTAATAAAGTGTTAGGGTGTGCCGACCTGCAGCAGCCCACCCATACCGACACAGGGGCCACTGCACCCCACACCCACCCCATAAATAATTACATATATATATCTGGGTTAAATTCCCAGTGTAAGGCCACATGGTAATGGCACCTACAGCATCTGAGAGCCAGCTTACCTGGGGATACCCCTGGCTTCCCCTATTGCACTACTAGAGTCAGCAATCCCTCCTAATGCTGACCCATTTGTGCCTCTCTATATACAATACACAAGGTGGAAAGCTGCTCAATCAGATTGTAATGTCACTCAGGTGCTAAAAGGGGAGGGGTAATTCTGTGTAGGAAAAAAACTGTGTTCCCTAATGCACACCGAGTGAATAATATTACTATATAATAATAGTCAGATAATACGGAGATCTTAGTTGCGTATATCTGCAGATATAGGGTTAAGCCCCCAGGCCGATCGACAAGGCTTCTCCGTCACTGGGGGTCCCTAATACTAGGTATGGGCCTGGGGCGCAGGACCCCACAATGTCGGCACAGGTCGGCCACCCCAGGTCAGCACACAGGTGAAAATTAATAGGGGTTAATAAGAAGCACAGAAGTGCTATGTAAGTGGTGTGATTAAAATAATATATACAAAGTGATAGGAAAAATAATAATAAGTGTTAATAAAGTGTTAGGGTGTGCCGACCTGCAGCAGCCCACCCATACCGACACAGGGGCCACTGCACCCCACACCCACCCCATAAATAATTACATATATATATCTGGGTTAAATTCCCAGTGTAAGGCCACATGGTAATGGCACCTACAGCATCTGAGAGCCAGCTTACCTGGGGATACCCCTGGCTTCCCCTATTGCACTACTAGAGTCAGCAATCCCTCCTAATGCTGACCCATTTGTGCCTCTCTATATACAATACACAAGGTGGAAAGCTGCTCAATCAGATTGTAATGTCACTCAGGTGCTAAAAGGGGAGGGGTAATTCTGTGTAGGAAAAAAACTGTGTTCCCTAATGCACACCGAGTGAATAATATTACTATATAATAATAGTCAGATAATACGGAGATCTTAGTTGCGTATATCTGCAGATATAGGGTTAAGCCCCCAGGCCGATCGACAAGGCTTCTCCGTCACTGGGGGTCCCTAATACTAGGTATGGGCCTGGGGCGCAGGACCCCACAATGTCGGCACAGGTCGGCCACCCCAGGTCAGCACACAGGTGAAAATTAATAGGGGTTAATAAGAAGCACAGAAGTGCTATGTAAGTGGTGTGATTAAAATAATATATACAAAGTGATAGGAAAAATAATAATAAGTGTTAATAAAGTGTTAGGGTGTGCCGACCTGCAGCAGCCCACCCATACCGACACAGGGGCCACTGCACCCCACACCCACCCCATAAATAATTACATATATATATCTGGGTTAAATTCCCAGTGTAAGGCCACATGGTAATGGCACCTACAGCATCTGAGAGCCAGCTTACCTGGGGATACCCCTGGCTTCCCCTATTGCACTACTAGAGTCAGCAATCCCTCCTAATGCTGACCCATTTGTGCCTCTCTATATACAATACACAAGGTGGAAAGCTGCTCAATCAGAT
This sequence comes from Pseudophryne corroboree, assembly GCF_028390025.1. NCBI lineage: Eukaryota > Metazoa > Chordata > Amphibia > Anura > Myobatrachidae > Pseudophryne > Pseudophryne corroboree. The sequence goes on along the minus strand of NW_026967527.1, from coordinate 496,570 downwards.
TGTAATGTCACTCAGGTGCTAAAAGGGGAGGGGTAATTCTGTGTAGGAAAAAAACTGTGTTCCCTAATGCACACCGAGTGAATAATATTACTATATAATAATAGTCAGATAATACGGAGATCTTAGTTGCGTATATCTGCAGAAGCCAGGGGTATCCCCAGGTAAGCTGGCTCTCAGATGCTGTAGGTGCCATTACCATGTGGCCTTACACTGGGAATTTAACCCAGATATATATATGTAATTATTTATGGGGTGGGTGTGGGGTGCAGTGGCCCCTGTGTCGGTATGGGTGGGCTGCTGCAGGTCGGCACACCCTAACACTTTATTAACACTTATTATTATTTTTCCTATCACTTTGTATATATTATTTTAATCACACCACTTACATAGCACTTCTGTGCTTCTTATTAACCCCTATTAATTTTCACCTGTGTGCTGACCTGGGGTGGCCGACCTGTGCCGACATTGTGGGGTCCTGCGCCCCAGGCCCATACCTAGTATTAGGGACCCCCAGTGACGGAGAAGCCTTGTCGATCGGCCTGGGGGCTTAACCCTATATCTGCAGATATACGCAACTAAGATCTCCGTATTATCTGACTATTATTATATAGTAATATTATTCACTCGGTGTGCATTAGGGAACACAGTTTTTTTTTCCTACACAGAATTACCCCTCCCCTTTTAGCACCTGAGTGACATTACAATCTGATTGAGCAGCTTTCCACCTTGTGTATTGTATATAGAGAGGCACAAATGGGTCAGCATTAGGAGGGATTGCTGACTCTAGTAGTGCAATAGGGGAAGCCAGGGGTATCCCCAGGTAAGCTGGCTCTCAGATGCTGTAGGTGCCATTACCATGTGGCCTTACACTGGGAATTTAACCCAGATATATATATGTAATTATTTATGGGGTGGGTGTGGGGTGCAGTGGCCCCTGTGTCGGTATGGGTGGGCTGCTGCAGGTCGGCACACCCTAACACTTTATTAACACTTATTATTATTTTTCCTATCACTTTGTATATATTATTTTAATCACACCACTTACATAGCACTTCTGTGCTTCTTATTAACCCCTATTAATTTTCACCTGTGTGCTGACCTGGGGTGGCCGACCTGTGCCGACATTGTGGGGTCCTGCGCCCCAGGCCCATACCTAGTATTAGGGACCCCCAGTGACGGAGAAGCCTTGTCGATCGGCCTGGGGGCTTAACCCTATATCTGCAGATATACGCAACTAAGATCTCCGTATTATCTGACTATTATTATATAGTAATATTATTCACTCGGTGTGCATTAGGGAACACAGTTTTTTTCCTACACAGAATTACCCCTCCCCTTTTAGCACCTGAGTGACATTACAATCTGATTGAGCAGCTTTCCACCTTGTGTATTGTATATAGAGAGGCACAAATGGGTCAGCATTAGGAGGGATTGCTGACTCTAGTAGTGCAATAGGGGAAGCCAGGGGTATCCCCAGGTAAGCTGGCTCTCAGATGCTGTAGGTGCCATTACCATGTGGCCTTACACTGGGAATTTAACCCAGATATATATATGTAATTATTTATGGGGTGGGTGTGGGGTGCAGTGGCCCCTGTGTCGGTATGGGTGGGCTGCTGCAGGTCGGCACACCCTAACACTTTATTAACACTTATTATTATTTTTCCTATCACTTTGTATATATTATTTTAATCACACCACTTACATAGCACTTCTGTGCTTCTTATTAACCCCTATTAATTTTCACCTGTGTGCTGACCTGGGGTGGCCGACCTGTGCCGACATTGTGGGGTCCTGCGCCCCAGGCCCATACCTAGTATTAGGGACCCCCAGTGACGGAGAAGCCTTGTCGATCGGCCTGGGGGCTTAACCCTATATCTGCAGATATACGCAACTAAGATCTCCGTATTATCTGACTATTATTATATAGTAATATTATTCACTCGGTGTGCATTAGGGAACACAGTTTTTTTTTCCTACACAGAATTACCCCTCCCCTTTTAGCACCTGAGTGACATTACAATCTGATTGAGCAGCTTTCCACCTTGTGTATTGTATATAGAGAGGCACAAATGGGTCAGCATTAGGAGGGATTGCTGACTCTAGTAGTGCAATAGGGGAAGCCAGGGGTATCCCCAGGTAAGCTGGCTCTCAGATGCTGTAGGTGCCATTACCATGTGGCCTTACACTGGGAATTTAACCCAGATATATATATGTAATTATTTATGGGGTGGGTGTGGGGTGCAGTGGCCCCTGTGTCGGTATGGGTGGGCTGCTGCAGGTCGGCACACCCTAACACTTTATTAACACTTATTATTATTTTTCCTATCACTTTGTATATATTATTTTAATCACACCACTTACATAGCACTTCTGTGCTTCTTATTAACCCCTATTAATTTTCACCTGTGTGCTGACCTGGGGTGGCCGACCTGTGCCGACATTGTGGGGTCCTGCGCCCCAGGCCCATACCTAGTATTAGGGACCCCCAGTGACGGAGAAGCCTTGTCGATCGGCCTGGGGGCTTAACCCTATATCTGCAGATATACGCAACTAAGATCTCCGTATTATCTGACTATTATTATATAGTAATATTATTCACTCGGTGTGCATTAGGGAACACAGTTTTTTTCCTACACAGAATTACCCCTCCCCTTTTAGCACCTGAGTGACATTACAATCTGATTGAGCAGCTTTCCACCTTGTGTATTGTATATAGAGAGGCACAAATGGGTCAGCATTAGGAGGGATTGCTGACTCTAGTAGTGCAATAGGGGAAGCCAGGGGTATCCCCAGGTAAGCTGGCTCTCAGATGCTGTAGGTGCCATTACCATGTGGCCTTACACTGGGAATTTAACCCAGATATATATATGTAATTATTTATGGGGTGGGTGTGGGGTGCAGTGGCCCCTGTGTCGGTATGGGTGGGCTGCTGCAGGTCGGCACACCCTAACACTTTATTAACACTTATTATTATTTTTCCTATCACTTTGTATATATTATTTTAATCACACCACTTACATAGCACTTCTGTGCTTCTTATTAACCCCTATTAATTTTCACCTGTGTGCTGACCTGGGGTGGCCGACCTGTGCCGACATTGTGGGGTCCTGCGCCCCAGGCCCATACCTAGTATTAGGGACCCCCAGTGACGGAGAAGCCTTGTCGATCGGCCTGGGGGCTTAACCCTATATCTGCAGATATACGCAACTAAGATCTCCGTATTATCTGACTATTATTATATAGTAATATTATTCACTCGGTGTGCATTAGGGAACACAGTTTTTTTCCTACACAGAATTACCCCTCCCCTTTTAGCACCTGAGTGACATTACAATCTGATTGAGCAGCTTTCCACCTTGTGTATTGTATATAGAGAGGCACAAATGGGTCAGCATTAGGAGGGATTGCTGACTCTAGTAGTGCAATAGGGGAAGCCAGGGGTATCCCCAGGTAAGCTGGCTCTCAGATGCTGTAGGTGCCATTACCATGTGGCCTTACACTGGGAATTTAACCCAGATATATATATGTAATTATTTATGGGGTGGGTGTGGGGTGCAGTGGCCCCTGTGTCGGTATGGGTGGGCTGCTGCAGGTCGGCACACCCTAACACTTTATTAACACTTATTATTATTTTTCCTATCACTTTGTATATATTATTTTAATCACACCACTTACATAGCACTTCTGTGCTTCTTATTAACCCCTATTAATTTTCACCTGTGTGCTGACCTGGGGTGGCCGACCTGTGCCGACATTGTGGGGTCCTGCGCCCCAGGCCCATACCTAGTATTAGGGACCCCCAGTGACGGAGAAGCCTTGTCGATCGGCCTGGGGGCTTAACCCTATATCTGCAGATATACGCAACTAAGATCTCCGTATTATCTGACTATTATTATATAGTAATATTATTCACTCGGTGTGCATTAGGGAACACAGTTTTTTTCCTACACAGAATTACCCCTCCCCTTTTAGCACCTGAGTGACATTACAATCTGATTGAGCAGCTTTCCACCTTGTGTATTGTATATAGAGAGGCACAAATGGGTCAGCATTAGGAGGGATTGCTGACTCTAGTAGTGCAATAGGGGAAGCCAGGGGTATCCCCAGGTAAGCTGGCTCTCAGATGCTGTAGGTGCCATTACCATGTGGCCTTACACTGGGAATTTAACCCAGATATATATATGTAATTATTTATGGGGTGGGTGTGGGGTGCAGTGGCCCCTGTGTCGGTATGGGTGGGCTGCTGCAGGTCGGCACACCCTAACACTTTATTAACACTTATTATTATTTTTCCTATCACTTTGTATATATTATTTTAATCACACCACTTACATAGCACTTCTGTGCTTCTTATTAACCCCTATTAATTTTCACCTGTGTGCTGACCTGGGGTGGCCGACCTGTGCCGACATTGTGGGGTCCTGCGCCCCAGGCCCATACCTAGTATTAGGGACCCCCAGTGACGGAGAAGCCTTGTCGATCGGCCTGGGGGCTTAACCCTATATCTGCAGATATACGCAACTAAGATCTCCGTATTATCTGACTATTATTATATAGTAATATTATTCACTCGGTGTGCATTAGGGAACACAGTTTTTTTCCTACACAGAATTACCCCTCCCCTTTTAGCACCTGAGTGACATTACAATCTGATTGAGCAGCTTTCCACCTTGTGTATTGTATATAGAGAGGCACAAATGGGTCAGCATTAGGAGGGATTGCTGACTCTAGTAGTGCAATAGGGGAAGCCAGGGGTATCCCCAGGTAAGCTGGCTCTCAGATGCTGTAGGTGCCATTACCATGTGGCCTTACACTGGGAATTTAACCCAGATATATATATGTAATTATTTATGGGGTGGGTGTGGGGTGCAGTGGCCCCTGTGTCGGTATGGGTGGGCTGCTGCAGGTCGGCACACCCTAACACTTTATTAACACTTATTATTATTTTTCCTATCACTTTGTATATATTATTTTAATCACACCACTTACATAGCACTTCTGTGCTTCTTATTAACCCCTATTAATTTTCACCTGTGTGCTGACCTGGGGTGGCCGACCTGTGCCGACATTGTGGGGTCCTGCGCCCCAGGCCCATACCTAGTATTAGGGACCCCCAGTGACGGAGAAGCCTTGTCGATCGGCCTGGGGGCTTAACCCTATATCTGCAGATATACGCAACTAAGATCTCCGTATTATCTGACTATTATTATATAGTAATATTATTCACTCGGTGTGCATTAGGGAACACAGTTTTTTTCCTACACAGAATTACCCCTCCCCTTTTAGCACCTGAGTGACATTACAATCTGATTGAGCAGCTTTCCACCTTGTGTATTGTATATAGAGAGGCACAAATGGGTCAGCATTAGGAGGGATTGCTGACTCTAGTAGTGCAATAGGGGAAGCCAGGGGTATCCCCAGGTAAGCTGGCTCTCAGATGCTGTAGGTGCCATTACCATGTGGCCTTACACTGGGAATTTAACCCAGATATATATATGTAATTATTTATGGGGTGGGTGTGGGGTGCAGTGGCCCCTGTGTCGGTATGGGTGGGCTGCTGCAGGTCGGCACACCCTAACACTTTATTAACACTTATTATTATTTTTCCTATCACTTTGTATATATTATTTTAATCACACCACTTACATAGCACTTCTGTGCTTCTTATTAACCCCTATTAATTTTCACCTGTGTGCTGACCTGGGGTGGCCGACCTGTGCCGACATTGTGGGGTCCTGCGCCCCAGGCCCATACCTAGTATTAGGGACCCCCAGTGACGGAGAAGCCTTGTCGATCGGCCTGGGGGCTTAACCCTATATCTGCAGATATACGCAACTAAGATCTCCGTATTATCTGACTATTATTATATAGTAATATTATTCACTCGGTGTGCATTAGGGAACACAGTTTTTTTTCCTACACAGAATTACCCCTCCCCTTTTAGCACCTGAGTGACATTACAATCTGATTGAGCAGCTTTCCACCTTGTGTATTGTATATAGAGAGGCACAAATGGGTCAGCATTAGGAGGGATTGCTGACTCTAGTAGTGCAATAGGGGAAGCCAGGGGTATCCCCAGGTAAGCTGGCTCTCAGATGCTGTAGGTGCCATTACCATGTGGCCTTACACTGGGAATTTAACCCAGATATATATATGTAATTATTTATGGGGTGGGTGTGGGGTGCAGTGGCCCCTGTGTCGGTATGGGTGGGCTGCTGCAGGTCGGCACACCCTAACACTTTATTAACACTTATTATTATTTTTCCTATCACTTTGTATATATTATTTTAATCACACCACTTACATAGCACTTCTGTGCTTCTTATTAACCCCTATTAATTTTCACCTGTGTGCTGACCTGGGGTGGCCGACCTGTGCCGACATTGTGGGGTCCTGCGCCCCAGGCCCATACCTAGTATTAGGGACCCCCAGTGACGGAGAAGCCTTGTCGATCGGCCTGGGGGCTTAACCCTATATCTGCAGATATACGCAACTAAGATCTCCGTATTATCTGACTATTATTATATAGTAATATTATTCACTCGGTGTGCATTAGGGAACACAGTTTTTTTCCTACACAGAATTACCCCTCCCCTTTTAGCACCTGAGTGACATTACAATCTGATTGAGCAGCTTTCCACCTTGTGTATTGTATATAGAGAGGCACAAATGGGTCAGCATTAGGAGGGATTGCTGACTCTAGTAGTGCAATAGGGGAAGCCAGGGGTATCCCCAGGTAAGCTGGCTCTCAGATGCTGTAGGTGCCATTACCATGTGGCCTTACACTGGGAATTTAACCCAGATATATATATGTAATTATTTATGGGGTGGGTGTGGGGTGCAGTGGCCCCTGTGTCGGTATGGGTGGGCTGCTGCAGGTCGGCACACCCTAACACTTTATTAACACTTATTATTATTTTTCCTATCACTTTGTATATATTATTTTAATCACACCACTTACATAGCACTTCTGTGCTTCTTATTAACCCCTATTAATTTTCACCTGTGTGCTGACCTGGGGTGGCCGACCTGTGCCGACATTGTGGGGTCCTGCGCCCCAGGCCCATACCTAGTATTAGGGACCCCCAGTGACGGAGAAGCCTTGTCGATCGGCCTGGGGGCTTAACCCTATATCTGCAGATATACGCAACTAAGATCTCCGTATTATCTGACTATTATTATATAGTAATATTATTCACTCGGTGTGCATTAGGGAACACAGTTTTTTTCCTACACAGAATTACCCCTCCCCTTTTAGCACCTGAGTGACATTACAATCTGATTGAGCAGCTTTCCACCTTGTGTATTGTATATAGAGAGGCACAAATGGGTCAGCATTAGGAGGGATTGCTGACTCTAGTAGTGCAATAGGGGAAGCCAGGGGTATCCCCAGGTAAGCTGGCTCTCAGATGCTGTAGGTGCCATTACCATGTGGCCTTACACTGGGAATTTAACCCAGATATATATATGTAATTATTTATGGGGTGGGTGTGGGGTGCAGTGGCCCCTGTGTCGGTATGGGTGGGCTGCTGCAGGTCGGCACACCCTAACACTTTATTAACACTTATTATTATTTTTCCTATCACTTTGTATATATTATTTTAATCACACCACTTACATAGCACTTCTGTGCTTCTTATTAACCCCTATTAATTTTCACCTGTGTGCTGACCTGGGGTGGCCGACCTGTGCCGACATTGTGGGGTCCTGCGCCCCAGGCCCATACCTAGTATTAGGGACCCCCAGTGACGGAGAAGCCTTGTCGATCGGCCTGGGGGCTTAACCCTATATCTGCAGATATACGCAACTAAGATCTCCGTATTATCTGACTATTATTATATAGTAATATTATTCACTCGGTGTGCATTAGGGAACACAGTTTTTTTTCCTACACAGAATTACCCCTCCCCTTTTAGCACCTGAGTGACATTACAATCTGATTGAGCAGCTTTCCACCTTGTGTATTGTATATAGAGAGGCACAAATGGGTCAGCATTAGGAGGGATTGCTGACTCTAGTAGTGCAATAGGGGAAGCCAGGGGTATCCCCAGGTAAGCTGGCTCTCAGATGCTGTAGGTGCCATTACCATGTGGCCTTACACTGGGAATTTAACCCAGATATATATATGTAATTATTTATGGGGTGGGTGTGGGGTGCAGTGGCCCCTGTGTCGGTATGGGTGGGCTGCTGCAGGTCGGCACACCCTAACACTTTATTAACACTTATTATTATTTTTCCTATCACTTTGTATATATTATTTTAATCACACCACTTACATAGCACTTCTGTGCTTCTTATTAACCCCTATTAATTTTCACCTGTGTGCTGACCTGGGGTGGCCGACCTGTGCCGACATTGTGGGGTCCTGCGCCCCAGGCCCATACCTAGTATTAGGGACCCCCAGTGACGGAGAAGCCTTGTCGATCGGCCTGGGGGCTTAACCCTATATCTGCAGATATACGCAACTAAGATCTCCGTATTATCTGACTATTATTATATAGTAATATTATTCACTCGGTGTGCATTAGGGAACACAGTTTTTTTCCTACACAGAATTACCCCTCCCCTTTTAGCACCTGAGTGACATTACAATCTGATTGAGCAGCTTTCCACCTTGTGTATTGTATATAGAGAGGCACAAATGGGTCAGCATTAGGAGGGATTGCTGACTCTAGTAGTGCAATAGGGGAAGCCAGGGGTATCCCCAGGTAAGCTGGCTCTCAGATGCTGTAGGTGCCATTACCATGTGGCCTTACACTGGGAATTTAACCCAGATATATATATGTAATTATTTATGGGGTGGGTGTGGGGTGCAGTGGCCCCTGTGTCGGTATGGGTGGGCTGCTGCAGGTCGGCACACCCTAACACTTTATTAACACTTATTATTATTTTTCCTATCACTTTGTATATATTATTTTAATCACACCACTTACATAGCACTTCTGTGCTTCTTATTAACCCCTATTAATTTTCACCTGTGTGCTGACCTGGGGTGGCCGACCTGTGCCGACATTGTGGGGTCCTGCGCCCCAGGCCCATACCTAGTATTAGGGACCCCCAGTGACGGAGAAGCCTTGTCGATCGGCCTGGGGGCTTAACCCTATATCTGCAGATATACGCAACTAAGATCTCCGTATTATCTGACTATTATTATATAGTAATATTATTCACTCGGTGTGCATTAGGGAACACAGTTTTTTTCCTACACAGAATTACCCCTCCCCTTTTAGCACCTGAGTGACATTACAATCTGATTGAGCAGCTTTCCACCTTGTGTATTGTATATAGAGAGGCACAAATGGGTCAGCATTAGGAGGGATTGCTGACTCTAGTAGTGCAATAGGGGAAGCCAGGGGTATCCCCAGGTAAGCTGGCTCTCAGATGCTGTAGGTGCCATTACCATGTGGCCTTACACTGGGAATTTAACCCAGATATATATATGTAATTATTTATGGGGTGGGTGTGGGGTGCAGTGGCCCCTGTGTCGGTATGGGTGGGCTGCTGCAGGTCGGCACACCCTAACACTTTATTAACACTTATTATTATTTTTCCTATCACTTTGTATATATTATTTTAATCACACCACTTACATAGCACTTCTGTGCTTCTTATTAACCCCTATTCATTTTCACCTGTGTGCTGACCTGGGGTGGCCGACCTGTGCCGACATTGTGGGGTCCTGCGCCCCAGGCCCATACCTAGTATTAGGGACCCCCAGTGACGGAGAAGCCTTGTCGATCGGCCTGGGGGCTTAACCCTATATCTGCAGATATACGCAACTAAGATCTCCGTATTATCTGACTATTATTATATAGTAATATTATTCACTCGGTGTGCATTAGGGAACACAGTTTTTTTTTTCCTACACAGAATTACCCCTCCCCTTTTAGCACCTGAGTGACATTACAATCTGATTGAGCAGCTTTCCACCTTGTGTATTGTATATAGAGAGGCACAAATGGGTCAGCATTAGGAGGGATTGCTGACTCTAGTAGTGCAATAGGGGAAGCCAGGGGTATCCCCAGGTAAGCTGGCTCTCAGATGCTGTAGGTGCCATTACCATGTGGCCTTACACTGGGAATTTAACCCAGATATATATATGTAATTATTTATGGGGTGGGTGTGGGGTGCAGTGGCCCCTGTGTCGGTATGGGTGGGCTGCTGCAGGTCGGCACACCCTAACACTTTATTAACACTTATTATTATTTTTCCTATCACTTTGTATATATTATTTTAATCACACCACTTACATAGCACTTCTGTGCTTCTTATTAACCCCTATTAATTTTCACCTGTGTGCTGACCTGGGGTGGCCGACCTGTGCCGACATTGTGGGGTCCTGCGCCCCAGGCCCATACCTAGTATTAGGGACCCCCAGTGACGGAGAAGCCTTGTCGATCGGCCTGGGGGCTTAACCCTATATCTGCAGATATACGCAACTAAGATCTCCGTATTATCTGACTATTATTATATAGTAATATTATTCACTCGGTGTGCATTAGGGAACACAGTTTTTTTCCTACACAGAATTACCCCTCCCCTTTTAGCACCTGAGTGACATTACAATCTGATTGAGCAGCTTTCCACCTTGTGTATTGTATATAGAGAGGCACAAATGGGTCAGCATTAGGAGGGATTGCTGACTCTAGTAGTGCAATAGGGGAAGCCAGGGGTATCCCCAGGTAAGCTGGCTCTCAGATGCTGTAGGTGCCATTACCATGTGGCCTTACACTGGGAATTTAACCCAGATATATATATGTAATTATTTATGGGGTGGGTGTGGGGTGCAGTGGCCCCTGTGTCGGTATGGGTGGGCTGCTGCAGGTCGGCACACCCTAACACTTTATTAACACTTATTATTATTTTTCCTATCACTTTGTATATATTATTTTAATCACACCACTTACATAGCACTTCTGTGCTTCTTATTAACCCCTATTAATTTTCACCTGTGTGCTGACCTGGGGTGGCCGACCTGTGCCGACATTGTGGGGTCCTGCGCCCCAGGCCCATACCTAGTATTAGGGACCCCCAGTGACGGAGAAGCCTTGTCGATCGGCCTGGGGGCTTAACCCTATATCTGCAGATATACGCAACTAAGATCTCCGTATTATCTGACTATTATTATATAGTAATATTATTCACTCGGTGTGCATTAGGGAACACAGTTTTTTTCCTACACAGAATTACCCCTCCCCTTTTAGCACCTGAGTGACATTACAATCTGATTGAGCAGCTTTCCACCTTGTGTATTGTATATAGAGAGGCACAAATGGGTCAGCATTAGGAGGGATTGCTGACTCTAGTAGTGCAATAGGGGAAGCCAGGGGTATCCCCAGGTAAGCTGGCTCTCAGATGCTGTAGGTGCCATTACCATGTGGCCTTACACTGGGAATTTAACCCAGATATATATATGTAATTATTTATGGGGTGGGTGTGGGGTGCAGTGGCCCCTGTGTCGGTATGGGTGGGCTGCTGCAGGTCGGCACACCCTAACACTTTATTAACACTTATTATTATTTTTCCTATCACTTTGTATATATTATTTTAATCACACCACTTACATAGCACTTCTGTGCTTCTTATTAACCCCTATTAATTTTCACCTGTGTGCTGACCTGGGGTGGCCGACCTGTGCCGACATTGTGGGGTCCTGCGCCCCAGGCCCATACCTAGTATTAGGGACCCCCAGTGACGGAGAAGCCTTGTCGATCGGCCTGGGGGCTTAACCCTATATCTGCAGATATACGCAACTAAGATCTCCGTATTATCTGACTATTATTATATAGTAATATTATTCACTCGGTGTGCATTAGGGAACACAGTTTTTTTTCCTACACAGAATTACCCCTCCCCTTTTAGCACCTGAGTGACATTACAATCTGATTGAGCAGCTTTCCACCTTGTGTATTGTATATAGAGAGGCACAAATGGGTCAGCATTAGGAGGGATTGCTGACTCTAGTAGTGCAATAGGGGAAGCCAGGGGTATCCCCAGGTAAGCTGGCTCTCAGATGCTGTAGGTGCCATTACCATGTGGCCTTACACTGGGAATTTAACCCAGATATATATATGTAATTATTTATGGGGTGGGTGTGGGGTGCAGTGGCCCCTGTGTCGGTATGGGTGGGCTGCTGCAGGTCGGCACACCCTAACACTTTATTAACACTTATTATTATTTTTCCTATCACTTTGTATATATTATTTTAATCACACCACTTACATAGCACTTCTGTGCTTCTTATTAACCCCTATTAATTTTCACCTGTGTGCTGACCTGGGGTGGCCGACCTGTGCCGACATTGTGGGGTCCTGCGCCCCAGGCCCATACCTAGTATTAGGGACCCCCAGTGACGGAGAAGCCTTGTCGATCGGCCTGGGGGCTTAACCCTATATCTGCAGATATACGCAACTAAGATCTCCGTATTATCTGACTATTATTATATAGTAATATTATTCACTCGGTGTGCATTAGGGAACACAGTTTTTTTCCTACACAGAATTACCCCTCCCCTTTTAGCACCTGAGTGACATTACAATCTGATTGAGCAGCTTTCCACCTTGTGTATTGTATATAGAGAGGCACAAATGGGTCAGCATTAGGAGGGATTGCTGACTCTAGTAGTGCAATAGGGGAAGCCAGGGGTATCCCCAGGTAAGCTGGCTCTCAGATGCTGTAGGTGCCATTACCATGTGGCCTTACACTGGGAATTTAACCCAGATATATATATGTAATTATTTATGGGGTGGGTGTGGGGTGCAGTGGCCCCTGTGTCGGTATGGGTGGGCTGCTGCAGGTCGGCACACCCTAACACTTTATTAACACTTATTATTATTTTTCCTATCACTTTGTATATATTATTTTAATCACACCACTTACATAGCACTTCTGTGCTTCTTATTAACCCCTATTAATTTTCACCTGTGTGCTGACCTGGGGTGGCCGACCTGTGCCGACATTGTGGGGTCCTGCGCCCCAGGCCCATACCTAGTATTAGGGACCCCCAGTGACGGAGAAGCCTTGTCGATCGGCCTGGGGGCTTAACCCTATATCTGCAGATATACGCAACTAAGATCTCCGTATTATCTGACTATTATTATATAGTAATATTATTCACTCGGTGTGCATTAGGGAACACAGTTTTTTTCCTACACAGAATTACCCCTCCCCTTTTAGCACCTGAGTGACATTACAATCTGATTGAGCAGCTTTCCACCTTGTGTATTGTATATAGAGAGGCACAAATGGGTCAGCATTAGGAGGGATTGCTGACTCTAGTAGTGCAATAGGGGAAGCCAGGGGTATCCCCAGGTAAGCTGGCTCTCAGATGCTGTAGGTGCCATTACCATGTGGCCTTACACTGGGAATTTAACCCAGATATATATATGTAATTATTTATGGGGTGGGTGTGGGGTGCAGTGGCCCCTGTGTCGGTATGGGTGGGCTGCTGCAGGTCGGCACACCCTAACACTTTATTAACACTTATTATTATTTTTCCTATCACTTTGTATATATTATTTTAATCACACCACTTACATAGCACTTCTGTGCTTCTTATTAACCCCTATTAATTTTCACCTGTGTGCTGACCTGGGGTGGCCGACCTGTGCCGACATTGTGGGGTCCTGCGCCCCAGGCCCATACCTAGTATTAGGGACCCCCAGTGACGGAGAAGCCTTGTCGATCGGCCTGGGGGCTTAACCCTATATCTGCAGATATACGCAACTAAGATCTCCGTATTATCTGACTATTATTATATAGTAATATTATTCACTCGGTGTGCATTAGGGAACACAGTTTTTTTTCCTACACAGAATTACCCCTCCCCTTTTAGCACCTGAGTGACATTACAATCTGATTGAGCAGCTTTCCACCTTGTGTATTGTATATAGAGAGGCACAAATGGGTCAGCATTAGGAGGGATTGCTGACTCTAGTAGTGCAATAGGGGAAGCCAGGGGTATCCCCAGGTAAGCTGGCTCTCAGATGCTGTAGGTGCCATTACCATGTGGCCTTACACTGGGAATTTAACCCAGATATATATATGTAATTATTTATGGGGTGGGTGTGGGGTGCAGTGGCCCCTGTGTCGGTATGGGTGGGCTGCTGCAGGTCGGCACACCCTAACACTTTATTAACACTTATTATTATTTTTCCTATCACTTTGTATATATTATTTTAATCACACCACTTACATAGCACTTCTGTGCTTCTTATTAACCCCTATTAATTTTCACCTGTGTGCTGACCTGGGGTGGCCGACCTGTGCTGACATTGTGGGGTCCTGCGCCCCAGGCCCATACCTAGTATTAGGGACCCCCAGTGACGGAGAAGCCTTGTCGATCGGCCTGGGGGCTTAACCCTATATCTGCAGATATACGCAACTAAGATCTCCGTATTATCTGACTATTATTATATAGTAATATTATTCACTCGGTGTGCATTAGGGAACACAGTTTTTTTCCTACACAGAATTACCCCTCCCCTTTTAGCACCTGAGTGACATTACAATCTGATTGAGCAGCTTTCCACCTTGTGTATTGTATATAGAGAGGCACAAATGGGTCAGCATTAGGAGGGATTGCTGACTCTAGTAGTGCAATAGGGGAAGCCAGGGGTATCCCCAGGTAAGCTGGCTCTCAGATGCTGTAGGTGCCATTACCATGTGGCCTTACACTGGGAATTTAACCCAGATATATATATGTAATTATTTATGGGGTGGGTGTGGGGTGCAGTGGCCCCTGTGTCGGTATGGGTGGGCTGCTGCAGGTCGGCACACCCTAACACTTTATTAACACTTATTATTATTTTTCCTATCACTTTGTATATATTATTTTAATCACACCACTTACATAGCACTTCTGTGCTTCTTATTAACCCCTATTAATTTTCACCTGTGTGCTGACCTGGGGTGGCCGACCTGTGCCGACATTGTGGGGTCCTGCGCCCCAGGCCCATACCTAGTATTAGGGACCCCCAGTGACGGAGAAGCCTTGTCGATCGGCCTGGGGGCTTAACCCTATATCTGCAGATATACGCAACTAAGATCTCCGTATTATCTGACTATTATTATATAGTAATATTATTCACTCGGTGTGCATTAGGGAACACAGTTTTTTTCCTACACAGAATTACCCCTCCCCTTTTAGCACCTGAGTGACATTACAATCTGATTGAGCAGCTTTCCACCTTGTGTATTGTATATAGAGAGGCACAAATGGGTCAGCATTAGGAGGGATTGCTGACTCTAGTAGTGCAATAGGGGAAGCCAGGGGTATCCCCAGGTAAGCTGGCTCTCAGATGCTGTAGGTGCCATTACCATGTGGCCTTACACTGGGAATTTAACCCAGATATATATATGTAATTATTTATGGGGTGGGTGTGGGGTGCAGTGGCCCCTGTGTCGGTATGGGTGGGCTGCTGCAGGTCGGCACACCCTAACACTTTATTAACACTTATTATTATTTTTCCTATCACTTTGTATATATTATTTTAATCACACCACTTACATAGCACTTCTGTGCTTCTTATTAACCCCTATTAATTTTCACCTGTGTGCTGACCTGGGGTGGCCGACCTGTGCCGACATTGTGGGGTCCTGCGCCCCAGGCCCATACCTAGTATTAGGGACCCCCAGTGACGGAGAAGCCTTGTCGATCGGCCTGGGGGCTTAACCCTATATCTGCAGATATACGCAACTAAGATCTCCGTATTATCTGACTATTATTATATAGTAATATTATTCACTCGGTGTGCATTAGGGAACACAGTTTTTTTCCTACACAGAATTACCCCTCCCCTTTTAGCACCTGAGTGACATTACAATCTGATTGAGCAGCTTTCCACCTTGTGTATTGTATATAGAGAGGCACAAATGGGTCAGCATTAGGAGGGATTGCTGACTCTAGTAGTGCAATAGGGGAAGCCAGGGGTATCCCCAGGTAAGCTGGCTCTCAGATGCTGTAGGTGCCATTACCATGTGGCCTTACACTGGGAATTTAACCCAGATATATATATGTAATTATTTATGGGGTGGGTGTGGGGTGCAGTGGCCCCTGTGTCGGTATGGGTGGGCTGCTGCAGGTCGGCACACCCTAACACTTTATTAACACTTATTATTATTTTTCCTATCACTTTGTATATATTATTTTAATCACACCACTTACATAGCACTTCTGTGCTTCTTATTAACCCCTATTAATTTTCACCTGTGTGCTGACCTGGGGTGGCCGACCTGTGCCGACATTGTGGGGTCCTGCGCCCCAGGCCCATACCTAGTATTAGGGACCCCCAGTGACGGAGAAGCCTTGTCGATCGGCCTGGGGGCTTAACCCTATATCTGCAGATATACGCAACTAAGATCTCCGTATTATCTGACTATTATTATATAGTAATATTATTCACTCGGTGTGCATTAGGGAACACAGTTTTTTTCCTACACAGAATTACCCCTCCCCTTTTAGCACCTGAGTGACATTACAATCTGATTGAGCAGCTTTCCACCTTGTGTATTGTATATAGAGAGGCACAAATGGGTCAGCATTAGGAGGGATTGCTGACTCTAGTAGTGCAATAGGGGAAGCCAGGGGTATCCCCAGGTAAGCTGGCTCTCAGATGCTGTAGGTGCCATTACCATGTGGCCTTACACTGGGAATTTAACCCAGATATATATATGTAATTATTTATGGGGTGGGTGTGGGGTGCAGTGGCCCCTGTGTCGGTATGGGTGGGCTGCTGCAGGTCGGCACACCCTAACACTTTATTAACACTTATTATTATTTTTCCTATCACTTTGTATATATTATTTTAATCACACCACTTACATAGCACTTCTGTGCTTCTTATTAACCCCTATTAATTTTCACCTGTGTGCTGACCTGGGGTGGCCGACCTGTGCCGACATTGTGGGGTCCTGCGCCCCAGGCCCATACCTAGTATTAGGGACCCCCAGTGACGGAGAAGCCTTGTCGATCGGCCTGGGGGCTTAACCCTATATCTGCAGATATACGCAACTAAGATCTCCGTATTATCTGACTATTATTATATAGTAATATTATTCACTCGGTGTGCATTAGGGAACACAGTTTTTTTTTTTCCTACACAGAATTACCCCTCCCCTTTTAGCACCTGAGTGACATTACAATCTGATTGAGCAGCTTTCCACCTTGTGTATTGTATATAGAGAGGCACAAATGGGTCAGCATTAGGAGGGATTGCTGACTCTAGTAGTGCAATAGGGGAAGCCAGGGGTATCCCCAGGTAAGCTGGCTCTCAGATGCTGTAGGTGCCATTACCATGTGGCCTTACACTGGGAATTTAACCCAGATATATATATGTAATTATTTATGGGGTGGGTGTGGGGTGCAGTGGCCCCTGTGTCGGTATGGGTGGGCTGCTGCAGGTCGGCACACCCTAACACTTTATTAACACTTATTATTATTTTTCCTATCACTTTGTATATATTATTTTAATCACACCACTTACATAGCACTTCTGTGCTTCTTATTAACCCCTATTAATTTTCACCTGTGTGCTGACCTGGGGTGGCCGACCTGTGCCGACATTGTGGGGTCCTGCGCCCCAGGCCCATACCTAGTATTAGGGACCCCCAGTGACGGAGAAGCCTTGTCGATCGGCCTGGGGGCTTAACCCTATATCTGCAGATATACGCAACTAAGATCTCCGTATTATCTGACTATTATTATATAGTAATATTATTCACTCGGTGTGCATTAGGGAACACAGTTTTTTTTTTCCTACACAGAATTACCCCTCCCCTTTTAGCACCTGAGTGACATTACAATCTGATTGAGCAGCTTTCCACCTTGTGTATTGAAGATCGGAATAGACAGAAAAAACTGACAGAATTATAGTAACTTCAGCAGTCACAGGTTATACATTAGTACAGTAAGCAATATGAGCACATAATCAACTACAGATGCATTTCAAGTATGTAGGAGAACCCTATTTACTGAGATAAAGCATCGAGCGACTGGAACCGGAAGTGACATTGGGTGCGCACACACGAGGGCGCACACAAGGACGGAGCAGCAAGGTGTTAGAGCCGCAAGCCGGGGGAGCCAGAGAGCCAGAAGCCGGCAACAAGGGGGAAGCCACCAGCCAGGAGGAAGCAGTGGCCGGAGGGAGCCAGCAGCCGGTGGGGAAGGGAGCCTGCAGCCGGGGAGAACAACTTCTGTGCAGATCAGTGGAGCAGATAAGTATTAACTTTCCCTATTAACTTTTCCCACTGTGTTGTATAACCGATTGTCTTCCTTTGTCCATTACTGCATTTTATTGTTGAGTGCCCATCTTTGTACTAAATTTATCCTTATCCTATACATTTATTTATATTTTTATTTATTGTCCCTTATTCCTTTATTTTAGTTATTGTTCCTAATATATTCCTTATATATTGATTGTCCTCCTCTTTTTGATTTTCTGAAGGTAACAGGGAGTTAGCACTAATTAAAAAATGGGTGTGGCCAAGATTAGTAATCTCACTCAATGCATGTCGTGCATGACGTATGAGCACCTGACACAACAGTCCGAGTGCGGGTACATCTGTGCAAGATGTGAGCGTACGGCCGCCTTGGAAGCCCAGGTAACTGATCTAGACCTTTCCACAACTAAGGAGCATTCACAATCTTGAGCAAAGTTTAGGTAGAACCGTGGGGGAGTTGCAGGGGGGATCACTGGTAGATGAGGAAGATCAGGTAGACAGCTGGGTCACAGTTAGAAGGAAGAAGAAGAGGGGGAGGGGAAGACAGGACATCTCCAATCTGCCAAACCCCAATAAATTCGCCTGATTGGACAGAGATTCTGAGGATAGCAGTGAGGATATGACGGAACCGGAGGAGACCGTTCCCTCTAGCAACCAGAGGAGCATTCCCACCGATGCAGATGGTGAGGTACCTAGTCAGATTGTGGTTATAGGGGATTCTATTATCAGGAAGACAGGGCAATCTACTACCGGGACCGTGATCGCCGTACAGTATGTTGTCTTCCAGGTGCTCAGGTACGGCACATCGCGGAGAGGGTAGATTGTTGGGAGGGGTTGGTAAAGACCTGGCGGTCTTGGTGCAAGTTGGCACCAATGACAAAGTTAGTGGTAGGTGGGATGTCCTTAAGAAAGACCATGGGGACTTAGGCAAGACACTTAAGGCAAGGACATCTAGGGTAATATTCTCCTAAATATTACCAGTGTCATGCGCTAGTCCAGGGAGGCAGAGGGAGATTAGGGAGATAATTGTGTGGCTTAGAGACTGGTGTAGGAAGGAAGGGTTTGTGTTCCTGGAACACTAGGCGGACTTGTCAGACAGGCGCCATCTTTGTCGCGATGGATTGCAACTGAATGAGGAGGGGTCTGCGGTGCTGGATGGTTAGAAGGTTGGAGGAGCTTTTAAACTAGGAGCCTGGGGGGAGGGTTTAGTTAGAAGCGGTGGGTTAATTAGGGAGAGCAGTAAGGATGGGGGTAGTGAACAATTTGGGGGTGGAGAAGAGGGGAGCGTAAGATCAGATGGCAAGGGTATTTGCATTGGTATTGACATCGGAAATACTGACACAGGTATTGCCAAGATATTCCCAATTTATTACCTAATAATGAATATGGCTCAGCAATACGGTATATAGAAAATAATGTGCATATCATAAGGGAGGATACTAACATCAGGGGGGGGGGGTTGAAAGTCTTAATAGGTCAGATAGAGATAGTAGTGAGGAAGGCTGTATTAAGCACGATGGGGGTGGAAAGGGAGGAAGTAGAATAACAGTCAGTAAGGGTAAGTCTAGAAAGGCTCTTGTAAATATAGATAAGATACCACTAAAACAAACGGGTAATGGTGAGGCTAAGCTAAGATGTATGCTTGTGAACGCAAGAAGCCTATCGGGTAAAATGGGGGAATTGGAATGGCTTGTATCAAAGTCTCAGTATGATATTATAGATATTACGGAAACATGGTGGGATGACTCTCACGACTGGGTTGTGAATTTGGAGGGATATTCTCTTTTCAGGAGGGACAGGGCTACCAAAAGGGGAGGAGGGGTATGTCTCTTTGTTACACCATCTCTAAAACCAAACTTAATAGAGGGTATTTTCAGGGAGGCTGGAGATAACGTGGAGTCGCTATGGGGTGAGATCACAAGTGGGGGCACAGAGGCAAAGAAACTAGTCATTGGCACGTGCTACAAGTAACCAGATATTAGTGTACATGACGAGGAACAACTCTTACACCAAATTGAAAAAGCTGCGAGAATGGGGGACATCCTAGTGTTAGGGAATTTTATCCTGATATAAATTGTAGTAACGATTCATGTGTAAAAACTAGGAGCAGCAGGTTCTTAAATACATTAAAGGATCAATACTTGACTCAATTAGTCGAGGACCCAACTAGAGGTAAAACTATTCTGGACCTAGTTATTACCAATAATGTGGACATTATATCAAACACTAAAGTTGGGGAGACCTTGGGAAACAGTGACCACTATATGATCACATTTGACATCAGTTTCAAGAAACATAGCTATAAGGGAACAACTGAAACATTTAACTTTAGAAAAGCTAACTTCAATATGCTGAGACAGGCACTAAACGAGATTGATTGGGAAGTTTTGTTTCATGGTAAAGACACAACGGAAATGTGGGATGCTTTAAAAGGGTTGCTTGATAGCAATATTCACAAATTCATTCCCATGAGCATATTCACAAATTCATTCCCATGAGCATATTCACAAATTCATTCCCATGAGCAGTAAACGCAGGAGTACTAAATATAAACCAATGCGGCTTAATAAGGATGTCAAAGAAGCAATGGTTAAAAGAGGCGTGCTTTAAAAACATTTAAATCTAATGGAGGGGAGGAGTCATTCCAGCATTACAAGGAATGCAACAAAAAATGCAAAAAATAATCGCAGCAAAAATTGTAAATGAAAAGCAAATCGCTATAGAGTAAAAGCAATCCCAAAAAAGTATTATAAAAACATAAACAGTAAAATGTTAAAGGAGAACGTAGGCCCTTTAAAAGATGAATTGGGAGCTTTGATAAACGATGATAAAATAAAGTGGAAATACTGAACAATTTTTTTCCTCGGTATTCACCAGGGAGGATCAGTCGGAGAAAGTAGTGCATAAAGATAGTGAAGATAATGACTCTTGGCTGAATACTTGTTGTCCTGGAAAGACTAAGCAAAATAAAGATTAATAAATCACCAGGCCCAGATGGTTTTCATCCAAGGGTTATTACAGAGCTTAGGTCATAGCTAGCAAAACCCCTATACTTGATTTTCCCCAGTTCAATTAGATCAGGCAAGGTACCTAAGGATTGGCGCATAGTGGAGGTTAATAAGATTAATAGCAAAAGTCAGCAAATGTTTGCAAGGGACAGATCATGTCAAACTAACTTAATTAGCTTCTACGAGGAAGTGAGCGAGAATCTTGATCAGGGAAAAGCAGTGGATGTGGTGTATTTAGATTTTGCCTCACAGGAGACTGATCATCAAATTAAGGGTACTTGGTCTAGGATATACTATTTGTACATGGTTAGGTAATTGGCTGGATTACAGAGTACAATGAGTAGTGGTCAAGGGGATGTTCTCCAGCTGGGCACCAGTAGTCAGCGGAATACCACAAGGGTCCGTACTTGGCCCGCTACTATTCAATATATTTATCAACGATCTAGGAATATGCTTGGAAAGCACAGTGTCAATCTTTGTGGATGATACTAAGCTGTGTAAGGTAATTCAGATAGCGATGTGGAGTCTCCTCAAAATGACTTATTTATACTTGAAGCCTGGGCGTCTAAATGGGGAATGAGGTTCAATATAAAAAAATGCAAAGTTATGCATTTTGGGACAAAAACACACAAACATCGTACACTCGAAATGGGGAAATTATAGGGGTAACTGTGGTGGAAAAAGATTTGGGGGTGCTCATGGATAATAGGCTTACAGTACACAATGTCAAAATGCTGCAAAAAAGGCAAGTAAAGTGCTTGCATGCATAAAACGCGGCATTGAGACCAAGGACGAGGATGTAATCCTGCCACTGTACAAATCATTGGTACGTCTGCACCTGGAATATTGTGTTCAGTTCTGGGAACCATATTATAAAACAGATATAGGAGAACTAGAAAGGGTTCAAAGGCGGGCTACTAAATTGGTTAAAGGGTTAGAGACACTGGAGTACAAGGAAAGGCTTGCTAAGTTACATATGTATACACTAGAAAAGCGGCGACTAAGAGGAGACATTGGGGGTAATTCCAAGTTGATCGCAGCAGGATTTTTGATAGCAATTGGGCAAAACCATGTGCACTGCAGGGGAAGCAGATATATCATGTGCAGAGAGAGTTAGATTTGGGTGGGTTATTTTGTTTCTGTGCAGGGTAAATACTGGCTGCTTTATTTTTACACTGCAAATTAGATTGCTGATTGAACACACCCCACCCAAATCTAACACTCTCTGCACATGTTATATCTACCCCTCCTGCAGTGCTCATGGTTTTGCCCAATTGCTAACTTTCTTGCTGCTGCGATCAACTCAGAATGAGGGCCATTATTAATATCATCAAATATGTAAAGGGTCAGCACAAGGAGCTAGCAGCGGATTTGTGTATTAAAAGAACTCTGCATAGGACACGTAGGCTCTCGCTGAGGCTAGAGGAGAGAAAATTCCATATACAACGTAGGAAAGGGTTCTTCACGGTAAGGGCAATGAAGATTTGGAACCCCTGCCGGAGAAGATAGTAATGGCAGACTCTGTAAATGCATTTAAAAACCAATTAAACAAATTTCTAACTGGAAAGGGTATCCAGGGTTATAGCATTTATCACAGTGACATTAAACTGGGAGTGGTCAGAATCATTGTTGTCAATTGGTACTAAGCCACTACATCAGCAGGTACATTATAATATGATCAGCTGATCACAGAATACAGGTTGAACCCGATGGACATTTTGCCTCTTTTCAACCTCACTAATTATGTTATATATAGGAGTTTAACCGTATTCAGACGCATAGCAAAAGAAACAACAGTAATAATTATTAGACTCACATGCATCCGGCACTTATCCAACTATTCATACTCAAAAGGTAGATAGAGACTTAGTGCTGAATTAACCGGCTCAGTAGAGTGGGATACAGGGAGACTCACCTCGCTTCCAGGACCAAACAATACATTAGCAAACGCTAAGTGGATCCAGACACTAATAGTGTACACACTCACCCTGTGAACCTACAATAAACTCAGACGCCCAACTGAGCACCGACGCACCAGTCACACAGCCGCCTATGCTGCGACTGGGTCCTTTTAGATACACAGCGTCTCAGACGGAAGTGGGAAAACGGTTCATGGCGGGAGACTCGGAGGAAACTGGTCATGAACCGGGGGGGGAGGGGTGACCAGGGGAGCATCTGACTCCCCACTGCTGACATCAATCCCAGGGATTGTGGCCTCATACTACATCTAAACCCTATGATCCAAAAGGCCTAGCGCTGGTGCACCCTAGGTGGAAGTCGCATCAGTGACTGGTAGTCTCCTCCAAAACAGTGCAGCTGTGTCCGTGTTCCCACTCTAAGAAGAACCGATACCTTACCTTCTTCCCATGCTCCAGCCACAGCTGGGTAACTTCTGCTGGACCTGCTAGTATAAGAAGTTTGTTGATTCCGCACAAGTCTCATAAATTTTTATATAGACATAATAATGTAACCAAAATAAACATCCACAGGGTAAATCCCTTTGTGATTTCGTAATTTGGTGGTGCGCCCGGAGCCAGTAAGTATTCTGTGAGCACAGGAGAAGGAAGAAAGAAGCTCTTGTTTGGGCGCACTCTTAAGCAAAATAAATGATTTATAGTCGTAAACAAATAAAATTCAAATTTATTATTTAATGTTAAAAAAAAAATATTTTTAAGTGTGTCACCCACCGAAGGAATAATTAACAGAATGTTCTGGTCTTTTGCACCATGCAAATTAGGATTGGATACAGATGTGATCACTCACAGTGCCACATCCGATCCCCTTAGACCAGTATAGTAAATCTGTATTAATCAGACCTGTTAGTTTGGTCAGAGAAAGTAATGACTAATAAGTGAGACTAAAATAAATCAATATGACACTTAGGATACCGGAGCACAATTTATGTGGGGGAATCCCGTGTGCGGGTACCTGACAATGTAAACCTTTCTGTTGATAATATATCCGTTAATGGTAATATACCCTGTTACAGTAGTCTGAGATCATTATTTTTGTACTAAGAAATGAAGGAAAAAAAGATGGTGATGCTGCTGTCAGCGTTGCAACAGGTTAATGCCTTCGGGTTCATACACAAAAGTCTACATCACTGAGTCTTCCCATGAGGTTGCCCTTCACAGTACTGACTCAGCCCACTACAGCACTGAGTCTTCCTATGAGGTTGCCCTTCACAGTACTGACTCAGCCCACTACAGCACTGAGTCTTCCTATGAGGTTACCTTTTACAGTACTGACTCAGCCCACTACAGCACTGAGTCTTCCTATGAGGTTGCCCTTCACAGTACTGAATCAGCCCACTACAGCACTGAATCTTCCTATGAGGTTGCCCTTCACAGTACTGACTCAGCCCAATACATCACTGAGTCTTCCCATGAGGTTGCCCTTCACAGTACTGACTCAGCCCACTACAGCACTGAGTCTTCCTATGAGGTTGCCCTTCACAGTACTGACTCAGCCCACTACAGCACTGAGTCTTCCTATGAGGTTACCTTTTACAGTACTGACTCAGCCCACTACAGCACTGAGTCTTCCTATGAGGTTGCCCTTCACAGTACTGAATCAGCCCACTACAGCACTGAATCTTCCTATGAGGTTGCCATTCACAGTACTGACTCAGCCCACTACAGCACTGAGTCTTCCTATGAGGTTATCCTTCACAGTACTGAATCAGCCCACTACAGCACTGAGTCTTCCTATGAGGTTGCCATTCACAGTACTGACTCAGCCCACTACAGCACTGAGTCTTCCTATGAGGTTGCCATTCACAGTACTGACTCAGCCCACTACAGCACTGAGTGTTCCTATGAGGTTGCCCTTCACAGTACTGACTCAGCCCACTACAGCACTGAGTCTTTCTATTAGGTTGCCATTCACAGTACTGACTCAGCCCACTACAGCACTGAGTCTTCCTATGAGGTTACCCTTTACAGTACTGACTCAGCCCACTACAGCACTGAGTCTTCCTATGAGGTTGCCATTCACAGTACTGACTCAGCCCACTACAGCACTGAGTCGTCCTATGAGGTTATCCTTCACAGTACTGAATCAGCCCACTACAGCACTGAGTCTTCCTATGAGGTTGCCATTCACAGTACTGACTCAGCCCACTACAGCACTGAGTCTTCCTATGAGGTTATCCTTCACAGTACTGAATCAGCCCACTACAGCACTGAGTCTTCCTATGAGGTTGCCCTTCACAGTACTGACTCAGCCCACTACAGCACTGAGTCTTCCTATGAGGTTGACATTCACAGTACTGACTCAGCCCACTACAGCACTGAGTCTTCCTATGAGGTTGCCCTTCACAGTACTGACTCAGCCCACTACAGCACTGAGTGTTCCTATGAGGTTGCCCTTCACAGTACTGACTCAGCCCACTACAGCACTGAGTCTTCCTATGAGGCTGCCCTTGACAGTACTGACTCAGCCCACTACAGCAGAGTGTTCCTATGAGGCTGCCCTTTACATTACTGACTCAGCCCACTACAGCACTGAGTGTTCCTATGAGGTTGCCCTTCACAGTACTGACTCAGCCCACTACAGCACTGAGTCTTCCTATGAGGTTACCCTTCACAGTACTGACTCAGCCCACTACAGCACTGAGTCTTCTTATGAGGTTGCCATTCACAGTACTGACTCAGCCCACTACAGCACTGAGTCTTCCTATGAGGTTACCCTTCTCAGTACTGACTCAGCCCACTACAGCACTGAGTCTTCCTATGAGGTTACCCTTCACAGTACTGACTCAATTCTCACTTTCCTGTGTCACTTAACAAATTATAGTTTATTTTTGATTCAAGCACTCTTATTATTATTCCATCACTTTTATTTATCCTAGCTTCATGTAATCACAGATCCCTTCATCACCTTATTTGATCTTTAATTAATAAATAAGCACTTATTCTTTGTGACAGCTTTATTGCTCATAACTGCATTTTTTATTTTAAGCATCGCATTGCAATATAAGTTTCTATTCTAATCACCTGTAAATTGATGCTATTTCCCTTGTCAACATCGTTGCCGGGTAATGTCTTGGGGATTTTACATGTATCCACCCCTATATGACTATACAGTCTTTGAATAGTTCGGTGGGCGTGCACTCGGGATCATCCCTGCGAGATTATTGGTCAGTATGCACGCTGTGATAGACGGATGTGAAGTGGCCGAGTGATTTCCGCCCTTACTGGATGTCTGTTTAATGACCACTTCCGCCCATACACTTAACAATTGGACACAGGGATGTTTCATCATTGACGTCCCCAAGTCTCCACCTGTGATACCTCCACTTTGATTAAGTACCTTTATTATCTAATATTTATGCTGGTATTGGCCCCATGAAGCGGCCCTTTCCACTTCTGCCCTCACTAGCTGCCATAATAATGATTACTTCCACCTCCACAGTGAACGGACGGACACTGTGATATATGATTTCTTCCACCCATAAGTTCCCACTTCCGGGAACCCCCTCCGACCCCTCAGTAACACTGAGTCGTTCATGCTCATCACACAGGGTATTTTAACCCTGCAGAGGGAAATTAGTTAGGACACCTTCAGGAAGTGAACAAGCCTGAGTACGGGTGAAACGCGTTTTCTAAACAAGGATCCAGACACCTGTGGATTTATTGCTGTGGCAGGTACCTCTGTATCAACACTGAGTGGTTCATGCTCATCACACCGGGTATTTTAACCCTGCAGAAGGAAACTAGTTAGGACACCTTCAGGAAGTGAACAAACCTGAGTACGGGTGAAACGCATTTTCTAAACAAGGATCCAGACACCTGTGGATTTAAAGGTGTGGCGGGTACCTCTGTATCTACCCCCTTACATTATGTTACAGTGCGGTTTTTTGCTGCCCATATATGGTAAACTGATTTGTAATGCTACATAGTCAACATTGTGTAACGTAAGAATCTTCATTAGCTTCTCAATGCTATTTGTGTGACATAATATTTAATTAGGTCATTTGTGCCTAATATTATATCAGCAGGATTATTTGAGGATTGCTTTCTTACACATTTTCACAGAAACACCTATTTTGTGACAAGGTTGCCGTCTTGTTTATTTTACTCTCACTTATTAGTCATTACTTTCTCTGACCAAACTAACAGGTCTGATTAATACAGATTTACTATACTGGTCTAATGAGATCGGATGTGGCACTGTGAGTGGTCACATCTATATCCAATCCTACTTTGCATGGTGCAAATGACCAGAACATTCTTTTAATTATTCCATCGGTGGATGACACACATAAAAATATATATTTTTAACATTTAATGATAAAAAATGTGAGTTTTATCTGTTTACGACTATAAATCATTTATTTTGCTTGAGTGCGCCCAAACAAGAGCCTTCTTTCTTTCTTCTCCTGGACTTGCCAGTATATCCAACACAGACGCCCACCGAAACAGCACTGTAAACGACTCGGCGGGGAATTGTTGGAGCGTCTCTTTCTAAGGTGCGTTTAAGACACTTTTTAGAAAGATCACTCGAGAAAAATAGAAAATAAAATAAGAAAACTTATGGCTGCTAAAAACCAGAAGCCCTCTTGACCACGGCCTGACTCCTGCCACACCAGACAAAAAACTGATTTGCCTGAGCCAGGAGGTGGGGATATATGGACGGGCTTACTGCATGCTATGAGGCCAAAAGCTTAGACCGTTTGGTGCAAATCTGCTGTCGCGTCATCATATCCCAATGTTATCCTGTGGATAACCTGTGGACCCTGCAGGAGAAAAAACTGTAGCAGCAGCTGGGAGAGTTACATGAAATGAGGAGCTGGTGCAGCTGGTTAATGAGCTGGAGGAAATCACAGGAACTATACAGCAGCTGCAGCAAATAGAGAGTCAAAAGTTATCATAATGCTGATTCCATGGACCTGTCTGAGGCTGGCCAGGATGCTGATGCAAAGGAGATCCAAGCTGGTGGTGAAGGAAACCTGCAGAGTTCCAGCTTAGATGTGGAAAGCTGTGAAGGTGGCTCTCTAGGAGAAGGTAGATCTGATGGCGGGTGACAAAGTGCCAGATGTGGTAGCTCCCAGGTACACATTGTGGATCTGGTGGTGGCTGTGGTCTCTCAGAGTCTGGTCTAGGATTGGCCATCAACCATTGATGATCAGGAATCATTGATGGTCTATACCTGATGATAACTAGTTTTACCATCAAAGGAAGAGAGCCAGGTAGTTACCCGCCATCGATAGTAGCTGTGAAGATACTGGGTTCCAAATCACTCAGGCACAGTGGTAGATGAAAAACCAACAGTGGTTTATTGAACAGAATGGGCTATAAACAGCTCAGCACACCTCTGTAATCCAATTCCACATGACAATTCCCACCACAAACTCCTGACAGAACATCACTTCTTAGTCAGAGAGCATAGAATCTCTCCTTTCAACTCTCTGGTTAGCTCTACCAGTAGCTTCATATAGCAGGGGTGTGTGTGACATATTTGTCTAAGGATCTTACAGCATTGGAATACAATACATATTCTAATCAAGGTGATTACATCAGCCAGAGAGCAACCATGTCTGGTCAGCTCACTGTCGGACAATAGGGAGTAAACAAAAAGGGGCAATGGCACCTTATATGACTCACCCTTTGAGTGTCCACTGTGGTGGTAGTAAACAATAGAAAACTAGGTCTAACATGAATACATTATCCAAAGGGTAACAGATAACGTAACACAATTGCATGTATTAACAATATTAAGGTTGATTTAAACACAATATTGGGTGAGCAGTAATGGACATGTTATGGAGAATGAGGAAACAGATGAATGTATAGGGATATGGGGATAAAAAGTACATATCTGACATGAGAAATGAGGCATAGCTATATTGTCACAGACCTCTCATTTCCTCACAGTAGCCATGGGCCAGATGTTATTTCCCATCATTTACAGACTTCTGCCGCTGCACCGAGATGCTAGGCTGTCAGCCAGTAGCCCTGCACCGCTCCGGCTCTTACATATAGTGTGCTGTACCGGCTGGGAATGGGATGCCCCATCCACCTCACTGACGATCATAATTCTTATCATATAGAACTAAAGAATACTTCGATATAGTGGGCAATATAAACTGCCAGACAACATTTGTGGTTTATGTAATCTCCTGCATTTGCGGTTGCCAATATGTCGGTAGAACAATACGCTCTCTAGGTTTTTAGAACATAGAAGATTAATTCTTAAAAAGTCAACTAAACACAGCGTACCTAGACATGTTTGCTCACTCCATGGAGGTGATTGTGGGGTTCTGCCCATACGGGGAGTTGAACATATAAAACAGACATTCCCAGGTGGGGATAGATATAACCTCCTCTGTAAGAGGGAAGCATACTGGATTTGTATGATAGATACTTTGTTCCCTCTAGGTCTCAACGAAAACATTGAGCTGAATAATATATGAATCAATATCTGTATGTTATTCTATTTTATTCTATAGCTTCCTTTTTTTTCTTCTTTCTTCCCCCCTTTTTTTCCCTGGCTGTTTTCTTATCCTTCTGTTAAGAAACTTAGGGGCAGATTTATTAAGCTCGGTGAAGTGATAAAGTGGAAGGTGATAAAGAACCAGCCAATCAGATCCTAGCTGTCATGTCACAGGCTGGCTTTTATTATTGGCATAACTGTTTTTATTGTGTTGAACTTTAATAAATATTAGAAATACTTTTATTTATATACCATCAGCGCTCTTTTATGTCTCTATTGAAACTTAAATCATTTATATCGTCTAAGGCATCCAGTTGCCGCATAGGAGCTGCTATCTAATAATCAATATATTTGGTGCTCATTTAATACACGTAACATTGCATTAGCGCCTGATTTAGCTAGGTGATTATACAGGTTGAGTATCCCATATCCAAATATTACGAAATACGGACTTTTTTGAGTAAGAGTGAGATAGTGAAACCTTTGTTTTTTGATGTCTCAATGTACACAAACTTTGTTTAATACACAGTTATTAAAAATATTGTATTAAATGACCTTCAGGCTGTGTGTATAAGGTGTATATGAAACATAAATTAATTGTGTGAATGTAGATACACTTTGTTCAATGCACAAAGTTGCAAAAAATATTGGCTAAAATTACATTCCGGCTGTGTGCATAAGGTATATATGTAACATAAATGCATTCTGTGCTTAGATTTAGCTCCCATCACCATGATATCTCATTATGGTATGCAATTATTCCAAAATACGGAAAAATCCGATATCCAAAATACCTCTTGTCCCAAGCATTTTGGATAAGGCATACTCAACCTGTATTGCATTTTGTCACCTCACTGACGTGACAGGCTCAGCTGTCAGTCATGCAGCCCCACTGCGCCCACTCTCTCCGTACTCATACATACATGCCTTTCTGGGAGTGTCTCGTCCTGGTTGTCAGTGATGCAGCCCCACTGCGCCCACTCTCTCCGTACTCATACATACATGCCTTTCTGGGAGTGTCTCGTCCTGGGTGTCAGTGATGCAGCCCCACTGCGCCCACTCTCTCCGTACTCATACATACATGCCTTTCTGGGAGTGTCTCGTCCTGGTCAGTGATGCAGCCCCACTGCGCCCACTCTCTCCGTACTCATACATACATGCCTTTCTGGGAGTGTCTCGTCCTGGTTGTCAGTCATGCAGCCCCACTGCGCCCACTCTCTCCGTACTCATACATACATGTCTTTCTGGGAGTGTCTCGTCCTGGCTGTCAGTGATGCAGCCCCACTGCGCCCACTCTCTCCGTACTCATACATGCATGCCTTTCTGGGAGTGTCTCGTCCTGGTTGTCAGTCATGCAGCCCCACTGCGCCCACTCTCTCCGTACTCATACATACATGTCTTTCTGGGAGTGTCTCATCCTGGTTGTCAGTGAGACAGGGTCTCTGGCACAGCTGTGTAATCATGATGTGAGTGTGTGTGCTGAGTAGTGAGTACTGCTAGCAGCAAGTCTCACAGCTTGACTGCAGTGTAGCAGTGTGGTGGGGGTGGGGAGAAGGGGGTTGCTACACCAATGAGTCAAGGAATGGAGGAGTGGTTTGATGGGACTCACACAGCAGGTGGTGAAAAGCTTAAAAAGGAGGAGTGGTTGGAAGGGGAAGGAACTGGTAGGTGTAGAATGGATTAGTGAGGGTAAGGACACTCAAGGGAAATTGGAGTGGGAGCCCACAGGTACCAAACTGGGTAAAGAGCAGCTTTTAGGAAGGAAATTGGTGAGACAGTCCCTGTGGTTGACCCTTCTCTGCCTCATGTGGGGTGGATCCTTGGACTCTCCAGTTCCTCTAGAGGCTGTGGATTCTTCTTGCCCACTACCTAGTGGTTCTGTGGTCATCTCAGGCCATGAACCTCCCAGATGCCTGGCCTCCAGATTAACATGTAATGGTCATGGAGGTGGTCCTGGGCTCTGTAGAGGAGGAGGTGGAAAAAGCAAAGGAAAGTTGTGTCCCTTCTGAAGGGGCAATGGTGGACATTGTGAATGGTGAAAGGAAGGTTTTTGTGGGCAAAGAGTGAGTTTTGCCATATATCCCAGAAGCATGGGTCTTCAGCCTATGGCCCTCATTCCGAGTTGTTCGCTCGCTAGCTGCTTTTAGCAGCTTTGCACACGCTAAGCCGCCACCCTCTGGGAGTGTATTTTAGCTTAGCAGAATTGCGAACGAAAGATTAGCAGATTTGCGAATAGAAATTTATTTGCAGTTTCTGAGTAGCTCGAGACTTACTCTGCCACTGCGATCAGTTCAGTCAGTTTCGTTCCTGGTTTGACATCACAAACACACCCAGCGTTCACCCAGACACTCCCCCGTTTCTTCAGACACTCCCGCGTTTTTCCCAGAAACGCAAGCGTTTTTTCGAACACACACATAAAACGTCCAGTTTCCGCCCAGAAACACCCACTTCCTGTCAATCACACTCCGATCACCAGAACGAAGAAATTTCTTCATAAAGCCGTGAGTAAAATACCAAATTTATTAGCAAATTTACTTGGCGCAGATGCACTGCGAACATTGCGCATGCGCATTAGCAACTAATCGCTCCGTTGCAAAAAAAAATGATGTGCCACCATTAATGTGGCTTCTGTCTTGTCCGACCAAGCTTGATTTATGGGCTTTGTCATTTTTATAAGCAGGATAAAGGCTGAGTTTTTTATTTCTGCAGTAGACTAGAATAAGCCCAGACAGTCCACTTCCATTATACCACCGGAATGTGACGGTCAGTGACCACCGTGCCATCACTTACCTGTATGATTACACGAAACAGAATGATGGAACACTTACACGATTTCTTTACATCTTCTGGGGTCCACTCCGAGATTAGACATTATGGCGTAATTACTTAGACGGGAATATAAAACAGAATAAAAATAAAAGCTTTCATGTAATAATTAGATGCAATCAAAAGCTTTTATTATGAAATCATACAGGGGAGTATCTGCACCATATAGATGTAACATACAACAAACCAACGCAGATGGAACCCGGGTGACTCTAATGCACATGGTAATATACAGGGTATATATGGATAGGATCTTGTATCAGAAAACACTCAGCACTCCTTATCAAGATGAGTGTCTGCAACAAGTTAGGCAAACTAGAAGTGAAAACACGTTCCAATGGCCGCCATATTGTCGTGCAGCAATACAGATTGTGGAAACTGGTATTAGACATTCACATTTACACAAAGCACAAGATACAAAATAAACAGCAGAAAAAAGACCTAAGCATGTGGGATGTATTATTTAGGAAGTAAAATAGGATTTTGGTACCTACCGGTAAATCCGTTTCTCTTAGTCCGTAGAGGATGCTGGGGATTCCAAAAGGACCATGGGGTATAGACGGATCCGCAGGAGCTTGGGCACACTGTAAAGACTTAAACTTGGTGTGAACTGGCTCCTCCCTCTATGACCCTCCTCCAGACCTCAGTTAGAAAACTGTGCCCAGGAGAGATGGACAATTTCGAGGAAAGAATTTATTGTTATAAACACGGTGAGTGTCATACCAGCTCACACCTCAAACACACCGTAGAACGTGGCATTCAGTAGAATACCAGTCAACGGCATGAACAAAACCCAGCCACATGCTGAGAGAATATGTAACACAACCCGTGTGTCCACAGAAACAAAAATAGGACCCTGCATGCTATGTCATGAACAACGGTAGCAACCACCAGATAGAGAAGACACACCACCAGGGTGTAACCAAAAAGCAATAACTGTAGACACCGTACGCACTGGGACGGGCGCCCAGCATCCTCTACGGACCAAGAGAAAAGGATTTACCGGTAGGTACCAAAATCCTATTTTCTCATACGTCCTAGAGGATGCTGGGGATTCCAAAAGGACCATGGGGTTTATACCAAAGCTCCAAAACGGGCGGGAGAGTGTGGACGACTCTGCAGCACCGAATGAGCAAACATAAGGTCCTCAACAATCCGGGTATCAAATTTGTAAAGCATGGCAAAAACTTTTGACCCCAACCAAGAATCCGCTCGGCAAAGTTGAACCGCCGAGACTCCTCGGGCATTCGCCCAAGAAAATCCCGTCTTCCCAAAAGAAGGAACCTTCACCGACTTCGGTGACGGCAAAGCAGCCGTAGAACAAACATGCCAGACCGCATCACAGATTCAGCATGTAACAAACTGCATAACGCAGTCTCCCAAAGTAAGCTGGGAACATACCACATAAACAGGGTCTCTGTTACTCCAAACTAAGCCAAATAGATGACTTGCATACTCAAAACCCTGGCTAGAGCAAGGGGGTTTGAACTAGCTAATGCCTAAGTAACCCCCTGCATCAACAAAAGCCTGATTTCTGCGAAACCCCTCTTGGTAGAACTATCAACCGAGTACTCAATTCCTCTCTATCCACCTGAAAGATCAAACAAGGCTCTTGTGGGACAAGACCACCACTTCCGACACCCGCCTTGCGGACGTCGAAGTAAAAAACCTGACCACTTTCCAAACGAGAATTTCCGCAAAGAAACTTAATATAGTCTTGCCTTCACATCGGCTTGTAACGTATGGATAAGCAGGACCTAGCTGAAAGTCCTCCATAGGAGCCTTCCTGGATACACACCGAGACACATAATTACTCCAACAACGGTTGTAACGCTGTGCCGTGAGTTCTTTCCAAGCCGGAAGAATTGAAGAAACGACTTCACTGGGAACACCCATTCAGCTTAGGATACGACCTTCAACCGCCCCACCATTAGACGCAGCCGCGGTAAGTCCTGATACACGCCCTGATCCTGTTGTAACATTACGTCACGTAAAGGAAGAGGGCAGTAATTTTCTATGAGTAAACCATGAAAACTGGATAGCCAACCCTCTCTGGTTAGACCGGAGTTCAGAGGATCATCGATCATCTTACGCTTACCACTGCCAGAAAAGTGAAAGCGGAGAGGCCACCTCGACCGACTAAAAACAGTGTCACAAGAATGTCCGCTGCTATATCCTGAGTGTCTCTTAACCTGGAACCCTCTCCTCGAGGTCTCACGTTGAGGCGAAACGCCAACATGTCCAATTGCGACACTCCACAAAGACTTGGCACGTCTGGGAAAGCTTCTCAATAATGACAGTATTTTTCCCGGCTGAATATCATGTCGCAAAGGAAATCTATGTCTCCGTCGTTTACCTTCGGAATGAAGACTGCTAACATAGCGTTTACCAGACTTCCCCCTCAACTGCAAACAGCGCACCTTCTGCCATTTTCGTGTTTTTTTTTTTGTTCCGCCCTAGCGGCTTACTTACGCCATTTCTGACAAGGCTTCTGGCAGAATTAACACGTCAGAGCATGAAGAACACGTTCGTCTAAAATAGCTCTTAATTCCAAAACTTACAGCAGACAAGTTTCCCAACCTGACCTCATCCTCTGGAAATACGTCCCTTGCAAAGGACTGCTCCCCAACTTCAGAGATCTATATGCACGGACACCAAGATCTAAACCTTTATCCCTCTAGAAGGAAAAAAATCGAGCAGACACCACAGGAGCGATGTCCTGGCCGTTTTGATTATATTCCGGTGGATGCGCAGGTGAGACCCGGACCACATTTCCAACTGGTCCCATGAAAATCACTCTGGTATTAGACCTGCTCTCCGAAAAAAACCTCTCATGCCGCATCCATCTGTCTTCTTAATGGAACCTATTGATGAGGTGTCACCTCAAAGTCGATCCAACTCTGGACCCTCAGACCTCTTTCCACAGGAAAACACCAAACCTTAACCGGTCAGTATCCACTCTGAAAACCACTTCTGACATCTGCGTCGTTGGGAACAACAGGCCCATTTCTGCGCCGAAGAACCGTCAGAGATAAACAAGGATATGCACCTTTTTACAGGGACAACCAGACAATGTCCTAAACGCGACGCACTTCTGTAAGGCGTCGCGTGTTACCTCCCCTTCCATAGGGGAGAGGCAAAATCTATTAGAAAAAACAGTAAGGGGAAACAACCGTAACTCAGAATGTTCCCCTTTGGCTTCTATAAATAACTCACATGTCGTAGTCTATTCCTAGACTAACTGAAAATTAGTGGACAAGTGGTCACCGAAGTGGGGACCAGCCAGATAGACTCAGCGACAAGTGGTGTATGTAGTGGAAACAGAAACTACGTCCACTTCTGCGAACCTAACCAGGTTGCAGAACACTTACCTTTTCACCTTCCACTGTCTACACAGAAAAGGAAAAAGAACGTTCTCGAACCGGTTAAACGACTGCATCCCACAAAAGAATGCATCATCCACCGTTGTGAAGGAGGTTAACTCACGAATTTAGCCTTATCAGCGGATACCGCCGAGATTAACTGAAGAGAGGCCACACCAAACAGCTGTATACCTCCCACCAGCATCTCCCGGAGACCTCCTCCGCATTTTTCCGGTCACACCACCTGCTGTCACTTGGCAGCCTGCTGTAATGTTATAAGGAAAAATAAACATAGGCAAGCCCTACCCACTCTGGGCAGGATAATTCTATCGGATGCTTACCCAACTACCACACTCCCTCAAGTGCATACATTGCAAATAAGGTCAAAGTA
This sequence comes from Pseudophryne corroboree, assembly GCF_028390025.1. Classification (NCBI taxonomy): domain Eukaryota; kingdom Metazoa; phylum Chordata; class Amphibia; order Anura; family Myobatrachidae; genus Pseudophryne; species Pseudophryne corroboree. The sequence continues at coordinate 460,328 of NW_026967527.1, read as the reverse complement.
TAGAAATAAAATTTCACTTAGCTGCCTGTGTATGATCCTTTGCGACCGGGCTCTGCGTCGTCCAGGAGTTGACTGTCATAGATTTCTCTCCGCGTTGTGAAGAGATTAATTTTCGGACTCCTTGAGAGCATCGAAACCAACTCGTCCCGGCCAATCTAGAGCTTAATCAACAGAGCGACCAGCCCATGAGAAGAATACCATTATTTCAGCATTCATGTATATACATCATGTAATACACAATATAACACATATATCGTAATCATGCATATATAAAGTCATATCTACACATAAATACATATAGACATAACCTATACGCAAGTGGATTGTCCAGACCCGTCAGGTCCCTAGTGACAGTAATGTGTATGACCATGTACTGACATGCCCCCGATGTGGATCTACCAGGAACTTTACAGCCGACAGAAACTGAGGAAATGTCGACAGCCCGGAATAGTAAGCGGCAGAATAATCACAATCTTGGAAACCCCAAGGGGACTGAGGGAAGCATACCTCTACAATTGTAATAACACTCCCCCTACTTATATATAAACAAAATATATAAATACCAATACAGGCACCAGGCAATAACAGCTTGTTAATTCTTTTAGCCAGGCATTACCGTTGATGCCGACAGGGCATCGACCGACCGCCGTGTCTCCCCTAGTGTGTTTACTTGTTTTTTTAAGCACACAAAAGTAACCTGTCAATACTTAGTTGTTTGAATCAAGTACCGGCAAGCGTCGGCGAAACCGACAGTTATCCCCACAGGCGCCTTTGACAACGCCCTCACACCTGTCGACACACGTCGACTAACCAATAGTGGGTAAATAAAACAGGGAAACAGTGTATTTATGTATTACAACAAGGATTCTGCGTCCATTATCAATCCTAATGCTGTATGACACCCATACAGCATTAAAACACTCTGTGCCCCCCTTCCTTCTTAGTATACAGCAAGTCCCCCCTCTGTGAGGTCTAAGCTCCGCCCCTTCCCGGAGCACTTAAGCCCGCTCGACAAAAAAATAATAATATATATATATATATATATATATATATATATATATAATAAGAATTTACTTACCGATAATTCTATTTCTCGGAGTCCGTAGTGGATGCTGGGGTTCCTGAAAGGACCAGGGGGATAGCGGCTCCGCAGGAGACAGGGCACAAAAGTAAAGCTTTCCGATCAGGTGGTGTGCACTGGCTCCTCCCCCTATGACCCTCCTCCAAGCCAGTTAGGTACTGTGCCCGGACGAGCGTACACAATAAGGGAGGATTTATGAATCCCGGGTAAGACTCATACCAGCCACACCAATCACACCGTACAACTTGTGATCTGAACCCAGTTAACAGTATGATAACAGCGGAGCCTCTGAAAAGATGGCTCACAACAATAATAACCCGATTTTTGTAACTATGTACAAGTATTGCAGATAATCCGCACTTGGGATGGGCGCCCAGCATCCACTACGGACTCCGAGAAATAGAATTATCGGTAAGTAAATTCTTATTTTCTCTATCGTCCTAGTGGATGCTGGGGTTCCTGAAAGGACCATGGGGATTATACCAAAGCTCCCAAACGGGCGGGAGAGTGCGGATGACTCTGCAGCACCGAATGAGAGAACTCCAGGTCCTCCTTAGCCAGGGTATCAAATTTGTAGAATTTAGCAAACGTGTTTGCCCCTGACCAAGTAGCTGCTCGGCAAAGTTGTAAAGCCGAGACCCCTCGGGCAGCCGCCCAAGATGAGCCCACCTTCCTTGTGGAATGGGCATTTACATATTTTGGCTGTGGCAGGCCTGCCACAGAAAGTGCAAGCTGAATTGTATTACACATCCAACTAGCAATAGTCTGCTTAGAAGCAAGAGCACCCAGTTTGTTGGGTGCATACAGGATAACAGCAAGTCAGTTTTCCTGACTCCAGCCGTCCTGGAACATATTTTCAGGGCCCTGACAACATCTAGCAACTTGGAGTCCTCCAAGTCCCTAGTAGGTGCAAGGCACCACAATAAGCTGGTTCAGGTGAAACACTGACACCACCTTAGGGAGAGAACTGGGGACGAGTCCGCAGCTCTGCCCTGTCCGAATGGACAAACAGATATGGGCTTTTTTGAGAAAAAAACACCAATTTGACACTCGCCTGGTCCAGGCCAGGTCCAAGAGCATGGTCACTTTTCATGTGAGATGCTTCAAATCCACAGATTTGACTGGTTTTAAACCAATGTGATTTGAGGAATCCCAGAACTACGTTGAGATCCCACAGTGCCACTGGAGGCACAAAAGGGGGTTGTATATGCAATACTCCCTTTACAAACTTCTGGACTTCAGGAACTGAAGCCAATTCTTTCTGGAAGAAAATCGACAGGGCCGAAATTTGAACCTTAATGGACCCCAATTTGAGGCCCATAGACACTCCTGTTTGCAGGAAATGCAGGAAACGACCGAGTTGAAATTTCTTTGTGGGGCCTTCCTGGCCTCACACCACGCAACATATTTTCGCCACATGTGGTGATAATGTTGTGCGGTCACCTCCTTTCTGGCTTTGACCAGGGTAGGAATGACCTCTTCCGGAATGCCTTTTTCCCTTAGGATCCGGCTTTCCACCGCCATGCCGACAAACGCAGCTGCGGTAAGTCTTGGAACAGACATGGTACTTGCTGAAGCAAGTCCCTTCTTAGCGGCAGAGGCCATAAGACCTCTGTAAGCATCTCTTGAAGTTCCGGGTACCAAGTCCTTCTTGGCCAATCCGGAGCCATGAGTATAGTTCTTACTCCTCTACGTCTTATAATTCTCAGCACCTTAGGTATGAGAAGCAGAGGAGGGAACACATACACCGACTGGTACACCCACGGTGTTACCAGAACGTCCACAGCTATTGCCTGAGGGTCTCTTGACCTGGCGCAATACCTGTCCCGTTTTTTGTTCAGACGGGACGCCATCATGTCCACCTTTGGTATTTCCCAACGGTTTACAATCATGTGGAAAAAACTTCCCGATGAAGTTTCCACTCTCCCGGGTGGAGGTCCTGCCTGCTGAGGAAGTCTGCTTCCCAGTTTCCATTCCCGGGATGAAACACTGCTGACAGTGCTATCACATGATTTTCCGCCCAGCGAAAAGTCCTTGCAGTTTTTGCCATTGCCCTCCTGCTTCTTGTGTCGCCCTGTCTGTTTACGTGGGCGACTGCCGTGATGTTTTTCCCACTGGATCAATACCGGCTGACCTTGAAGCAGAGGTCTTGCTAAGCTTAGAGCATTATAAATTTACCCTTAGCTCCAGTATATTTATGTGGAGAAAAGTCTCCAGACTTGATCACACTCCCTGGAAATTTTTTCCTTGTGTGACTGCTCCCCAGCCTCTCGGGCTGGGCTCCGTGGTCACCAGCATCCAATCCTGAATGCCGAATCTGCGGCCCTCTAGAAGATGAGCACTCTATAACCACCACAGGAGAGACACCCTTGTCCTTGGATATAGGGTTATCCGCTGATGCATCTGAAGATGCGATCCGGACCATTTGTCCAGCAGATCCCACTGAAAAGTTCTTGCGTGAAATCTGCCGAATGGAATTGCTTCGTAGGAAGCCACCATTTTTACCAGGACCCTTGTGCAACGATGCACTGTTTTTAGGAGGTTCCTGACTAGCTCGGATAACTCCCTGGCTTTCTCTTCCGGGAGAAACACCTTTTTCTGGACTGTGTCCAGAATCATCCCTAGGCACAGCAGACGTGTCGTCGGGATCAGCTGCGATTTTGGAATATTTAGAATCCACCCGTGCTGTTGTAGCAGTATCCGAGATAGTGCTACTCCGACCTCCAACTGTTCCCTGGACTATGCCCTTATCAGGAGATCGTCCAAGTAAGGGATAATTAAGACGCCTTTTCTTCGAAGAAGAATCATCATTTCGGCCATTACCTTGGTAAAGACCCGGGGTGCCGTGGACAATCCAAACGGCAGCGTCTGAAACTGATAGTGACAGTTCTGCACCACGAACCTGAGGTACCCTTAGTGAGAAGGGCAAATTTGGGACATAGAGGTAAGCATCCCTGATGTCCCGGGACACTATATAGTCCCCTTCTTCCTGGTTCGTTATCACTGCTCTGAGTGACTCCATCTTGATTTGAACCTTTGTAAGTGTTCAAAAAAAAAAATTTTTAGAATAAGTCTCACCTAGCCTTCTGGCTTCAGTACCACAATATAGTGTGGAATAATACCCCTTTTCTTGTAGTAGGAGGGGTAATTTAATTATCACCTGCTGGGAATACAGCTTGTGAATTTTTTCCCATACTGCCTCCTTGTCGGAGGGAGACCTTGGTAAAGCAGACTTCAGGAGCCTGCGAAGGGGAAACGTCTCGACATTCCAATCTGTACCCCCGGGATACTACTTGTAGGATCCAGGGGTCCTGTACGGTCTCAGCGCCATGCTGAGAACTTGTCAGAAGCGGTGGAACGCTTCTGTTCCTGGGAATGGGCTGCCTGCTGCAGTCTTCTTCCCTTTCCTCTATCCCTGGGCAGATATGATCTTATAGGGACGAGAGGACTGAGGCTGAAAAGACGGTGTCTTTTTCTGCAGAGATGTGACTTAGGGTAAAAAACGGTGGATTTTCCAGCAGTTGCCGTGGCCACCAGGTCCGATGGACCGACCCCAAATAACTCCTCTTCCTTTATACGGCAATACACCTTTGTGCCGTTTGGAATCTGCATCACCTGACCACTGTCGTGTCCATAACAACTTCTGGCAGTTATGGACATCGCATTTACTCATGATGCCAGAGTGCAAATATCCCTCTGTGCATCTCGCATATATAGAAATGCATCCTTTAGATGCTCTATAGTCAATAAAATACTGTCCCTGTCAAGGGTATCAATATTTTTAGTCAGGGAATCCGACCAAGCCACCCCAGCTCTGCACATCCAGGCTGAGGCGATCGCTGGTCGCAGTATAACACCAGTATGTGTGTATATACTTTTTATGATATTTTCCAGCCTCCTGTCAGCTGGTCCTTGAGGACGGCCCTATCTATAGACGGTACCGCCACTTGTTTTGATAAGCGTGTGAGCGCCTTATCCACCTTAAGGGGTGTTTCCCAACGCGCCCTAACTTCTGGCGGGAAAGGGTATACCGCCCATAATTTTCTATCGGGGGGAACCCACGCATCATCACACACTTTATTTAATTTATCTGATTCAGGAAAAACTATGGTAGTTTTTTCACATCCCACATAATACCCTCTTTTGTGGTACTTGTAGTATCAGAAATATGTAACACCTCCTTCATTGCCTTTAACGTGTGGCCCTAATAAGGAATACGTTTGTTTATTCACCGTCGACACTGGATTCAGTGTCCCTGTCTGTGTCTGTGTCGACCGACTAAAGTAAACGGGCGTTTTAAAAACCCCTGACGGTGTTTTTGAGACGTCTGGACCGGTACTAATTGTTTGTCGGCCGTCTCATGTCGTCAACCGACCTTGCAGCGTGTTGACATTATCACGTAATTTCCTAAATAAGCCATCCATTCCGGTGTCGACTCCCTAGAGAGTGACATCACCATTACAGGCAATTGCTCCGCCTCCTCACCAACATCGTCCTCCTACATGTCGACACACACGTACCGACACACAGCACACACACAGGGAATGCTCTGATAGAGGACAGGACCCACTAGCCCTTTGGAGAGACAGAGGGAGAGTTTGCCAGCACACACCAAAAACGCTATAATTATATAGGGACAACCTTATATAAGTGTTTCCCTTATAGCATCTTAATATATAAGCATATCGCCAAATTAGTGCCCCCCCTCTCTGTTTTAACCCTGTTTCTGTAGTGCAGTGCAGGGGAGAGCCTGGGAGCCTTCCCTCCAGCCTTTCTGTGAGGGAAAATGGCGCTGTGTGCTGAGGAGATAGGCCCCGCCCATTTTTCGGCGGCCTCGTCTCCCGCTCTTAACGGATTCTGGCAGGGGTTAAATATCTCCATATAGCCTCCGGAGGCTATATGTGAGGTATTTTTAGCCAAAATAGGTATTCATTTGCCTCCCAGGGCGCCCCCCTCCCAGCGCCCTGCACCCTCAGTGACTGCCGTGTGAAGTGTGCTGAGAGGAAAATGGCGCACAGCTGCAGTGCTGTGCGCTACCTTTAGAAGACTGAGGAGTCTTCTGCCACCGATTCTGGACCTCTTCTTACTTCAGCATCTGCAAGGGGGCCGGCGGCAAGGCTCCGGTGACCATCCAGGCTGTACCTGTGATCGTCCCTCTGGAGCTGATGTCCAGTAGCCAAGAAGCCAATCCATCCTGCACGCAGGTGAGTTCACTTCTTCTCCCCTAAGTCCCTCGTTGCAGTGATCCTGTTGCCAGCAGGACTCACTGTAAAATAAAAAACCTAAGCTAAACTTTTCTAAGCAGCTCTTTAGGAGAGCCACCTAGATTGCACCCTTCTCGGCCGGGCACAAAAATCTAACAGGCTTGGAGGAGGGTCATAGGGGGAGGAGCCAGTGCACACCACCTGATCGGAAAGCTTTACTTTTGTGCCCTGTCTCCTGCGGAGCCGCTATCCCCCTGGTCCTTTCAGGAACCCCAGCATCCACTAGGACGATAGAGAAATATATATATAAACACAAGAAGATAAAGTACCCTTTTTTTTTGCGCTGAACTACAGTATAGCTCGTACCAATGAGAAATGCCTTCTGTCAGACAAGGCACTGCATAGGAAATAGCAAAAAAAGGGGAATTCTCATGGGAGCTTAACCACCTCAGAAATCACATAAAAATGTATTTATTTTATAAAATTTAACAGTAAATTCTGCAATGTTACATATAAAACATCAGTAAAACAAATAGGTAATCTTATACCATAGGTGAACAATACAGATTGAAAATCATCTGACGAATTCCGTTTGGAGATATCGACACTTAAACCGAATATCAATTCTTCCACCAAAGCGTTCAGTAGTATGTTCGAATTCACAAATATGTGAATGCCCAACGCGTTTCGTCCATACAGGACTTCATCAGGGGTCGTGATATTGCAATATTTGTGCATATCATATACAGTTCACCAATAAAGATACATAAAGAATAAAATTGCTGTGACAATGACCTTTTAGGTATAGAAAGGCAACTCCAATACTGAATGGGAACAATTTAATAGACTAAGAATAAGTCAAAAATCCCTAGTAATCTCTCAGGCTTCCTTTCACAGCTGAGAGATTACTAGGGATTTTTGACTTATTCTAAGTCTATTAAATTGTTCCCATTCAGTATTGGAGTTGCCTTTCTATACCTAAAAGGTCATTGTCACAGCAATTTTATTCTTTATGTATCTTTATTGGTGAACTGTATATGATATACACGAATATTGCAATATCACGACCCCTGATGAAGTCCTGTATGGACGAAACGCGTTGGGCATTCACATATTTGTGAATTCGAACATACTACTGAACGCTTTGGTGGAAGAATTGATATTCGGTTTAAGTGTCGATATCTCCAAACGGAATTCGTCAGATGATTTTCAATCTGTATTGTTCACCTATGGTATAAGATTACCTATTTGTTTTACTGATGTTTTATATGTAACATTGCAGAATTTACTGTTAAATTTTATAAAATAAATACATTTTTATGTGATTTCTGAGGTGGTTAAGCTCCCATGAGAATTCCCCTTTTTTTGCTATATATATATATATATTTATATATATATATATATCCCTATATTGAGCCGGGGGACCCTATACACAGGGAGATTACACCTCTGGGAGGGCAACACAGTCCAAACATTGCGTTCCCCACTGTTTGTTCTTGGCGGGGCCAGCAGGGAAAAATGGCGCTGACTCAGTGTGTGAGGCTAAGCTCCGCCCCTCTCGGCGCGCTATAGCCCCCCTGGATCTGAAAACCAAATAGGCCGAGTACTAAATATAGGGTATATATATATACACTCAGCACCATGCTGCTCAGGGCGCCCCCCTGCGCGCCCTGCACCCCAGACAACGTTCGGGAAGCGGGAGTTCCGGGCGCATCGCGCACCCGCCGCTCTCATGGTGGGTCCCCGTGTGCGGCGCCCGGGAGCTCTAACTATCTATGCTGCCCCGGGCGCCACCACCTCCCGGCGCCCTGTATCCATGGCGCCCGACGGGGACCACGGCATAACGCGCCTGCGGGGGTCTGTATACGGAGCCCCCGGCAGTGCGAGGAAGAACTGTTAAAACTGACTCGCTGCCCAGGGCGCTCCCCCCCGCGTGCCCTGCACCCGTATAAGCGGTGGCAGGGAAATAATTCAAGTATACTGGCGGGGGATGAACCACGGTGCCTCGGCACCTAAATGCTTTTTTTTTTTTGCCAGTTCACATTAAGCAGACCAGTAACATGCTGCCCAGGGTGCTCCACCCCCCCCCCCCCAGCGCCCTGCACCCTGTGAGTGCCGTTGGTGTGTGGGAGCATGAAGAGCAGCACTACCACTGTACTTCCATTACTGAAGTCTTCTGCCGTCTGAAGTCTTCTTTTCTTCCAATACTCACCCGACTTCTTTCTTCTGGCTTCTGTGAGGGGATTGACGCCGTGGCTCCGGGAACAAGAAGCTAGGCGCACCAAGTGATCGAACCCTCTGGAGCTAATGGTGTCCAGTAGCCGAGAAGCAGAGCCTTGAAACTCACAGAAGTAGGTCCTGCTTCTCTCCCCTCAGTCCCACGATGCAGGGAGCCTGTAGCCAGCAGGTCTCCCTGAAAATAAAAAACCTAACATAAAGTCTTTCAGAGAAACTCAGTAGAGCTCCCCTAGTGTGTGACCCATCACTCCTGGGCACAAAGTCTAACTGAGGTCTGGAGGAGGGGCATAGAGGGAGGAGCCAGTTCACACCCAGTTTAAGTCTTTAAAGTGTGCCCAAGCTCCTGCGGATGAGTCTATACCCCATGGTCCTTTTGGAATCCCCAGCATCCTCTAGGACGTATGAGAAATAGAGGTACATTAATGAAAAGTGTGAGTAACAGTCATCAGTCTGCTTGTGAAGGTCTCTAGAGTGGTGGCCTCTTGGACTGTGCAAGGCAGCGAGTTCCATGGTCAGGGCTACAAAGCTAAACATTCAACCCATAAATGAATGACAGGAGATTCTTGGTACTGCTGGTAACAGTCCATCTGTAGAAGCAAGCAAGCAGGGCAGTAAGGAGGCAGAAGCTGCTTCTAGTACCTTGGACCATGTAATGTTGAGCTGGGAAAGTCAGTTAGCCAATTATGAAATAGATTTGTCATCTTACAGGCAGCCAGTGAAGGGAGTAGAGAATGGGTGTTATGTGGCAGGAACGGGCGGGTTAGGTAACAGCTTGGCTGCTGCATTCTGTACTAGCTGCAAGCTCTGTAATTCTTTTGCTGGGTGACCCAGGTAGATGGCATTGCAGTAGTCTATGAACTTCTGAGGGAATCAAGTGCTTGATTCTGGCTATGGTCCATAGATGGAAGAATGAGGATTTGTATGTGGCAGATACCTGATGTCTGTGTCAGCCACATACCAGGACAACACAAAGATTCAGCACATGTTCAGTATTTTCAATTCTGAACACCAAAGCATAAATCCAGATGGTTGGTAAAGTCTTGTCCTTTGTTGGTGAGCTTCTATTATGTTTCACAAAGACTGAGTCACAGCCAACTGGCATCATCCACCCCTGGCGCTCAGCTAGACAACCATTTAGGATTGGTATTCGGTTCTCAATACATGGAGCAAAAAGCAGGTAATCAGCATAGCAGTGGTAGACCAGGCCATGATGTCTGATTATATCACCCAGTGGTAGCATTTATATTGCATAAAGCATAGGAGATAAGGTTGACCCTTGAGGAACATTGCATGACAGTGATAATTATACTCCAGAAGATGTAAATAGTTCCGTATTTGGGTAATGTCTAATGGTATCCGGACTCCAGGTCGACAGCACAAAGGTCGACACACTTTAGGTCGACACCAATTGGTCGACACACATTAGGTCGACAGGGTCAAAAGGTCGACGGGGTCAAAAGGTCGACAGGAACAAGGTCGACATGGAAAAAGGTCGACATGAGTTTTTCATGATTTTTTTCTTTTTTTGAACCTTTTCATACTTAACGATCCACGTGGACTACGATTGGAACGGTAAAGTGTGCCGAGCGAAGCGGTAGCGGAGCGAAGGCACCATGCCCGAAGCATGGCGAGCGAAGCGAGCCATGCGAGGGGACGCGGTGCACTAATTCGGGTTCCCGGTCACTCTACGAAGAAAACGACACCAAAAAAACATAAAAAACTCATGTCGACCTTTTTCCATGTCGACCTTGTTCCTGTCGACCTTTTGACCCTGTCGACCTTTTGACTCTGTCGACCTAATGTGTGTCGACCAATTGGTGTCGACCTAAAGTGTGTCGACCTTTGTGCTGTCGACCCTGAGTCCCAGACCCTGTCTAATATGTTCAACAAGAGCGGATTTATTTCTCTCACAGCATGAAAATGGCTTCTCACCTGTGAAATCGCTGATGTGTAACAAGTTGTGATTTCCATGCAAAACATTTCCCACACTCAGAACAGGAAAACGGCTTCTCACCTGTGTGAGTATGCTGATGAATAACAAAATGTGATTTCTGTGCAAAACATTTCCCACACTCAGAACAGAAATACGGCTTCTCACCTGTGTGACTTCTCTGATGTGTAACAAGAACTGATTTAAATGCAAAACATTTCCCACACTCAGAACAGGAAAATGGCCTCTCACCTGTGTGACTTCTCTGATGTCTAACAAGATTTGGTTTCTGTGCAAAACATTTACCACACTCAGAACAGGAATACGGCTTCTCACCTGTGTGACTTCTCTGATGTGTAACAAGAGCTGATTTCTGTGTAAAACATTTCCCACACTCAGAACAGGAAAACGGCTTCTCACCTGTGTGACTTCTCTGATGTGTAACAAGTTCTGATTTAACTGCGAAACATTTCCCACACTCAGAACAGGAATACGGCTTCTCACCTGTGTGACTTCTCTGATGTGTAACAAGAGCTGATTTCTGTGTAAAACATTTCCCACACTCAGAACAGGAATACGGCTTCTCACCTGTGTGAGTATGCTGATGAGTAACAAAATGTGATTTGAATGCAAAACATTTCCCACACTCAGAACAGGAAAACGGATTCTCACCTGAGTGACTTCTCTGATGTGTAGCAAGATTTGAGTTCATTGCAAAACATTTCCCACACTCAGAACATATCAGTGGCCTCTCACCTGCCTTAGCTGGATGATGGGTAATAAGCTTTGTGTTCTGTGTAAAACATTTGGTATCTATAGAACATGGAAACACTGTATCTACTCTCAGAGCTGTAACAGATGCACCAATATCAGAGTGATCAGGAGAACATTTCCCAGGATCAGAGGGATCAGCTGATAGAGCTGGATGTATAATTGGGGTAATGGGATTATCTCCTGGAGAATCCTGTATACTGTCATTATCTTTTATGTCACAATCCGGGGATAACATTAGATGTCCTTCTGAGATATTCCTGCTTGTGTGTCCATCTGCTGGAAATAAAATACATTAATATATAAAATGAGTAGACAAGACCCAGGGTGTTACAGGATACAATATATCATTCTATAACTGACATGTTTTACCTGTAATCATTGCTTTTATGTGTATTAAAAAAAAAAAAAGATAGGATGCTTAGAATGGAGCTTGATCAACACTGAACGCTCATGTGGGATTACTAGAGGCGACATGGACGCTCATGTGGGATTACTAGAGGTGACATGGACGCTCATGTGGGATTACTAGAGGTGAAACTGATGCTCATGTGGGATTATTAGAAGTGACATGGACGCTCATGTGGGATTACTAGAGGTGACCTGGATGCTCATGTGGGATTACTAGAGGTGACCTGGATGCTCATGTGGGATTACTAGAGGCAACATGGACGCTCATGTGGGATTAGTAGAGGTGAGATAGATGCTCATGTGGGATTACTGGAGGAGACATGGACGCTCGTGTGGGATTACTGTAGGAGACATGGACGCTCGTGTGGGATTACTGGAGGAGACATGGAAGCTCGTGTGGGATTACTGGAGGAGACATGGACGCTCATGTGGGATTACTAGAGGTGACATGGACGCTCATGTGGGATTGCTAGAGGTGACATGGACGCTCATGTTGGATTACTAGAGGTGACATGGATGCTCATGTGGGATTACTAGAGGTGACATGGATGCTCATGTGGGATTACTAGAGGTGACATGGACACTCATGTGGAATTACTAGAGGTGACATGGACGCTCATGTGGGATTACTAGAGGTGACATGGACGCTCATGTGGGATTACTAGAGGTGACATGGACGCTCATGTGGGATTACTAGAGGTGACACTGATGCTCGTGGGATTACTACAGGTGGCATGGACGCTCATGTGGGATTACTAGAGGTGACATGGCCGCTCATGTGGGATTAGTAGAGGTGAGACAGATGCTCATGCGGGATTACTAGAGGAGACATGGACGCTCGTGTGGGATTACTGGAGGAGACATGGACGCTCGTGTGGGATTACTAGAGGTGACATGGACGCTCATGTGGGATTACTAGAGGTGACATGGTTGTAATAATAAAACACCAAAGAAGAGAAAATGCTGTCCTGCTTGCGCACTAATAAATAATAGGATTTTAATACCTACCGGTAAATCCTTTTCTCTGAGTACCGTAGAGGATGCTGGGGTCATCAATAGAGCCATGGGGTATAGACAGGATCCACAGGAGAAATGGGCACTTTAAGACTTTAATAAGGGCGTGAACTGGCTCCTCCCTCTATGCCCCTCCACCAGACCTCAGTTATAGGAACTGTGCCGAGGGAGACGGACATTAGGTTGGTTTATATGAAAAGAAGAAACCGCCTTCGGCAAAAACTGTTGACGAGTTCTCAACTCTGCTCTATCTTCATGGAAGATCAAATAAGGGCTCTTGTGAGACTAGGCTGCCAATTCGGACACCCGCCGTGCAGATGCCAAGGCCAATAAAATGACCACTTTCCAAGTGAGGAATTTCAAATCCACCTTTTGAAAAAGGTTCAAACCAGTGAGATTGAAGGAACTATAACATCACGTTAAGGTCCCAAGGTGCCACAGGAGGCACAAAAGGAGGTTGGATGTGTAACACCCCCTTTACAAACGTTTGCACCTCAGGAAGTGAGGCCAATTGTTTCTGAAAGAAAACTGACCATGCAGAAATCTGTACTTTAATAGATCCTAATTTAAGGCCCGCATCCACTCCAGCTTGTAAAAAGTGGAGAAAACGTCCAAGTTAAAAAATTTCCACAGGAGCATGCTTGGACTCGCACCAGGAAATATATTTCCTCCAAATATGGTGATAGTGTTTTGCCGTAACATCCTTTCTAGCCTGAATAAGAGTGGGAATGACTTCACTGGGAATACCCTTCTGGGCTAGAATCTGGCGTTCAACCGCCATGACGTCAAACGTAGCCGCAGTAAATCTTGATACTGACACGGCCCCTGCTGTAACAGGTCCTCTCGTAGAGGAAGCAGCCAGGGATTTCCTATGCGTAAATCCTGAAGATCGGGATACCAAGCCCTCCTTGGCCAATCTGGAACAATGAGGATCGTCGGAACCTTTCTTCTTCTTATAGTTTTTAACACTCTCGGAAGTGGAGGGAACACATACCGACTGAAACACCCACGGTGTCACCAGAGCGTCCACCGCTATGGCTTGAGGGTCCCTTGACCTGGCGCAATAATTTTGGAGTTTCTTGTTGAGACTAGACACCATCATGTCTACTTGGGGAGTACCCCAGTGACTTGTCACTTCTGTGAAGACTTCTGGATGAAGTCCCCACTCTCCTGGATGGAGATCGTGTCTGCTGAGGAAGTCTGCTTCCCAGTTGTCCACTCCTGGAATGAAGATAGCTGACAGAGCCCTTAGATGTTTCTCCGCCCAGCGGAGAATCCTTGTGGCTTCTGCCATTGCTGCTCTGCTTTTTGTTCCGCCCTGGCTGTTGATGTAAGCTACTGCTGTTACATTCTCCGACTGGATGAGGACGGGTCGACTTTGAAGAAGGCGTCCCATTTGTAGAAGGCCGTTGTAAATGGCCCTTAATTCCAGAACGTTTATGTGGAGACAAGTCTCCTGACTTGACCATCTTCCTTGCACCCCAACCCCGGGGACTTGCATCCGTGGTCACTAGAATCCAATCCTGAATACCGAACCTGCGCCCCTCAAGGAGGTGAGAACTGTGCAGCCACCACAGCAGTGATATCCTTGTCTTTGAGGACAGGACTATCTTCCGTTGCATGTGTAGGTGGGAACCGGACCACTTGTCCAACAGGTCCCACTGGAATACTCTGGCATGGAATCTGCCAAACTGAATGACCTCGTAGGCCGCCACCATCTTTCCCATCAAGCGAGTGCATTGATGGATTGAACTCTGGTTGGTTTTAAGATTTGTTCCCGAGCTTTTTCTTCCGGAAGAAAAACTCTCTGTAGTTCTGTGTCCTGATTCATCCCCAGAAACGACAGGCGGGTCGTAGGGATCAACTGAGATTTCAGCAGGTTGAGGAGCCAGCCATGTTGTTGCAACACCTTCAGGGACAGTGCAATGTTCTGTAACAACTTGTCCCTGCATCTGGATTTTATCAGGAGATCGTCCAAGTATAAGATAATCATAACACCTTGCATGCGAAGAAGAATCATCATCTCCGCCATCACTTTGGTGAAAATCCTCGGAGCCATGGACAGCCCAAACGGCAACGTCTGAAATTGGTAATGACAATCCTGAACCGCAAAGCGCAGGAAGGCCTGATGAGGAGGATAAATGGGAACATGTAGGTAGGCATCCTTTATGTCCAAGGAGACCATAAAGTCCCCTTCCTCCAGACTGGATATCACCGCTCGGAGAGACTCCATCTTGAATTTGAATTTCTGCAGAAAGAAATTTAGGTCTTTTAGGTTGAGGATCGGTCTGACCGAGCCATCCGGCTTCGGAACCACCAATAGGCTGGAATAAAAGCCTTCTCCCTGTTACGCAGGGGGAATCGTGATAATGACCTGGTTCTGACACAATGTTTGTATTGCGTCGCACACTACCTCTATGCTGGGCAGAGAAGCTGGCACGGCTGATTTGAAAAATCGTCGAGGAGGAACATCTTGAAACTCTATTTTGTACCCTTGTGACAATTTTTTAAATCCAAGGGTCCAGGCCCGAGCGAACCCAGACCTGGCTGAAGAGCTTGAGACGTGCCCCCACCGGCGAGGACTCCAGCAGGGGAGCCCCGGCGTCATGCGGTGGACTTGGCAGAAGCCGGGGAGGACTTCTGTTCTTGGGAGGCAGAGAAGCCTGGGTTTCTTTTACCTCTTTCCCTGCCTCTAGCAGCATGGAAGGCAGAGCCTCGTCCTCTTCGGTATCTACTGGGCCGAAAGGACTGCATTTGATAATGATGCGTTTTCTTATGTTTTGGGGGAACATAAGGTAAAAATGACGATTTTCCAGCGGTAGCTGTAGAGACGAGGTCTGTAAGGCCGTCCCCAAACAACGCACCTCCTTTATAAGGCATAGATTCCATATTTCTTTTGGAATCAGAATCCGCATTCCACTGGTGAATCCACAATGCTCGCCTAGCAGCTACCGCCATTGCATTGGCTTTTGCTCCAAGCGTCCTTGATGTAACCCAGCGTCAGCATTATGCTGTTTCTGTCTAGGGTATCTATATCCGTTAACAAGGAATCTGCTCATTTCTCAATAGCACTACTGGCCCACGCAGAAGCAATGACCGGCCTGAGTTGTGTACCCGTGGTCGCATAGATGGATTTAAGAGTAGCTTCCTGCTTACGATCCGCAGGGTCTTTAAGGGTCGTTGTACCAGAGGACGGTAAAGCCACCTGTTTTGATAAACACGACAGGGCCTTATCGACCATGGGGACCGACTCCCATTTTTCCCGATTAGCAGTGGGGAACGGATACGCCACTGGAATTCTTTTGGGAATCTGAAATTTCTTGTCAGGAGTGTCCCATATCTTCTCAAAAAGAGCGTTCAGTTCATGAGAAGGGGGAAACGTTACCTCAATTTTCTTCCCCTTATACATACAGACCCTAGTATCAAGAACAGTCGGGTCGTCCTGTACATGTAAAATATCTCTAACAGCAACAATCATGTACTGAATGCTCTTAGCCAATTTTGGATCCAATCTGGAATCAGCATAATCGACACTGGAGTCCGTATCCGTGTCGGTATTGGTATCAGCTAACTGGTCAAATGAACGCTTATGTGACCCCGCAGAGTCCTGTACCTGAGATAAAACATCATCCACCGATTTTTATAAGCTTGGGACTGAGCCTCAGCCTTATCCAACCTCTTATTAATAAGAGCCATATTCACATTTAAAGCATTCATTACATTATTAGCCCAGTCAGGAGTCGGCTGTGTCGACGGGGCCACCCCCAATGTTATCTGTGCTCCCAGTACAGGCTCTTCCTGGGAAGAGCATTCAACCTCAGACATTTTTCACCACACATGTAAAAACACCTCCAAACACACTGAGCTATAGGGGACAGACCTATAGAAGTCAGTCAGAGACACACAGTGGGAGTATGCCAGCTCACAGCCCCGCGCTGCTGAACAGCACTGAGACATCAGAAAACTGCCTCAGACTGCAGCGCTATGCATATAAATATCAACATATATCAAATAAGTGTGCCCCCACTGTTTTTTTAGCACCCTGATACTTGTATGCAGCGGTGTGGAGGGCCAGGGTCTCTACAGCCGTAGGAGAGGAAATGGCGCCGGGCAGAGAGTGAGCTGAGAAAAAGCTCCGCCCCCGTAATGGCGTGCTTCTTCCCGCTTTTTTACATATACTGGCGGGGGTATTTTGTGGACATAAATGTCCTATATTGCCAGTGTTCACTATAGAGGATAATAATATAATGCTGCCCAGGGCTCTCCCCCCCAGCGCCCTGCACCCGTAGTGCTGTCTGTGGGAGCATGGCGCGCTGCCGCGTGGTACCTCTGTAATGCCGTCTGCCGAACTGAAGTCTTCTTGTCTTCGGTTACTCACCTGTCTTCTGGCTCTGAAAGGGGGTGACGGCAGGCTGTGGGAGCGAGCATCTGAGCTTACCCGGCGATCAACACCCTTTAGGTGCGGAGCGTCCTGTCAGCAGAAGCAGAGCCTTGGAACTCACAGAAGTGGGTCATGCTTCTCTCCCCTAAGTCCCACGAAGTAGGGAGGCTGTTACCAGCAGCCTTCCTGAAAATAAAAAACTTAACATAAGTCTTTTACCAGAGAGCTCTGTAGAGCTCCCAAGATACGTGACCAGTCTCCCTGGGCACATTTCTAAACTGAGGTCTGGAGGAGGGGCATAGAGGGAGGAGCCAGTTCACGCCCTGTTTAAAGTCTTAAAGTGCCCATGTCTCCTGCGGATCCCGTCTATACCACATGGTTCTATTGATGACCCCAGCATCCTCTAGGACAGTGATGGCTAACCTTGACACTCCAGTTGTTGTTGAACTACACATCCCAGCATGCCCTGCTACAGTTTTGCTATTTGGCCATGCTAAAACTGATGCACGGCATGCTGGGATGTGTAGTTCAACAACAGCTGGAGTGTCAAGGTTAGCCATCACTGCTCTAGGACGAAAGAGAAATCTTATTAGTCTTCTTTGCTGCACTTCTACTTTGGGTACTGCGGCTTAATTTGTTATCTCCTAAGTCTTTTTCCAGTACAGAATCCCCTAATATTACCCCATTTAGTATAGAGGTGTAATTTCTGGTCTTGCCCCCACAGTGCATTACCTTACACTTGTCTGTGTTGAATCTCATTCTCCATTTTGCTGCCCATGTTTCCAGTTTAGTTAAGTCGTTCTGAAGAGACTCAGCATCCCCCTCCGTATTTATAACCTTACACAATTTGGTATCGTCTGCGAAAATTGATACCATGCTCCCTAGACCTACTGTTAGGTCGTTAATGAAATTGTTGAATAAAAGTGGTCCTAGTACAGACCCTTGTGGCACACCACTTAGTACTTTAGTCCAATTTGAAAATGATCCATTGACCACAATGCGCTGCTCCCTATTGTCTAACCAATTACTGACCCAAGTGCATATTGTGCTCCCTATCCCTATTTCTTGTAGCTTGTAGATAAGACGCATGTGAGGTACAGTGTCGAAAGCTTTGGCAAAGTCTAAAAATATTACATCCACCTCCTTATCCTGATCAAGGTTCGCACTTACTGTTTCATAAAAGCCAAGTAAGTTGGTTTGACATGATCTGTCCTTCACAAATCCATGTTGGTTCCTTTTAATGACCTTATTTGCTTCAAGGAGCTTTTGAATACCATCCCTTAGAATACCTTCCAATACTTTCCCCACTATAGATGTAAGACTAACTGGTCTATAATTACCTGGTTCAACTTTGCTCCCCTTTTTGAATATCGGCACTACCTCCGCTATAAGCCAGTTTTTGGGAACCATACCCGATGTAACCAAATCCATGAAGATCAAATATAGAGGTCTTGCTAGTTCAGCGTGCAACTCCATAAAAATGATCGGGTGAATTCCATCGGGACCAGGTGACTTATTAATCTTTATCTTTTCACAGACTACCTCCTCACATAAATAAGCATTTAGCAGTGGGACATTATCTTTGTTGAGATGTTGTGTTAGACTCAGCATTTGGTCCTCACTGGTAAATACCATTGAAAAAAACTTGTTTAGTTTGATTGCTATGTCATTATCATTTTTGATTAAGACTCAACTCTTGTCCTTTAAAGGGCCTATACTCTCTTTCTTTTGTCTCCTGTTGTTGGCGTACTTAAATTTTTTGGGGGGATTCGCTTTGCTTTCCGTTGCTACTAGTTTTTCAGTTTCTAACTTAGCCGCTCTTATTCCTTTTTTGCATATTTTGTTAGAGTCCTTATAGTGCTGGAATGACTCCGCATCCCCCTCAGATTTGTATTTTTTTAAATGCTCGTCTTTTTTTGTCCATTAATTCCTTTATATTTTTGTTAAACCACATTGGTTTGGGATTTTTATTCATTTTTTTGCTGCTGGTGGGAATAAATTTACAAGTATTATTAATTAGCAGTGATTTTAATACATCCCATTTATCTGTAGGACAGAATTTCCCATTCAATGTCCTTTAACGCTTCCTTCATCATGTCAAAGTTGGCTTTGCTAAAGTTTAGAGTCCTAGTTGAGCCAGTATAGGACTGCTTATTAAAACGGATATTGAATGTGACCATATTGTGGTCGCTGTTACCTATGGGCTCCCCTACTATAATATTTGATACCAATTCCCCACTGTTAGTTAATACCAGGTCTAATATTGCATTGTACCTAGTTGGTTCTTTGATTAATTGAACTAAGTAATTATCATTTAGCGTGTAACCTTTGAAATTCACGTATCCAATGCAACCCCAAATAGCCACTCCCCTGAGAAAGGAAGAGACTCCACACTGCGCTTGGAATCTGCGTCTGCTATGCACTGACGCAACCATAAAGCTCTGCGTATCAACACTGCCGTGGCAGTAGTCCTAGCATTAATAGCGCCTATCTCCTTGAGAGAGTCACACAAGACGCGTGCACTGTCCCTGATGAGAGTCACCGTAGTCACCAGGGACGTATCTCCCACAAGGACCTCTTGAATTTGAGCCGCCCATGTGTGAATGGCATGTGTCATCCAACAACCCGCTATCACAGGTCTTTGTGATACACCAGCTATAGGATTTTTATTACCTACCGATAAATCCTTTTCTCGTAGTCCGTAGAGGATACTGGGGTTCCATTTTGTACCATGGGGTATAGACAGGTCCACTAGGAGCGAAGGGCACTTTAAGAATTTAATAGTGTGGGCTAGCTCTTCCCTCTATGCCCCTCCTACCAGACTCAGTCTAGAAAGTGTGCCCGAAGAGACAGACATACTTCGAGAGTAGGATATACAAGGACAGTGGTGAGATTCGAACCAGGACACACATAACAAGAGGAAAGCCCTAGTTTCTCTTACGTCCTAGAGGATACTGGGGTCCATTCAGTACCATGGGGATGTACCAAAGCTCCCAAACCGGGTGAGAGAGTGCTGAGGTTCCTGTAGAACAGAGTGACCAAAATGAAGGTCCTCGGAGGCCAAAGTATCAAACTTGTAGAACTTAGCAAACATGTTCGAACCTGACCAGGTAGCCGCTCAGCAAAGTTGTAAAGCTGAGACACCCCGGGCAGCCGCCCAGGAAGAACCCACTGAACGAGTAGAGTGGGCCTGTACAGATCTTGGAACCGGCAATCCTGCCATGGAATAAGCATGCTGGATAGTTAGCCTGATCCAGCGAGCAATTGTCTGCTTAGACACCCAATCTTATTGGGACCATAAAGCACAAACAGCGCATCCGATTTCCTGTGATGAGCTGTTCGCTTTACATACACCTTCAAGGCCCTCACAACATCCAAGGCCCTTGAAGTAGCCGAGGTGTTAGTAGCCACTGGCACCACAATAGGTTGGTTGATATGAAAAGGCGACACAACCTTAGGAATAAATTGCTGACGCGTTCTGAGTTCAGCTCTATCCTCATGGAATATTAAGTAGGGGCTCTTGTGAGACAACACCCTTAACTCCGACAGACGTCTTGCTGACGCGAAGGCCAACAGTGTGACGGTGTTTCACGTAAGAAACTTTACCTCCACCTCCTGTAAAGGCTCAAACCAATCTGATTGCAGGAACTGCAACACCATGTTGAGATCCCAAGGTGCCGTAGGAGGAACAAAGGGCGGTTGGAAGTGCAGAACCCCTTTTAAGAACGTCTTGGAGGGCAGCCAATTGTTTCTGGAAGAAAATGGACAAGGCTGAAATCTGGACTTTTATATAGCCCAGGCAAAGGCCCACATCCACACCTGCTTGCAGAAAGAGAAGTAAACATACCAGTTGAAACTCCACTGCAGGAAACTGCTTGGATTCACACCAAGACACATATTTTCCAAATAAGATGGTAATGCAAAGACGTTACTTCCTTCCTGGGTTGGAAAAATGCTGTACGGGATCACTTTCCGGGCTAGAATCTGATGCTCAACTTCCATGCCGTCAAACGTAGTCGTGGTAAGTCTTGATAGATGAATGGCCCCTGTTGCAGAAGGTCCGCGCAAAGAAGTAGAGGCCATAAATCCTCTAGGAGCAACTCCAGTAGATCCGCGTACCAAGCCCTTCTTTGCCAGTCTGGAGCAATGAGGATTGCCTGAATCCTTGTCTTTTTGATTGTTTTGAGAATTCTTGGGATGAGCAGAAGTGGAGGGAACACATACACTGTCTGGTAAACCCATGGAGTCACTAGCGCGTCCACCGCCACTGCTTGTGGGTCCCTCAACCTGGAACAATACCACCTGAGCTTCTTGTTGAGACGAGAGGCCATCAAGTCGATCTGAGGAATTCTCCACCGACTTGTCACATCTCCGAACACCTCAGGATGGAGGCCCCACTCTCCTGGGTGGAGGTCGTGTCTGCTGAGGAAGTCCGCTTCCCAGTTGTCTATTCCCGGAATGAAGATTGGCGACAATGCCACAGCGTGTTTTTCTGCCCAGAGGAGAATTCTTGTTACCTCTATCATTGCAGCTCTGCTCTTTGTTCCGCCCTGTCGGTTTATGTATGAAACCGCCATCACATTGTCCGACTGTACCTGAATGGCTTGATCTTGAAGAAGAAGATGTGCCGTTTGTTGAAGGGCACTGTATATGGCCCTTATTTCCAGAATGTTTATTGGAAGAATGGCTTCTTGATTTTACCATTTTCCCTGGAAGATTTCCCCCTGGGCGACTGCTCCCCAACTTCTGAGGCTTGCACATGTGGTTAGTAGAAACCAATTTTGAATCCCGAACCTGCGGCCTTCGATTAGGTGAGAAGTCTGTAGCCACCAGAGGAGCAAAATTCTGGCTTTCGGTGACAGCCGTATCCTCTGGTGCATGTGAAGATGCGATCCGGACCACTTGTCCAAGAGATCCAGCTGGAAGGGCCTTGCGTGAAACATTCCGTACTGCAGTGCCTCAGAGGAGGCTACCATCTTCCCCAGTAGGCGAATGCACTGATGTACCGATATCCGAGTTGGCTTCAGGACATCCCGGACTGTTGACTGGATCACCAATGCCTTTTCCAATGGAAGGAACACCCTCTGTACTTCTGTATCGAGTATCATTCCCAAGAAGGGAAGACTATTTGTCGGTTCCAAGTGTGAATTTGGAAGGTTCAGAATCCACACATGATCCTGGAGTAGTTGAGTTGAGAGGGCAATGCTTTGTAACAACCTCTCCATGGAGGATGCCTTTATCAGTAGATCATCCAGGTATGGAATTATGTTCACTCCCTGTTTGCGGAGGAGGAGCATCATCTCTGCCATGACCTTGGTGAACACCATCGGTGCTGTGGAGAGGCCAAATGGCAGTGCCTGGAACTGGTAGTGACAGTCCTGTATTGCAAACCTTAGATAAGCCTGATGAGGCGGCCAGATCGGAATATGAAGGTACGCATCCTTGGTATCCAGAGACACCAGGAATTCCCCTTCCTCCAGACTTGAGATCACCGCTCTCAGAGACTCCATCCTGAATTTGAATACCCGTAAATATGTGTTTAGAGATTTTAGGTTTAAGATGGGCCTTCCGAACCATCCAACTTCGGTACTATGAACAGGTTGGAATAATAACCATTGTACTGTTACTGAGGTGGAACTGGGACTATGCTCTGTGTCTGTACCAACTTTTGAATTGCCTGTTGCAGGATTGTACTTGCTTCCTGAGAAGCTGGTAAGCCTGATTTGAAGAATCTGTGAGGTGGGAGTTCTTGAAAATCCAGTCTGTATCCCTGGGCAATAAGACCAGAGACCCAGGGATTTAAGCATGATGTTGCCCAGATATGACTGAAATCCTTTAAACGTGCTCCCACCTGCCTTTTCTTCAGGCAGAGTGGTCCACCATTATGCTGAAGGCTTTGAGGAAGCCGAACCTGAGCTCTGTTCTTGAGAACCTGTAGTTGCAGGTTTTCTGGATTTTCCTCGACCACCTCTGAAGGCAGTGGAGGAACCTTTGGATCGGTTTTTAAATGTTGCTGCCCGAAAGGACTGCAACGTAGGGGCAGAATATGATTTTATAGCCGGGGTTGCTGCGGAAGGAAGATATGTCGACTTACCTGCAGTCGCCTTGGATATCCACGTATTCAGTTCATCTCCGAACAAGGCCTCACCTGTAAAGGGCAGGCCCTCAATGCCTTTCCTGGAATCCGCATCCGCAGTCCATTGGCGTAGCCATAAGCCTCTACGTGCTGACACTGCCATGGCCGTAACATGTGTGTTGAGCAGGCCAATTTCCTTCACAGCCTCCACCATAAAGTTTGCAGAGTCCTGAATGTAATGCAAGAGTAATTCAATTTCACTCCTATGCAGAGAATCTAAATCATCAATTAGGTTACCAGACTATTTTGCAATGGCCCTAGATATCCACGCACAAGCAATAGTGGGCCTTTGAGCCACCCCAGCAGCTGTGTACAGAGATTTGAGGCCCTCATTCCGAGTTGTTCGCTCGGTAAATTTCATTGCATCGCAGCGATTTTCCGCTTAGTGCGCATGCGCAATGTCCGCACTGCGACTGCGCCAAGTAAATTTGCTATGAAGCTAGGATTTTTATTCACGGCTTTTTCTTCGCTCAGGCGATCGTAGTGTGATTGACAGGAAATGGGTGTCACTGGGCGGAAACAGGCCGTTTTATGGGCGTGTGGGAAAAAACGCTACCGTTTCCGGAAAAAACGCAGGAGTGGCCGGAGAAACGGAGGAGTGTCTGGGCGAACGCTGGGTGTGTTTGTGACGTCAAACCAGGAACGACAA
This sequence comes from Pseudophryne corroboree, assembly GCF_028390025.1. NCBI lineage: Eukaryota > Metazoa > Chordata > Amphibia > Anura > Myobatrachidae > Pseudophryne > Pseudophryne corroboree. The sequence continues at coordinate 436,513 of NW_026967527.1, read as the reverse complement.
GCACTGAACTGATCGCAGATGCCGAGTAAGTCTGAAGCTATGCAAAAAATGGTGAACTGCTCAATCAGATAGTGATGTCACTCAGGTGCTAAAAGGGAGGGGTAATTCTGTGTAGGAAAAAACAATGGTTCCCTAATGCACACTGAGTGAATAATATTCCTACATAATAGTCATATAATACGGAGATCTTGGTTGCGTATATCTGCAGATATAGGGTTAAGCCCCCAGGCCGATCGACAAGGCTTCTCCGTCACTGGGGGTCCCTAATACTAGGTATGGGTCCGGGGTACAGGACCCCATAACGTCGGCACAGGTCGGCTACCCCAGGTCAGCACACAGGTGAGAGTTAATAGGGTTAATAAGAAGCACAGAAGTGCTAGGTAAGTGGTGTGATTAAAATAATACAAAAATATATACAAAGTGATAGGGAAACTCATAAGTGTTAATAAAGTGTTAGGGTGTGCCGACCTGAAGCAGCCCAGCCATACCGACACAGGGGCCACCACACCCCACACCCACCCCATAAATAATTACAAATATGTCTGGGTTGAATTCCCAGTGTAAGGCCACATGGTAATGGCTCCTACAGCATCTGAGAGCCAGCTTACCTGGGGATACCCCTGGCTTCCCCTATGGCAGTCTAGAGTCAGCAATCCCTCCTAATGCTGACCCATTCATGCCTCTCAATACAATGCAAAAAATGGTGAACTGCTCAATCAGATAGTGATGTCACTCAGGTGCTAAAAGGGAGGGGTAATTCTGTGAAGGAAAAAACAATGGTTCCCTAATGCACACTGAGTGAATAATATTCCTACATAATAGTCAGATAATACGGAGATCTTGGTTACGTATATCTGCAGATATAGGGTTAAGCCCCCAGGCCGATCGACAAGGCTTCTCCGTCACTGGGGGTCCCTAATACTAGGTATGGGTCCGGGGTACAGGACCCCATAACGTCGGCACAGGTCGGCTAACCCAGGTCAGCACACAGGTGAGAGTTAATAGGGTTAATAAGAAGCACAGAAGTGCTAGGTAAGTGGTGTGATTAAAATAATACAAAAATATATACAAAGTGATAGGGAAACTCATAAGTGTTAATAAAGTGTTAGGGTGTGCCGACCTGAAGCAGCCCAGCCATACCGAAACTGGTCCCGCTCTGAGGAAGCTCCGCCCCCTGTAATGGCGTCGGAGCTCTACAGATATTTATACTGGCAATGTCTCCAAACAGGTGTAAAAAGTAACATAAATGCCTGTTTCCAACAACGCTGCCAGTGTACACAGGGGCGCCATAGCGGATCCCTCCGTAGAGCATCCATATTCCGCCCCTGGGATCGCGCCCTTGCGGGTCCCCCGGTTTGTACTCACCACTCTTCTCACCTCCCGGCATTGTTAGGGGTGTGCGGCGTGCTGCGATTGCATTTGCAAATGCGCAATCCCCTGTGGTACCAACAACCTCTCAGGACTGTGGTCCTGCAGCGGGGAAGCGGCTCTGACGCCAGAAGAGACCAGTAACCATCCCCCCTAACTCCCTCAGAGCAGAAAAAAATAAATTTATGTGCCCCCCCCTCTCTTTTGCACTTGTTGTACCTGTATACTGCAGGGGAGAGCCTGGGGAGCTGCTTCCAGCGGAGCTGTGAAGAAAAATGGCGCTGGTTAGTGCTGAGGAAGAAGCTTCGCCCCCTCGGCGGCTGGCTTCTGTCCCGCCGTTCTGTATAAAAAAAATGGCGGGGATTTTACATATATACAGTCTGGGACTGTATATATGCTAATTTTTGCCCAAAAGGTATTGAAATTGCTGCCCAGGGCGCCCCCCCCCCCCCCCCCCCCAGCGCCCTGCACCCTACAGTGACCGGAGTGTGTGGTGTGTAGTGGGAGCAATGGCGCACAGCTGCGGTGCTGTGCGCTACCTTATGTAAAGACAGGAGTCTTCATGCCGCCGATTTCGATGTCTTCTTGCTTCTCCTGGTCTTAAGAACTTCTGGCTCTGCGAGGAGGACGGCGGCGCGGCTCCGGGAACGGACGATCGAGGTATGGTACCTGTGTTCGATCCCTCTGGTGCTAATGGTGTCCAGTAGCCTAAGAAGCGTAACCTAGCTGCAGTTAGGTAGGTTCGCTTCTCTCCCCTCAGTCCCACGTAGCAGTGAGTCCGTTGCCAGCAGAAGCTCACTGAAAATAAAAAAACCTAACAAATACTTTCTTTTTCTAGCAGGCTCAGGAGAGCCTCCTAGGAGCACCCAGCTCTGGCCGGGAACAGATTCTAACTGAGGTCTGGAGGAGGGGCATAGAGGGAGGAGCCAGTGCACACCACATAGTACCTAATCTTTCTTTAGAGTGCCCAGTCTCCTGCGGAGCCCGTCTATTCCCCATGGTCCTTACGGAGTCCCCAGCATCCACTAGGACGTTAGAGAAATAGAGGCTGATGGCTGCTGATGTAAGAGATACACCAGAGAGTGTGGGGAGGAGACTGGTCAGATCTCTGGGCTGGTAACACATAGTGACATGATGTGAGGGGGAGAGCAGGAGCATAATAGGGGCTGATGGCTCATGATGTATGATACACCAGAGAGTGTGGGGAGGAGACTGGTCAGATCTCTGAGCTGGTAACACATAGTGACATGATGTGAGGGGGAGAGCAGGAGCATAATAGGGGCTGATGGCTCATGATGTATGATACACCAGAGAGTGTGGGGAGGAGACTGGTCAGATCTCTGAGCTGGTAACACATAGTGACATGATGTGAGGGGGAGAGCAGGAGCATAATAGGGGCTGATGGCTCATGATGTATGAGATACACCAGATAGTGTGGGGAGGAGACTGGTCAGATCTCTGGGCTTGTGACACAGTGACATGTTGTGAGAGGGAGAGCAGGAGTATAATAAGGGCTGATGGCTGCTGATGTATGAGATACACCAGAGAGTGTGGGGAGGAGACTGGTCAGATCTCTGGGCTGGTAACACACAGTGACATGATGTGAGGGGGAGAGCAGGAGTATAATAGGGGCTGATGGCTCCTGATGTATGAGATACACCAGAGAGTGTGGGGAGGAGACTGGTCAGATCTCTGGGCTGGTAACACACAGTAACATGATGTGAGGGGGAGAGCAGGAGTATAATAAGGGCTGATGGCTCCTGATGTCTGAGATACACCAGAGAGAGTGGGGAGGAGACTGGTCAGATCTCTGGGCTGGTAACACAGAGACATGATGTGAGGGGAGAGCAGGAGTTTAATAGGGGCTGATGGCTCCTGATGTATGAGATACACCAGAGAGTGTGGGGAGGAGACTGGTCAGATCTCTGGGCTGGTAACACACAGTGACATGATGTGAGGGGGAGAGCAGGAGTATAATAGGGGCTGATGGCTCCTGATGTATGAGATACACCAGAGAGTGTGGGGAGGAGACTGGTCAGATCTCTGGGCTGGTAACACACAGTGACATGATGTGAGGGGGAGAGCAGGAGTATAATAAGGGCTGATGGCTCCTGATGTCTGAGATACACCAGAGAGAGTGGGGAGGAGACTGGTCAGATCTCTGGGCTGGTAACACAGAGACATGATGTGAGGGGAGAGCAGGAGTTTAATAGGGGCTGATGGCTCCTGATGTATGAGATACACCAGAGAGTGTGGGAAGGAGACTGGTCAGATCTCTGGGCTGGTAACACACAGTGACATGATGTGAGGGGGAGAGCAGGAGTATAATAGGGGCTGATGGCTACTGAAGTATGAGATACACCAGAGTGTGTGGGAAGGAGACTGGTCAGATATCTGGTCTGGTAACACACAGTGGCATGATGTGAAGGGGGGAGCAGGCGTATAATAGGAGCTGATGGCTCCTGATGTATGAGATACACCAGAGAGTGTGAGGAGGAGACTGGTCAGATCTCTGGGCTGGTAACACACAGTGACATGATGTGAGGGGGAGAGCAGGAGTATAATAGGGGCTGATGGCTCCTGATGTATGAGATACACCAGAGAGTGTGGGAAGGAGACTGGTCAGATCTCTGGGCTGGTAACACAGTGACATGATGTGAGGGGAGAGCAGGAATATAATAGGGGCTGATGGCTCCTGATGTATGAGATACACCAGAGAGTGTGGGGAGGAGACTGGTCAGATCTCTGGGCTGGTAACACACAGTGACATGATGTGAGGGGGAGAGCAGGAGTATAATAAGGGCTGATGGCTCCTGATGTATGAGATACACCAGAGAGAGTGGGGAGGAGACTGGTCAGATCTCTGGGCTGGTAACACACAGTGACATGATGTGAGGGGGAGAGCAGGAGTATAATAGGTGCTGATGGATCCTGATGTATGAGATACACCAGAGAGAGTGGGGAGGAGACTGGTCAGATCTCTGGGCTGGTAACACAGTGACATGATGTGAGGGGAGAGCAGGAGTTTAATAGGGGCTGATGGCTCCTGATGTATGAGATACACCAGAGAGTGTGGGAAGGAGACTGGTCAGATCTCTGGGCTGGTAACACACAGTGACATGATGTGAGGGGGAGAGCAGGAGTATAATAGGGGCTGATGGCTACTGAAGTATGAGATACACCAGAGAGTGTGGGAAGAAGACTGTTCAGATCTCTGGGCTGGTAACACACAGTGACATGATGTGAGGGGGAGAGCAGGAGTATAATAGGGGCTTATGGCTCCTGATGTATGAGATACACCAGAGAGAGTGGGGAGGAGACTGTTCAGATCTCTGGGCTGGTAACACACAGTGACATGATGTGAGGGGGAGAGCAGGAGTATAATAGGGGCTGATGGCTCCTGATGTATGAGATACACCAGAGAGTGTGGGAAGGAGACTGGTCAGATCTCTGGGCTGGTAACACACAGTGACATGATGTGAGGGGGAGAGCAGGAGTATAATAGGGGCTGATGGCTCCTGATGTATGAGATACACCAGAGAGAGTGGGGAGGAGACTGGTCAGATCTCTGGGCTGGTAACACACAGTGACATGATGTGAGGGGGAGAGCAGGAGTATAATAGGGGCTGATGGCTCCTGATGTATGAGATACACCAGAGAGTGTGAGGAGGAGACTGGTCAGATCTCTGGGCTGGTAACACACAGTGACATGATGTGAGGGGGAGAGCAGGAGTATAATAGGGGCTGATGGCTCCTGATGTATGAGATACACCAGAGAGTGTGGGGAGGAGACTGGTCAGATCTCTGGGCTGGAAACACACAGTGACATGATGTGAGGGGGAGAGCAGGAGTATAATATGGGCTGATGGCTCCTGATGTATGAGATGCACCAGAGAGTGTGGGGAGGAAACTGGTCAGATCTCTGGGCTGGTAACACACAGTGACATGATGTGAGGGGGAGAGCAGGAGTATAATAGGGGCTGATGGCTCCTGATGTATGAGATACACCAGAGAGTGTGGGGAGGAGACTGGTCAGATTTCTGGGCTGGTAACACACAGTAACATGATGTGAGGGGGAGAGCAGGAGTATAATAGGAGCTGATGGCTACTGAAGTATGAGATACACCAGAGAGTGTAGGGAGGAGACTGGTCAGATCTCTGGGCTGGTAACACACAGTGACATGATGTGAGGGGGAGAGCAGGAGTATAATAGGGGCTGATGGCTCCTGATGTATGAGATACACCAGAGAGAGTGGGGAGGAGACTGTTCAGATCTCTGGGCTGGTAACACACAGTGACATGATGTGAGGGGGAGAGCAGGAGTATAATAGGGGCTGATGGCTCCTGATGTATGAGATACACCAGAGAGTGTGGGAAGGAGACTGGTCAGATCTCTGGGCTGGTAACACACAGTGACATGATGTGAGGGGGAGAGCAGGAGTATAATAGGGGCTGATGGCTCCTGATGTATGAGATACACCAGAGAGAGTGGGGAGGAGACTGTTCAGATCTCTGGGCTGGTAACACACAGTGACATGATGTGAGGGGGAGAGCAGGAGTATAATAGGGGCTGATGGCTCCTGATGTATGAGATACACCAAAGAGTGTGGGAAGGAGACTGGTCAGATCTCTGGGCTGGTAACACACAGTGACATGATGTGAGGGGGAGAGCAGGAGTATAATAGGGGCTGATGGCTCCTGATGTATGAGATACACCAGAGAGTGTGGGAAGGAGACTGGTCAGATCTCTGGGCTGGTAACACACAGTGACATGATGTAAGGGGGAGAGCAGGAGTATAATAGGGGCTGATGGCTCCTGATGTATGAGATACACCAGAGAGAGTGGGGAGAAGACTGGTCAGATCTCTGGGCTGGTAACACACAGTGACATGATGTGATGGGGAGAGCAGGAATATAATAGGGGCTGATGGCTCCTGATGTATGAGATACACCAGAGAGTGTGGGGAGGAGACTGGTCAGATCTCTGGGCTGGAAACACACAGTGACATGATGTGAGGGGGAGAGCAGGAGTATAATATGGGCTGATGGCTCCTGATGTATGAGATGCACCAGAGAGTGTGGGGAGGAGACTGGTCAGATCTCTGGGCTGGTAACACACAGTGACATGATGTGAGGGGGAGAGCAGGAGTATAATAGGGGCTGATGGCTCCTGATGTATGAGATACACCAAAGAGTGTGGGAAGGAGACTGGTCAGATCTCTGGGCTGGTAACACACAGTGACATGATGTGAGGGGGAGAGCAGGAGTATAATAGGGGCTGATGGCTCCTGATGTATGAGATACACCAGAGAGTGTGGGAAGGAGACTGGTCAGATCTCTGGGCTGGTAACACACAGTGACATGATGTAAGGGGGAGAGCAGGAGTATAATAGGGGCTGATGGCTCCTGATGTATGAGATACACCAGAGAGAGTGGGGAGGAGACTGGTCAGATCTCTGGGCTGGTAACACACAGTGACATGATGTGAGGGGGAGAGCAGGAATATAATAGGGGCTGATGGCTCCTGATGTATGAGATACACCAGAGAGTGTGGGGAGGAGACTGGTCAGATCTCTGGGCTGGTAACACACAGTGACATGATGTAAGGGGGAGAGCAGGAGTATAATAGGGGCTGATGGCTCCTGATGTATGAGATACACCAGAGAGTGTGGGGAGGAGACTGGTCAGATCTCTGGGCTGGTGACACACAGTGACATGATGTGAGGGAGAGAGCAGAAGTATAATAGGGGCTGATGGCTCCTGACTCCACCGCTGGGAATATGTGACTACTTTCTGTAATAAGTGTTTATTACTCACCTGTGCTGATATCTGTAGGGATCTCCTCCTCCTTCCACTGCTGATCACCCCTCACATACGTCTCTTCTTCTCCCTCTATATCTTCTGCCTTTATATCAGTCACATACGTCTCTTCTTCTCCCTCTATATCTTCTGCCTTTATATCAGTCACATACGTCTCTTCTTCTTCCTCTATATCTTCTGCCTTTATATCAGTCACATACGTCTCTTCTTCTCCCTCTATATCTTCTGCCTTTATATCAGTCACATACGTCTCTTCTTCTCCCTCTGTATCTTTGATTTTAATATTATTTAATTGGGCTTCACCCTATGTAAACAAGACAAATATAATGACACACAGCTCCTCTACACATTATATAGTGACAGTCACTTTGGTATATTGGGGAGACCCTATAGCCCACCTACCTGATCCTCCTGTGGGATCCTGTGATACTCCTCTGTACAATCCTGGGAATACAGAGGACGGGGACATCTCTCTGGGGTATCTCTGTTACTGGGCCCATCTGTAGGAGACACACAGTGACTGAGTACAGTGTATATATGTGATTATCAGATGATATATGTATATAATGTCAAAGTCAGAAAAATATCACGCCACACATTGCCATATATGCACCTCATGCGAGTGCCCGCTGCACGTGCATGAGCCCTCCCGTGCGTGCGTATACTCGCAGTCGCGTGCACCCGCAGGCGCACGATATGCGCATTTACGGTAGAGTTTGTGTGCGTCTAGCGGGCGACTCAAACGTTACATATTTTAGTCATATAATGTATTTTGTAGATTATGGTCCCTTTGCTAGAATCTGAAAGTTTAGTTAATGTAGCATGTTCATGGACAGAGAGATCCCTCTTTATTTGATACGAAGGGTCCAACACGGGTCATACAGTGGTGTTTAGTATCCATCGGAAGAGAATATAATTAGCAATATTCCGGTGTTGGTTTGAAACGGATTACTCGCTCGTGCGTATAGTTATGACTATAAGAAGTTTATGGACATTTACTATATTTGCAGTTTATTACCCATGCGGCGGGAAACCTGAGTTTCCCTCCCACCTGAGCAGTGTGAAATAGTCACAGCCCACCTGTATGAACCAACCTATGACCTTTTGTTATAATGCGGAGACAAATTCCTGTGTCCAATGAACAATAAGAATGTAGGGACCATTGTACTGTATTGTGTGTAGTGTATATAAAGACAAGCCGACCTGGGCCAGCTCCACTCTACTCTTCTCAACGGTTGTCATCACTGATAATCGGGAGCTGGATATCCAGGAAGGCGCATGCGATTGTTTCCCCTTGTGCGTAAGTGCTCTGCAGCCATATTTGTCTCCTAGATATGTTGTAAGCCATTCTCTCTCTCCTTCCCCTTAAATGTAATTGTGTCGTTATTGTATTTTATGTGTAGTAATTCGGTTAGGTATTCTATGTTAGTTTGGTAGTGTATAACTTGTATTGTGTATTCTTTTGCAATTGAACGTTCATTCTCTCCCTTAAAAAGGTGTTAGAACCTTAGATCGGTATTTGAGTGTTTATTATATTGCTAAGTGTTCTCAGAGCGTCACAGACGCTCATACAGCTTTTAAACTAACAAGGTTACACTGCGTTGCATTTACACCTTATCCATGCACAAAGGTTTACAGTATAAGTACATAACTTGTGGTATAGTTATTAAGGTTTAATTCTGTGAGCGTCAGCGCCGCTTGTGATGATCTCGTGGTCTCGAGCGTACGCTACGCTGGTAGCGTATCATTACGTTAGTCGGCAGCCTATAGCGTGCTTGCCTCTACGCATTAAGCCGTGAGCGAACGTGCCGCTCGTGCGTCTCGTCCACGGCTAAGCGTCAGCGTACCCTTACGGTATATCATACGCCAATTGCGTACTGTGTTCATTAACCTTTTAGAGTGTTTAATATAGGATAAATATATAGGCTTTATCAATTGGGGGCCTCGTCCGCTCTTCACATATCTGCACTAGGTAATTTTAGCAGACATTATCGGTCAGCAAAGGGCGGGAGGTGTTATCCCTCGTAGTGCTGACCAGATAAGCGTCTGCTTCGCTTAGTAAGGAGTGCTGAAGGAATCCGGAACCGGAAGGTAGGAACAGTACGTTATTGTCTTTTAAAACCTGTTTAGTTTCCGTTTTGCGTACTTACGCATAAGCACACACACCTGTATTTCTTGTTTTAGCATTATTTGTCCGTGTCTCATTCTCCTGATTGCCACATACTAGTGATAACGTGCTGAGACATTTGTTGTTATTAATAGTTAAAAGATAAAAAGTAATATTTAAGGGAATACTTGTAAAAGACACGCACACAGTCTCGCCTAGAAATACAAGGGAGATTTGGGTGGTGTTCAGTGAATGATTACTGTTAAAGATCATTCACATTGTTAAACGTGTAGTGTGTTACTGTGGACGTACTTGGTTTGTGTACACGTGTCCTTACAAGGGCAGGGCATACGCAACAAGGGTCGACGCACGGAGCGTATATTACGCAACGGAGCGTACGGATACACCCACATAATACAAGCCGCACGATAGTATTGTTTAGTAGGCGATAAAGTAACGCGATAATAACACAAATCTATCTCAAATCCAAAAGTTTAAAGTTAAAAGAAAAACCTTCTCTGTTGCAATTCTTCTGGGTTAGGCTAAAACCGAATGAAAGGAATTCTGTACAGAAATAAGAGTGTTCGAATGTAAGAGTGTGTATATATAAGATTTCTCTTTTATTACGGACGTGGGAACCATAGGCCAGTAGAAAGAGGTACACCAGCAAGAGTGATAGCGTGGGGTAGCTTGGGAGGCGTCCCTTGTTAGTCTCGACATTAATGAGCAGTAGAGTCTGCTGTACATAACAGACCAGGAGGTCAAGGACCAGGAGGTTCAGGTACAGCAGACTAGAAGTAGAGAGCACAACCGAAGAGGGTTGGTGCGAGACCCATATAGGCCAATAAAGCTCAGGCTGAAGGAATTTGCAGCCGGAATTTTCAATTCCGTTGATCGTTCCGCACATAAGATTAGTTGCTTGTGTGCAGATACGATTGTACCGCATGTGACTGTTTGCATTAGCGTGTCTTGCACATTGTTAACGTGATTTGTGTCATTTTTTTATTTTAAGGGAAGTAGCCTGATCACTCAGGGACATTCCAGCGACTGATACTTGCTGGGGAGGGTAAGACACTCCCACACGCCCGAGCAAGTAGACGTACTTAGGTGCCCTAGGTTGGGTACGGAACCTCTGGGAACTTTGGTCGCCGTATTGGCCAGCGTGGGCGGAGTTAAGTGGGCGGACCTCGTTGCAAAACCCCCACCGCAGCCTTACCCCGGACATCTTGGTTTTTGTAAGAAGTTGCCGAAGACCCTGATTTGAAGTCAGAGGTAGTGAAAGCAGCACCTGCAGAGATGGGGGCCAGTTGTTCAGGTAAGGGGCGATCAACCGAGGTTCAGGTTGATTTGGTAAACCGACCAATCGGGTCGGCAAGGTATATCATGTGTGAGAAATATGGGCCCTCATTCCGAGTTGTTCGCTCGGAGATTTTCATTGCATCGCAGTGAGAATCCGCTTAGTGCGCATGCGCAATGTTCGCACTGCGCATGCGCCAAGTAACTTTACTATGAAGAAAGTTATTTTACTCACGGCTTTTTCATCGCTCCGGCGATCGTAGTGTGATTGACAGGAAATGGGTGTTACTGGGCGGAAACACGGCGTTTTAGGGGCGTGTGGCTGAAAACGCTACCGTTTCTGGAAAAAACGCAGGAGTGGCTGGAGAAACGGTGGGAGTGCCTGGACGAACGCTGGGTGTGTTTGTGACGTCAGCCAGGACCGAAAAGCACTGAACTGATCGCACAGGCAGAGTAAGTCTGAAGCTACTCAGAAACTGCTAACTCGTTTGTGATCGCAATATTGCGAATACATCGGTCGCACATTTAAGAAGCTAAGATACACTCCCAGTAGGCGGCGGCTTAGCGTGTGTAACTCTGCTACATTCGCCTTGCGAGCGAACAACTCGGAATGAGGGCCATGGTCATCACACAGAGACATTGTGCAATGAATGGGAAAGGATGACTGTGCATGACGGGGACAAGTTTCCCCGGGTAGGTACTTTTAACCCAGAAGTGTTACAAAATTTAAAGAGAAGAGTTTGCCTGATTAAATCTTCAAAAAGGCGTATTAGACATTATGATTATTTAACATTGTGGCAACAGGAAGGTGAAATACAAAGGGGGTTGGCGCAAGCCGCTGGATCTAACCCTATCAGGAAACTGATAGCTACTGCACCTCCACCACCATACATACCTGGAGAGAAATTGGTTGCAGAGAATGGCACTCAGGGTTATGTTAAATGTATAGAAGTTAAAGATAATGTAACCAAAGTAATTAATGCTAAAACTAATCCGTGCAAGTTGTACCCTGTTTTGAACTTTCCCCAGGATTGTGACCAAGAGGATGAGCCCACAACAATATCAGCACTCTCCCTAGCAGCCACCATAGCAGAAACCACAGTGGGCACAAGCCAACCCGTAAGATTAGTATCAAAGGCCCCTAGCGGAGGGACAGGTGAGGTCGTATCGACTGGTAAGTACGGCACCACACACTATGCTGAAACCATTTCACCACATGTTGTAGAATCTACACAGAATTATGTTATTGGACTTAATCCCGTTAGGGTAATAGCAGTGCCAAATGGGAAAACTGACACTTCAGGAGCAACTCCTATCAGGAACATCACCATGCACTGTCCCTTTTCCCGAACGGAATTAAGATCAACGATGTCTGAATTCCCTGATCCTAGAAAAGACTTAGCTGCATGTCAAAAGTATATTAGCGAGCTAGGAAATTCTGCAGAGCCAAATAACAAAGATTGGAGGACAGTTTTGAGGGCATGTTTACCCCCCAATGTTGATTCGTTAAAGTTTATCGCTGATTGCAAGTTAGATGAGGAAGTACCACTAACAGACGAGTATAATCAGGATAATGTAAAGAGAATCAACTTACAGTTAGGAGTATATTTTCCTGCAATAGTAAAGTGGAATAAAATCTTTACAATAAAACAAAAAGAAGGTGAATCCACACCAGAGTATTATCACCGGGCTCTGCAGGATATGGCTAGGTACACTGGTATAGATGACATTAAAACTAATGTACACCACAGGGAAGTAGCTGTTTCAGTATTAATGGACGGTCTAAAAGAGGTTTTAAGGAATAGAATACAAACCACTAGGCCTGATTGGAAAGGTATGTCGGTGGATGCATTGGGAGAGGCTGCTGCTGGGCATGATCGCAATATCATCAGACACAGGGAGTCACAGAGTGATAAATTAATGGCTGTCAGCATACAGGCCCTTACTACCAGGCCACCTCAGCCCAGAACTGTGACCCCTATGGGTAAGTCAAGAGGTATAAAATGTTATAATTGCCACAGAGAGGGACACATGGCACGTGATTGTAAGACAAAACAAATACAAAAATTCATATCAACCCCCTAGACAACGACCTGATACGAGACATTGGGATCAAGGACCGCAGGGGCGGAGCTATGAGCCACATGCAGGGGAAATAAAAAGGTATCCCCCAAGAAGAGATTGGCAAATCCCTGATAGTTCCCATCTACCCCCACCACAAGTAATTGCTGCCAGTGCGATTCAGGGAGGCCACCATACCCAATAGGGGTGTGGCCACACCTGTAGTCTGCAGCCAGTGAAATTAATTGCGAGTCTTGGAAGTGAACCCGAGGTCACAATTGATGTAGCTGGTAAATCATTAAATTTCCTTGTAGATACGGGGGCGGCCAAGTCAGTGATAAATTCGACAGTGGGCATGAGAACCACTGGTAAGACAATTCCAGCCATGGGAGTAACGGGAATAGTACAGCACTACCCTGTTAGCAAACCAGCAGAGATTACAATAGGGCCTTTGCATACCAAGCATTCCTTTTTGCTGGCTGCATTGGCACCGACTAATCTCCTGGGAAGAGATTTATTGTGTAAAATGGGGTGCGTCATATATTGTACTCCTGAAGGTGTATTCTTAGACATACCTGAGAATCACGCTCAGGAAGTACGAGACATGCTAGACTCCCCATCAAAATTAATGTCACATACCGTTATGATAAATAGGAGTCCATCCCAAGTAGAAGAAATTACATCCCAAATACCAGAGTCACTTTGGACTAAAGATAGACAAGACACTGGATTAATGGCAAACGTAGCTCCAGTAGTTGTGCAAGTAAAAGATGGTAGGATAGCTCCAAAAATCCCACAATACCCTCTGAAGCCAGAGGTGGAGTTAGGAGTGTACCCCGTAATAGAGCGCTTGCTACAACAGGGCATTCTGGTAAGAACATCCAGCACTGCCAATAGTCCCATCTTCCCTGTGAAAAAGAGTGGGGGGAGGGGTTACAGGCTAGTGCAGGATCTAAGGGGGATTAACAAAATAGTTGAGAGTCAGTTCCCCGTACTGCCAAATCCAGCTGTCATCCTTATGCAGATCCCTCCCACTGCGAAATTTTTCACTGTAATTGACCTCTGCTCCGCCTTCTTCTCGGTACCTCTGCACCCTGACAGCCAATATTTGTTTGCGTTCACATACAGAGGAGTCCAATACACATGGACTCGATTACCACAAGGTTTCATAGACAGTCCAAGCATTTTCTCACAAGCCTTGCATGATTGTTTACAGTCTTTCCAACCAGAGAGTGGATCAATATTGATACAGTATGTGGATGATTTACTGCTGTGTTCAGATTCACTGGAAGCGTCCCTGAGAGATTCGAAACAGCTCCTGTTTCATCTTTCAGACACAGGACACAAAGTTTCCAAAGACAAGTTGCAATTATGCCAGACTAAAGTAAAATATTTGGGACACTGTCTGACACAAGGACTGAGACACCTGACCGCTGATAGAATTCAAGCAATTCGAGACATGACTCTGCCACAAACCCAGCAACAGATCAGAACGTTTTTAGGAATGTGTGGGTATTGCCGTAACTGGATCCCAGGTTTTTCCATTCTAGCATTACCTTTGCAGGAGATGGTCTCATCAAACAAACCTGATCGGATTTCGCATGCAGACGAATCTGAGATGGCATTTGAGAGACTTAAACAGTGCCTAACGCAGGCACCAGCATTAGGTATGCCAGACTATGGGAAACCCTTTGAGCTGTACGGAACAGAAAGTGCTGGTTGCGAGGCAGGCGTCCTAACCCAAAAGCACGGTGATGCCAGCAGGCCGGTAGCATACTACAGCGCTCAGCTAGATACGGTAGCGCGATCCCTCCCCACATGCTTGCGAAGTGTTGCTGCGATAGCATTGCTAGTAACGAAAAGCGAAGATGTAGTGCTAGGACACAACCTCACAATCCATACACCGCATGCAGTGTCAGCCTTGCTAAATTCGGCTCAAACTAGACACGTCTCATCAGCGCGGTTTACAAGATGGGAATTGGCATTGATGGCCCCCGTAAACATCACCATAAAGAGATGCAGCGCATTAAATCCTGCAACGTATCTCCCAGGTGTGCCTGGACAGGCACAAAGGGTGGAGGATGAGAGTAATAGTGAAGGAGGATTTAATACAGGGGATGAAACGCATGATTGTATGGAATATTTGACCCAAAATTTCACGGCAAGGCCTGACATCAGTGACAACCCACTGGAAGATGTAGATTTTACTTTCTACACTGACGGTAGTTGTCACAGACAGACGGACTCGGGAGACTTGTGTACTGGATACGCAGTCGTAGATGACCAAGGCACCATAGAAGCAGAACCGCTAGGCCCACCTCACTCAGCCCAGGTTGCTGAACTGGTTGCCCTAACCAGAGCATGTGAATTGGCTAAGGGCAAGTCAGCCAATATCTACACCGATTCTAGATACGCCTTCGGAGTAGTCCATGATTTCGGAGCCCTATGGCGTCTCAGAAATTTCATGACGGCAGCTGGTACACCGGTAGCGCATGCAGCCCACATCAAAAGGCTTCTAACAGCGATACAGGAACCCGACAGAGTGGCTGTTATCAAGTGTAAAGCACATACATATAGCCAAGACCCGGTATCACTTGGTAACAGCTGAGCAGACGAAGCTGCTAAGTTAGCAGCTGGTACCCCCAGACAGACAGAAAGCACACAACTGATGGTATTTAATACTGTCAACACACAGAAATTGTGTGAAATGCAAAATTTGTGTTCCACACAGGAAAAGGCAGTTTGGAGGGCAAAAGGATATGGCCAGGAGTCCTCAGGACTCTGGACAGATGGACAGGGTAAACCAGTGGCACCCAGAGCATACCTTCCAAGTTTAGCGGAAGCAGCACATGGGCTGACTCATCTAGGCAAGGAAGGGATGTGCAAGTTGGTAAGAGCATATTGGTGCGCCCCAGGATTTTCTTCCCATGCGGGAAAAAGAGCAATGTCATGCCTCACCTGCTTGAGGAAGAATATATCGGAAAGGCAATACCAACAGAACCATCTCATATCCCACCTACAGGCGGCCCTTTTCAGGTAATACAAATTGATTTCATACAATTACCCCCTTGTCGAAATTTGAAGTATGTACTAGTTTGTATAGATGTGTTTTCAAATTGGGTCAAAGCATTTCCTGCGGCCACAAATACCGCTATGTTTACTGCTAAGAAAATTGTGCAGGAATTTGTGTGTAGATACGGTATCCCTAGAATAATTGAAAGTGATAGGGGTACCCATTTTACAGGTGATGTCTTTCAAGGAATGTGTAAGTTGATGGGAATCGATAGTAAGCTGCACACTCCGTACCGCCCCCAGGCGAGTGCGAAGGTAGAAAGAGTGAACAGCACTATTAAAAATAAATTGAGCAAAGTTATGGCGGAAACAGGATTGACATGGCCAGAAGCTTTACCCATTGTATTATACAGCATCAGAACCACTCCCAGGTCCCCTCTTAATCTGTCCCCCTTTGAAATTCTGTTTGGTCGACAACCGCATGTTATGATTAACCCTCAGGATGATTTGAAGAGTAACAATGAAGTGACTGTAAAATACTTGGTTAAGATGAGTAAACAGCTAAGGAATCAGAATGATAATTTGAAGTTGGTGATTCCTGATCTGCCAGATAGTAATTGTCATGACATTGAACCTGGGGATTATGTAATGATACACGGAATTTTCTACGCTCAGGTTGCCTTACTGACAGATGGGAAGGACCATACCAAGTCTTAATGATTAGCACGACAGCATTGAAGGTTGCCGAGAGAGAGACTTGGGTTCATTCGTCCCATTGTAAGAAGGTTGCTGATCCAGAGAGGTCTCATGATAAAGAACAGACGGTAGAGGAAGTTGTATCACTGGAGTGTCTGTTTCAGGAAGATTAAGACAGCACCTGAGCATTGAAAATAATAAGATTGGAGGCAGTTGTCGATTCCCTGTTCCCTTTTATTGTTTTTCTCCACTTCCCATCCCATCTCCCTCAATTATTTCTTTCCCCCTTCTCATTCTTCTCCATTTCCTCCTATAAGATGGACTTGCCCCAAGAGACTGTGATCCGGATTTTCCTGTTGACCATGAAGTTGACCAGAGCAGTCTGTTCTGGCGAGAGTACCATGGAGGTCGAGAGAGGTTCTGGAATGGGTTCTGATGACAAAGATGGAGGCGTAGATTTCCAAGAACAACATAATCACCAAGCAAAGGCGAGTATCAGAAAACGATCCGATAGCATTGACAATAGAAGGAATTGTGAAGGATTGTTAGCAGAAGAGAACTGTATCTGTAGACTCTGTGACAGTATAGTTGAGGATGGGTGCATCAAGAAATGTCAGTCCAGTTTTAATATCCACATGGACCGGCATCCATTGAGTGACTATCACTCCTTAGTGGGTAAAGTGTTAAATCAGACAGATTGTTGGATATGCTCTCAAGTACCTCAAGGCCATAGCAAATCAGTATTAGTACCATTCCCTTTAACTATAGGAGAGGTACTTGAGCTAAGTGGTGGGAGGCCAGTGGACAGGAGGTTTAATATTTCCAGTCCTCCTAGTTTGAAGCTCCACCAATATCATGTGGATAGATCCCTAGTATGTTTTAACATTTCCAATCCCCGAAAGCCGGGAAATTGGGAAGTGTCATGGAATAACAAAACCATGACCTTTTCATATAGAGCCGATAGAATGCCTACAGATACAGAACTTATACGCCACATAGCCGGTAGTGGAAAATATTTCCGATATAGGTACACCCTAGGAAGTAGGACCATGAGAGTCAGAGAAGTATCACCAGGATACTGTGCACATATCATACAAATGGATACGTGTACTAAACAGATGGGAGAATTAGGGTTAGGAGATTTCATATGGAAAATGTGTAATATGGTTATGTCCTACTCCGTCCCATATGTTCTCCCCGATGATGCATATTTCATATGCGGGAGGAAGGCGTATAAGTGGCTTGCCCCAAACTCAGAAGGATTGTGTTATATTGGAAAAGTACTGCCTGAGGTAATGACGGTATCGCATACCAAAATGAAAGATATTCACCGTGGTGCCCAAGCTCCTTACACTCACACTCATTACGAGCATGTAGTTAAAAGGCAACTGACAGAAAGAACAGAGCATCCAGCCTCTGACCTGATCCATGAATCCACCGGGATTCAGTTTCTACTCGCGTTAGATATCACTCGCACCGCCAGAGGAGTGTTGAATTATAAATATATATCTGCGCTTGCAAATTTATTAGACAATATCACTGAAATGTATGACGACACTTTTAGGTATACTGGAAGGGAGCTCCAAGCTTACAAAACAGAACTGGTTCAGCATAGGATGGTTCTTAATTATCTCACAGCAGTGACAGGTGGATATTGTGTCACACTGGCAACGCAGTACGGCGTAAAATGCTGCACTTATATTACTAATAGCACCGAGGACCCGGTCGAGGTGATAGACCAAAAGATGGACGACATTCTCCAATTAAAGTGGGAGTTCCGCAGGAGACACAATCTCACCCTTGCTGCTGTGGGTAATGAGCTGACCGGTTGGGTGTCATGGTTGAACCCGCGAAATTGGTTCTCTGGTTTAGGAGAATGGGCTCAAGGAATTATAATGGATGTAGGGAAATTTCTTCTGTGTATCTTGGGTATCATCATATTGATTGGTTTGATATTTAGATGCGTTCAGGCTTTAACGAAGTGTAAACGAAGTACTAGGGTGATGAGTCTAAGGAGTGAGGACATTGTAATTCCAATGGATTTGATTTATGACCCAACGATAGAGACAATGTTGTGATGAAAATGTGATTCCACGGTCCGTTTCTTTCACCCGTTTCGCCTTTGTTTTCCTACAAGGTAAAAAGACATCTGCTTGGAAGAAGAATTTGACAACCTTTTACACAGACAACTGATGGACTATGCCATAGACCCCCCATATCCCTAGTAACTTTAATTTTACGCTAGCCCAACACTTTTTTTGTAAGTCTATGGACATTGAGAAAGCTTTTTGCTCGCACTTTGGCAAAAGCCCAAGGAGACTACAGTCAACATGTACATCAGGACAAGACACCAGACAAGACTTCAATCAACAAATGTATATTAAACTCACATAGTTTATGACTGCATTTACCATAATTGCTCTTTATCTTCATTTCTACAACCTTCAGGTAATGACACACATAGTCGATAGGGAATACAGGCACAGATATCAGCACTCACATACCCCCCCATTCATGTATCATCAACTAAAATGTGCTCCCCCATTTTGTTACAACCAAAAGCCGAAAAGAGCTCGGTAAAGTTTGACAGCCCATCCACAGACCCTTAATACGGGATAAGAAGGAATTCAAATGTATCCTTCGCAATACCTCGAAGCTTGATTTAACACACGTACGGCACGATGATACATGACCCCCCAAATATGGATTCATACACACATGCTTCTGCTATCTCACTAGGTCATACCCTTTTCCCACCTTCTTCTCTCCTCCCCTACCCAAATCATAGAAATGTATTTACACATGACATATAATTTTCTCTTTTTGAACTGGTTTAGGAAGTGGCAGTTATTGGTGACTGCCAAAGGGTGGACTGTCAAAGTCAGAAAAATATCACGCTACACATTGCCATATATGCACCTCATGCGAGTGCCCGCTGCACGTGCATGAGCCCTCCCGTGCGTGCGTATACTCGCAGTCGCGTGCACCCGCAGGCACACGATGTGCGCATTTACGGTAGAGTTTGTGTGTGTCTAGCGGGCGACTCAATCATTACATATTTTAGTCATATAATGTATTTTGTAGATTATGGTCCCTTTGATAGAATCTGAAAGTTTAGTTAATGTAGCATGTTCCTGGACAGAGAGATCCCTCTTTATTTGATACGAAGGGTCCAACACGGGTCATACAGTGGTGTTTAGTATCCATCGGAAGAGAATATAATTAGCAATATTCCGGTGTTGGTTTGAAACGGATTACTCGCTCGTGCGTATAGTTATGACTATAAGAAGTTTATGGACATTTACTATATTTGCAGTTTATTACCCATGCGGCGGGAAACCTGAGTTTCCCTCCCACCTGAGCAGTTTGAAATAGTCACAGCCCACCTGTATGAACCAACCTATGACCTTTTGCTATAATGCGGAGACGAATTCCTGTGTCAAATGAACAATAAGAATGTAGGGACCATTGTACTGTATTGTGTGTAGTGTATATAAAGACAAGCCGACCTGGGCCAGCTCCACTCTACTCTTCTCAACGGTTCTCATCACTGATAATCGGGAGCTGGATAATCCAGGAAGGCGCATGCGATTGTTTCCCCTTGTGCGTAAGTTCTCTGCAGCCATATTTGTCTCCTAGATATGTTGTAAGCCATTCTCTCTCTCTCCTTCCCCTTAAATGAAATTGTGTCGTTATTGTATTTTATGTGTAGTAATTCGGTTAGGTATTCTATGTTAGTTTGGTAGTGTATAACTTGTATTGTGTATTCTTTTGCAATTGAACGTTCATTCTCTCCCTTAAAGGTGTTAGAACCTTAGATCGGTATTTGAGTGTTTATTATATTGCTAAGTGTTCTCAGAGCGTCACAGACGCTCATACATCTTTTAAACTAACAAGGTTACACTGCGTTGCATTTACACCTTATCCATGCACAAAGGTTTACAGTATAAGTACATAACTTGTGGTATAGTTATTAAGGTTTAATTCTGTGAGCGTCAGCGCCGCTTGTGATCTCCTCGTGGTCTCGAGCGTACGCTACGCTGGTAGCGTATCATTACGTTAGTCGGCAGCCTATAGCGTTCTTGCCTCTACGCATTAAGCCACGAGCGAACGTGCCGCTCGTGCGTCTCGTCCACGGCTAAGCGTCAGCTACGCTAAGTGCGTACCCTTACGGTATATCATACACCAATTGCGTACTGTGTTCATTAACCTTTTAGAGTGTTTAATATAGGATAAATATATAGGCTTTATCAATAGGGACCCCCATACCTGCTCTCCCCTGTACAATACATTACAGTCTCCTCTTACCCAGTGATGTGAGGGGCCGGTGATTCTCCATCATCACGTCCTTGTACAGACCCCTGTGTTCCTCTATGTACTCCCCCTCCTGCATGGGGACATAGACAGTGACATCCTGACACCTTATAGGAACCTGACACAAACAGTGATACAGTCATCACCCAGACACATCCCCTGGTGTTACTGTATAATGCCCCATTTCCAGCAGTCGAGGTGACACCCAGACACGTCCCCTGGTGTTACTGTATAATATTACTGTATAATGTCCCATTCCCAGCAGTCACCTCTCCAGTCATCACCCAGACACGTCCCCTGGTGTTACTGTATAATGTCCCATTCCCAGCAGCCACCTCTCCAGTCATCACCCAGACACATCCCCTGGTGTTACTGTATAATGCCCCATTCCCAGCAGTCACCTCTCCAGTCATTACCCAGACACATCCCCTGGTGTTACTGTATAATGCCCCATTCCCAGCAGTCACCTCTCCAGTCATCACCCAGACACATCCCCTGGTGTTACTGTATAATGCCCCATTCCCAGCAGTCACCACTCCAGTCATCACCCAGACACATCCCCCGGTGTTACTGTATAATGCCCCATACCCAGCAGTCACCTCTCCAGTCAGCAGCTGAATGATCTTGTTGGTGAGTTCCAGTATCTTCTGGTCATTGTGTCTCTTATGTATCAGTGAGTCAGTAAGTGAGGTGGAGGCACCGTGATGGGACTCTAGGTCCTGCTTAGTTCACCTGCAACACAAGGATGGTTGCTGGGGGTCTCACGCTCACTGAATGTCTTCTTCACTATGGTGTAATCCTGCTAAATGGGGGAGACATCAATATCACTGTAAATACTCCCAGATCTCCTCACCTCCCCAGTCATGTCCCTGTATTATTATTATAGATATTAGTAATGTCATAGTGACATTCCCAGATCCCCTCACCTCCACAGTCATGTCCCTGTATTATTACTATAGATATAAGTGGAGTCACTGTGAAGCTCCCAGATCCCCTCACCTCCCCAGTCACATCCCTGTATTATTACTATAGTTAAAAGTGATGTAAATGTGATGCTCCCAGATAACCCTCACCCCCAGTCATGTCCCTGTATTATTACTATAGATGTAATTGATGTCACTGTGACATTCCCAGATCCCCTCACCTCCCAGTCATGTCCCTGTATTATTACTATAGATATAAGTGATGTCACTGTGAAGCACCCAGACCCCCTCACCTCCTTATTCATGTCCCTGTATTATCACTATAGATATAAGTGATGTCACTGTGTCTCTCCCAGACCTCCTCATCTCCTCAGTCATGTCCCTGTATTATTACTATAGATAGAAGTGATGTCACTGTGACATTCCCAGATCCCCTCACCTTCCCAGTCATGTACCTGTATTATTACTATAGATATAAGTGAAATCACTGTGACATCACCACCACTCCAAATGTATAATAATAATAATAATAATAATAATAAATAAGAATTTACTTACCGATAATTCTATTTCTCGGAGTCCGTAGTGGATGCTGGGGTTCCTGAAAGGACCATGGGGAATAGCGGCTCCGCAGGAGACAGGGCACAAAAAAGTAAAGCTTTACTAGGTCAGGTGGTGTGCACTGGCTCCTCCCCCTATGACCCTCCTCCAGACTCCAGTTAGGTACTGTGCCCGGACGAGCATACACAATAAGGGAGGCATTTTGAATCCCGGGTAAGACTCATACCAGCCACACCAATCACACCGTACAACTTGTGATCTAAACCCAGTTAACAGTATGACAACAGAAAGGGCCTCTTAAAGATGGCTCCTTAACAATAACCCGAATTAGTTAACAATAACTATGTACAAGTATTGCAGATAATCCGCACTTGGGATGGGCGCCCAGCATCCACTACGGACTCCGAGAAATAGAATTATCGGTAAGTAAATTCTTATTTTCTCTATCGTCCTAAGTGGATGCTGGGGTTCCTGAAAGGACCATGGGGATTATACCAAAGCTCCCAAACGGGCGGGAGAGCGCGGATGACTCTGCAGCACCGAATGAGAGAACTCCAGGTCCTCCTTTGCCAGGGTATCAAATTTGTAAAATTTTACAAACGTGTTCTCCCCCGACCACGTAGCTGCTCGGCAGAGTTGTAATGCCGAGACCCCTCGGGCAGCCGCCCAAGATGAGCCCACCTTCCTTGTGGAGTGGGCTTTTACAGTTTTAGGCTGTGGCAGGCCTGCCACAGAATGTGCAAGTTGAATTGTGTTACAAATCCAACGAGCAATCGACTGCTTAGAAGCAGGTGCGCCCAACTTGTTGGGTGCATACAATATAAACAGCGAGTCAGATTTTCTGACTCCAGCCGTCCTTGCAATGTATATTTTTAAGGCTCTGACAACGTCCAACAACTTGGAGTCCTCCAAGTCGCTAGTGGCCGCAGGCACCACAATAGGTTGGTTCAGATGAAATGCTGATACCACTTTAGGGAGAAAATGCGGACGAGTCCGCAGTTCTGCCCTATCCGAATGGAAGATTAGATAAGGACTTTTATAAGATAAAGCCGCCAATTCAGATACTCTCCTGGCAGAGGCCAGGGCTAGTAACATAGTCACTTTCAATGTGAGATATTTCAAATCCACCTTTTTCAATGGTTCAAACCAATGGGATTTGAGGAAATCTATAACTACATTTAGATCCCACGGTGCCACCGGAGGCACCACAGGAGGCTGTATATGCAGTACTCCCTTGACAAAAGTCTGGAACTCAGGGACAGAGGCCAATTCTTTTTGGAAGAATATTGACAGGGCCGAAATTTGAACCTTAATGGATCCCAATTTGAGACCCATAGATAATCCTGATTGCAGGAAATGTAGGAAACGACCCAGTTGGAATTCCTCCGTCGGAACCTTCCGATCCTCGCACCACGCTACATATTTTCGCCAAATGCGGTGATAATGTTTCACGGTGACTTCCTTCCGTGCCTTAATCAAGGTAGGAATGACTTCTTCTGGAATGCCTTTCCCTTTTAGGATCTGGCGTTCAACCGCCATGCCGTCAAACGCAGCCGCGGTAAGTCTTGAAAAAGACAGGGACCCTGCTGTAGCAGGTCCCTTCTCAGAGGTAGAGGCCACGGTTCGTCCGTGAGCATCTCTTGAAGTTCCGGATACCAAGTCCTTCTCGGCCAATCCGGAACCACTAGTATTGTTCTTACTCTTCTTTGCCGTATGATCTTCAATACCTTTGGTATGAGCGGCAGAGGAGGAAACACATACACTGACTGGTACACCCAAGAAGTTACCAGTGCGTCCACAGCTATTGCCTGTGGATCTCTTGACCTGGCGCAATATTTGTCCAGTTTCTTGTTGAGGCGAGACGCCATCATGTCTACAATTGGTCTTTCCCAACGGTCTATTAACATGTTGAAGACTTCTGGATGTAGACCCCACTCTCCCGGATGAAGATCGTGTCTGCTGAGGAAGTCTGCTTCCCAGTTGTCCACGCCCGGGATGAACACTGCTGACAGTGCTATCACGTGATTCTCCGCCCAGCGAAGAATCTTGGCAGCTTCTGCCATTGCACTCCTGCTTCTTGTGCCGCCCTGCCTGTTTACATGGGCGACCGCCGTGATGTTGTCCGACTGAATCAACACCGGCTTTCCTTGCAGGAGAAGTTCCGCCTGGCTTAGAGCATTGTAGATTGCTCTTAGTTCCAGAATGTTTATGTGAAGAGACTTTTCCAGACTCGTCCATACTCCCTGGAAGTTTCTTCCTTGTGTGACTGCTCCCCAGCCTCTCAGGCTGGCGTCCGTGGTCACCAGGATCCAATCCTGAATGCCGAATCTGCGGCCTTCTAATAGGTGAGCCTTCTGCAACCACCACAGAAGTGACACCCTTGTCTTTGGTGACAGGGTTATTCGCAGGTGCATCTGCAGATGCGACCCTGACCATTTGTCCAACAGATCCCTTTGGAATATTCTTGCATGGAATCTGCCGAATGGAATTGCTTCGTAAGAAGCCACCATTTTTCCCAGGACTCTTGTGCATTGATGTACTGACACTTTTCCTGGTTTTAGGAGGTTCCTGACCAGATCGGATAACTCCTTGGCTTTTTCCTCTGGAAGGAAAACCTTTTTCTGAACCGTGTCCAGAATCATTCCTAGGAACAGCAGACGAGTTGTCGGGATTAAATGGGATTTTGGAATATTCAGAATCCACCCGTGTTGTCTTAGCACCTCTTGAGATAGTGCTAAAGCTGTCTCCAGCTGTTCTCTGGACCTTGCCCTTATTAGGAGATCGTCCAAGTATGGGATAACTAATACGCCTTTTCTTCGAAGAAGAATCATCATCTCGGCCATTACCTTGGTAAAGACCCGAGGCGCCGTGGACAATCCGAACGGCAGCGTCTGAAACTGATAGTGACAGTTTTGAACAATGAACCTGAGGTACCCCTGGTGTGCGGGGTAAATCGGAACGTGTAGATACGCATCCTTGATGTCCAAGGATACCATAAAGTCCCCTTCTTCCAGGTTCGCTATCACTGCTCTGAGTGACTCCATCTTGAACTTGAACTTTTTTATGTAGAGGTTCAAGGACTTCAGATTTAGAATAGGCCTTACCGAGCCATCCGGCTTCGGTACCACAAATAGAGTGGAATAATACCCCTTTCCTTGTTGTAATAGGGGTACTTTGACTATCACCTGCTGAGCGTACAGCTTGTGAATGGCTTCCAACACCCTCTCCCTTTCGGAAGAGACGGTTGGTAAGGCAGACTTCAGGAAACGATGAGGAGGATCCGTCTCTAATTCCAACCTGTACCCCTGAGATATTATCTGCAGGATCCAGGGGTCTACCTGCGAGTGAGCCCACTGCGCGCTGTAATTTTTGAGACGGCCCCCCACTGTCCCCGAGTCCGCTTGAGAGGCCCCAGCGTCATGCTGAGGTTTTTGCAGGAGCCGGGGAGGGCTTCTGTTCCTGGGAAGGAGCTGCCTGTTGGTGTCTCTTCCCTCTTCCTCTGCCTCGTGGCAGGTACGACAAGCCCTTTGCTCTCTTATTTTTGTAGGAGCGAAAAGGCTGCGGTTGAAAGGTCGGTGCCTTTCTCTGTTGGGGAGTGACTTGAGGTAAAAAAGTGGATTTCCCGGCAGTAGCCGTGGCCACCAAGTCTGATAGACCAACTCCAAATAACTCCTCCCCTTTATACGGCAAAACCTCCATGTGACGTTTTGAATCCGCATCGCCTGTCCACTGTCGTGTCCATAAGGCTCTTCTGGCTGAAATGGACATAGCACTCACCCGAGATGCCAGTGTGCAAATATCCCTCTGTGCATCACGCATATAGATAAATGCATCCTTTATTTGTTCTAACGACAGTAAAACATTGTCCCTATCTAGGGTATCAATATTTTCAATCAGGGATTCTGACCAAACTACTCCAGCACTGCACATCCAGGCAGTTGCTATAGCTGGTCGTAGTATAACACCTGCATGTGTGTATATATTCTTTTGAATAACTTCCATCTTTCTATCTGATGGATCCTTAAGTGCGGCCGTCTCAGGAGAGGGTAACGCCACTTGTTTGGATAAGCGTGTGAGCGCCTTGTCCACCTTAGGGGGTGTTTCCCAGCGCGCCCTAACCTCTGGCGGGAAAGGGTATAATGCCAATAACTTTTTTGAAATTATCAACTTTTTATCAGGAGCAACCCACGCTTCATCACACACGTCATTTAATTCTTCTGATTCAGGAAAAACTGTTTGTAGTTTTTTCACACCATACATAATACCCTGTTTTACGGTATCTGTAGTATCAGCTAAATGTAACGTCTCCTTCATTGCCAAAATCATATAACGTGTGGCCCTACTGGAAAATACGTTTGAATTTCTACCGTCGTCACTGGAATCAGTGCCCGTGTCTGGGTCTGTGTCGACCGACTGAGGCAAAGGGCGTTTTACAGCCCCTGACGGTGTTTGAGGCGCCTGGACAGGCATTAATTGATTGTCCGGCCGCCTCATGTCCTCAACTGACTGTTTAAGGGAAGATAAACCATCACGTAATTCCACAAATAAAGGCATCCATTCTGGTGTCGACCCCCTGGGGGGTGACATCTGCATATTTGGCAATTGCTCCGCCTCCACACCAATATCGTCCTCATACATGTCGACACCACGTACCGACACACACCGCAAACTCACAGGGAATGCTCTAATGAAGACAGGACCCACTAGCCCTTTTGGGGAGACAGAGGGAGAGTCTGCCAGCACACACCACAAAGCGCTATATATACAAGGGATATCCTTATATTAAGTGCTCCCTTATAGCTGCTTTAATATATATATATATATATAGCCATTAATGTGCCCCCCCTCTCTGTTTTACCCTGTTTCTGTAGTGCAGTGCAGGGGAGAGACCTGGGAGCCGTTCTGACCAGCGGAGCTGTGACAGAAAATGGCGCCGTGTGCTGAGGAGATAGGCCCCGCCCCTTTTTCGGCGGGTTCTTCTCCCGCTATTTTTCCAGTCAGGCAGGGGTTAAATATCTCCATATAGCCCCTATGGGCTATATGTGAGGTATTTTTAGCCTTGTATAAGGTTTATATTTGCCTCTCAGAGCGCCCCCCCCCAGCGCTCTGCACCCTCAGTGACTGCCCAGTGAAGTGTGCTGAGAGGAAAATGGCGCACAGCTGCAGTGCTGTGCGCTACCTTATGAAGACTGAGGAGTCTTCAGCCGCCGGTTTCCGGACCTCTTCACGCTTCAGCATCTGCAAGGGGGTCGGCGGCGCGGCTCCGGGACCGGACTCCACGGCTGGGCCTGTGTTCGATCCCTCTGGAGCTAATGGTGTCCAGTAGCCAAGCAGCAAATCCACTCTGCATGCAGGTGAGTTTACTACTTTCCCCCTAAGTCCCACGTTGCAGTGATCCTGTTGCCAGCAGGACTCACTGTAAAGAAAAAAACCTAAACTAAACTTTCTCTAAGCAGCTCTTTAGGAGAGCCACCTAGATTGCACCCTTCTCGTTCGGGCACAAAATCTAACTGGAGTCTGGAGGAGGGTCATAGGGGGAGGAGCCAGTGCACACCACCTGACCTAGTAAAGCTTTACTTTTTTGTGCCCTGTCTCCTGCGGAGCCGCTATTCCCCATGGTCCTTTCAGGAACCCCAGCATCCACTTAGGACGATAGAGAAATAATAATACTAATAAGACACCACAAGCTGCTGTCCCTGTATAATAATAACCACACACAAAAACCTGCTCCCCCCGTATTATACTAATAACAGGACACCCCATTCAGCTCTCCATTTATAGTTATAATAAAATTACACCACAGGCTGCTCCCTCTGCAAAAAAATAATAATAATAGAACACAACAGGCTACTACCTTCTGTATAATAACAACAACAGGACACCACAGCCTGCTTCCCCTGTATAATAATAATGACAGGACACCACAGGCTGCTGCTCCTGTATAATAATAATAATAATAATAATAATAATAAGTGGACACCACTAGCTACTCCTTCTTTATAATATTAATAATAGGACAACATAGGCTGCTCCTCCTGTATAATAATAATAATAATAATAATAATAATAACAACAACAACAACAACAGGATGCCACAGGCTGATCCCCTGTCTAAAAATAATAACAACAACAACAACAACAACAACAACAACAACAACTGCACACCACAGGCTACTCCCCCTGTATAATAGGATTTTAATACCTACAGGTAAATCCTTTTCTCTTAGTCCGTAGAGGATGCTGGGGTCACCATTAAAACCATGGAGTATAGACGGGATCCGCAGGAGACATGGGCACTTTAAGACTTTGAAAGGGTGTGAACTGGCTCCTCCCTCTGTGCCCCTCCTCCAGACTTCCATTATAGGAACTGTGCCCAGGGAGACGGACATTTCGAAGAAAGGATTTATTGTTAAACTAAGGTGAGATCCATACCAGCTCACACCTCAACCATACCGCAGAACATGGCATTCAACAGAACACAGGCCAACGGCATGAACAATTGCAGCAACAGGCTGACAAGAAACGTAACACTATGCTGGGGGAAGAGAGATGCAGATGCACACTTTATTAATAGGATGTGCAATCCAGGTTCCCCCCTTTTTTCCACTATATTTGTGTATATATTGTACACTGGAAGGCAAGGCTTCCTTCCTCTGGATTGGCACTCCTCCCATTCACCCTCAGGTGTTTTAATTGGCTGGGTTCCTGCATCTCAGATCACACATTGATAAGGCCCTATTTAGAGGTAAGTCCTGTATAAATTTATAGAATGTGATAGTATTAGGGATGTTAGGGACCCATGTGATGAAGTCACCTGGCCGCGGTACATGGGCCCGCATATTTGCGCAAATGTGTGCTAAGAACTTCAATTATACTCCATGTTAATTGTGAGGGTTTATTTAAATTATTTTTATTATCAGTGTTCTTAGTGCTAAGAATGTGCATCTGCATCTCTCTTCCCCCAGCATAGTATTAGAAGCCTCAGCATGATAGCACCTCTTGATATCTTTAGTAATAGGATGTGCAATCCAGGTTCCCCCCTTAAGAAACGTAACACAGCATATGTGTAACCATAACTATTAACTGCAGATACAGTACGCACTGGGACGGGCACCAAGCATCCTCCACGGACTAAGAGAAAAGGATTTACTGGTAGGTATTAAAATCCTATTTTCTCACACATCCTAGAGGATGCTGGGGTCACCATTAGAACCATGGGATTATACCAAAGCTCTAGAATGGATGGGAGAGTGCGGACGACTCTGCAGCACCGATTGACCAAACGTAAGGTCTCCATCGGCCAAGGTGTCAAACTTGCAGAACTGTGCAAAAGTGTTTGACCCCGACCAAGTAGCTGCTCGGCAAAGTTGCAATGCCGAGACCCCCCGGGCAGCCACCCAGGATGAGCCCACCTTCCTAGTGGAATGGGCCTTCACCAATTCCGCTAATGGCAATCTAGCAGTGGAATGGGCCTGCTAAATCGTGTTACAGATACAGCGCGCAATGGTCTGCTTGAAAGCAGGACACCCAACCTTGTTGGGAGCATACAGGACAAATAGAGCTTCTGTTTTCCTGAACTGAGCCGTTCTGGTGACATAAATCTTTAAAGCTCTGACCAGATCCAGAGATTTTGAATCAACGAAGGCATCAGTAGCCACAGGTACCACGATAGGTTGGTTATGTGGAAAGAGGAAACGACCTTTGGTAAAAATTGCTGACGTGCCCTCAATTCAGCTCTATCTTCATGGAAGATCAAATAAGGGCTCTTGTGAGACAAGGCCGTCAACTCAGACACCCACCTTGCAGATGCCAAGGCCAACAGGATGACCACTTTCCAAGTGAGGAATTTCAACACCAACTTCCATAAAGGTTCAAACCAATGTGATTGAAGGAACTGCAACACCACATTAAGATCCCATGGTGCCAATGGAGGTTGGATGTGCAATACGCCCTTCAGGAAAGTCTGAACTTCTGGAAGGGAGGCCAATTGTTTCTGAAAGAAAATCGATAAGGCTGAAATCTGAACCTTGATTGAGCCCAATTTTAGGCCCGCATCGATACCTGCTTGTAGAAAATGGAGAAACCGTCCTAGCTGAAACTCTTCCGTAGAAGCCTTCTTGGATACACACCAAGACACATATTTTCTAGAAATATGGTGGTAATGTATAGACGTTACCCCTTTTCTGGCCTGAATAACTGTGGGAATGACTTCACTGAGAATAACCTTACGTGCTAGGATTTTGCATTCAACTGCCACACCGTCAAACGTAGCCGCGGTAAGTCCTAAAACACGCACAGCCCCTGTTGTAACAGGTCCTCGCGCAGAGGAAGAGGCCAGGGATCTCCGATGAGTAAGTCCTGAAGATCTGGATACCAAGCCCTCCTTGGCCAGTCTGGAACTATGAGGATCGCTCGGATCTTTGTTCTTCTTATGATCTTTAGAACTTTTGGAATGAGAGGAAGTGGAGGCAATATATACACCGACTGAAACACCCACGGTGTCAAGAGAGCATCCACTGCAATCGCTTGAGGGTCCCTTGACATGGAACAATATCTCTGAAGCTTCTTGTTGAGACGAGAAGCCATCATGTCTACTTGAGGAGTTCCCCAATGACCTGTCACCTCTGCGAAGACTTCTTGGTGGAGGCCCCACTCTCCTGGATGGAGATCGTGTCTGCTGAGGAAGTCTGCTTCCCAGATGTCCACTCCTGGAATGAAGATTGCTGACAGAGCGCTTGTATGCTTTTCCGCCCAGCGAAAAATCCTTGTGGCTTCTGCTATCGCAGCTCTGCTTTTCGTTCCGCCCTGACGGTTTATGTACGCTACTGCTGTTACATTGTCCGACTGGATCAGTACAGGTAGATCTCGAAGAAGATGTTCCACTTGTAGGAGGCCGTTGTAAATTTCCCTTAGCTCCAGAACATTTATGTGGAGACAAGTTTCCTGACTTGACCATCTTCCTTGGAAGTTTTCTCCCATGGTGACTGCCCCCCAGCCTCGGAGGCTTGCATCCGTGGTCACTAGGATCCAGTCCTGTATCCCGAACCTGTGCCTCTCTAGGAGGTGAGAGCTGTGCAGCCACCACAGGAGTGATACCCTCGTCTTGGAAGACAGGATTATCTTCTGGTTTATGTGTAGATGGGACCCGGACCACTTGTTCAAGAGGTCGCGCTGGAACACTCTAGCATGTAACCTGCCAAACTGAATGGCCTCGTAGGCCACAACCGAATGCATTGATGGATTGACACTCTTGGTGGTTTCAGAATTTGTTTGACCAGACTCTGAAGTTCCAGAGCCTTTTCCACAGGAAGAAAGACTCTCTGTAGCTCTGTGTCCAATATCATTCCCAAAAATGACAACCGCGTCGTCGGAATCAACTGTGATTTTGGCAAGTTTAGGAGCCAACCATGTTGTTGAAGAACTGTCATGGAGAGTGCAACGTTCCGGACCAACTGGTCCTTGGATCTCGCCTTTATCAGGAGATCGTTCAAGTATGGGATAATTGTGACTCCTTGCTTGCGAAGGAGAACCATCATCTCCGCCATTAATTTGGTGAAAATCCTCGGAGCCGTGGATGGACCAAACGGCAACATTTGAAATTGGTAATGACAATCCTGAATTGCAAATCTCAGGTAAGCCTGGTGTGGAGGATAAATGGGAACATGTAAGTAGGCATCTTTTATGTCCACCGACACCATAAAATCCCCTTCCTCCAGGCTGGAGATCACTGCTCGGTGAGACTCCATCTTGAATTTGAATCTCATTAGGTAGAAATTCAGAGATTTCATGTTATAGGATTGGTCTGACCGAGCAGTCCGGCTTTTGTATTGCGTCACAAATTACCTCCCTGTCCGGAAGAAAAGCTGGTAAGGCCGATTTGAAAAAACGGCGAGGGGGGACGTCTTGAAACTCCAGCTTGTACCCTTGGGATACTATTTGTAAAAATAAGAATTTACTTACCGATAATTCTATTTCTCGTAGTCCGTAGTGGATGCTGGGGACTCCGTCAGGACCATGGGGAATAGCGGGCTCCGCAGGAGACAGGGCACATCTAAAAAAGCTTTTAGGTCACATGGTGTGTACTGGCTCCTCCCCCTATGACCCTCCTCCAAGCCTCAGTTAGGTACTGTGCCCGGACGAGCGTACACAATAAGGAAGGATCTTGAATCCCGGGTAAGACTCATACCAGCCACACCAATCACACCGTACAACTTGTGATCTGAACCCAGTTAACAGTATGATAACAAAACGAAGTAGCCTCTGAAAAGATGGCTCACAACAAGAATAACCCGATTTTTGTAACAATAACTATGTACAAGCATTGCAGACAATCCGCACTTGGGATGGGCGCCCAGCATCCACTACGGACTACGAGAAATAGAATTATCGGTAAGTAAATTCTTATTTTCTCTAACGTCCTAGTGGATGCTGGGGACTCCGTCAGGACCATGGGGATTATACCAAAGCTCCCAAACGGGCGGGAGAGTGCGGATGACTCTGCAGCACCGAATGAGAGAACTCCAGGTCCTCCTTAGTCAGAGTATCAAAATTTGTAAAATTTTACAAACGTGTTCTCCCCTGACCACGTAGCTGCTCGGCAAAGTTGTAATGCCGAGACTCCTCGGGCAGCCGCCCAGGATGAGCCCACCTTCCTTGTGGAATGGGCATCTACATATTTCGGCTGTGGCAGGCCTGCCACAGAATGTGCAAGCTGAATTGTACTACAAATCCAGCGTGCAATAGACTGCTTAGAAGCATGAGCACCCAGCTTGTTGGGTGTATACAATATAAACAGCAAGTCAGACTTTCTGACTCCAGCCGTCCTAACCATATATATATATATATATATATATTTATTTTTAGGGCCCTGACAACGTCTAGTAACTTGGAGTCCTCCAAGTCCCTAGTAGCCGCAGGCACCACAACAGGTTGTTTCAGGTGAAAACGCTGACACCCCTTCATGAAGAAACTGGAGACGAGTCCCAGTTCTGTCCTGTTCAAATGGAAAATTTTAATATGGGCTTTTGTAAGACAAAACCGCCCATTCTGACAATCGCCTGGCCGAGGCCAGGGCTAACAACATGGTCACTTCCCATGTGAGATATTGGTCAACAGCATGGTCACTTTCCATGTGAGATATTTCAAATCCACAGATTTGAGCGGTTCAAACCAATATGATTTTTAAGGAATCCCAACACTATGTTGAGATCTCACGGTGCCCCTAGAGGCACAAAAAAACTGTATATGCAATACATCCTTTACAATCTGGACTTCAGGAACTGAAGTCAATTCTTTCTGGAAGAAAATCTACAGGGCCGAAATTTAAATGTTAATGAACCCCAATTTGAGGCCCAAAACACTCCTGTTTTCAGGAAGTGTAGAAATCGACCTAGTTGAATTTCCGTCGTGGAGCATTCCTGGCCTCACCCACGCAACATATTTTCACCACATGTGGTGATGACGTTGTGCGGTCACCTCCTTCCTGGCTTTGACCAGGGTAGGTATGACCTCTTATGGAATGCCTTTTCCCTTCAGGATCCGGCATTCAACCGCCATGCCGTCAAACGCAGCCGCGGTAAGTCTTGGAATAGACATGGTACTTGCTGAATCAAGTCCCTTCTTAGCTCCCCAGGCCCTTAGTCCTCTGTGAGCATTTCTTGAAGTTCCGGGTACCAAGTCCCTCTTGGCCAATCCGGAGCCACTAGTATAGTTCATACTCCTCTATGTCTTATAATTCTCAATACCCTGGTTATGAGAAACAGAGGAGGGAACACATACACTGACTGGTACACCCACGGTGTTACCAGAACATCCACAGCTATCGCCTGAAGGTCTCATGACCTGGCGGAATACCTGTCCCGTTTTTTGTTCGGGCGGGACGCCATCATGTCCACCTTTGGTCTTTGCCAACGGTCCACAATCATGTTGAAAAACTTCCCTATGAAGTTTCCACTCTCCCGGGTGGAGGTCATGCCTGCTGAGGAAGTCTGCTTCCCAGTCGTCCACTCCCGGAAAGAACACTGCTGACAGTGCTATCACATGATTTTCCGCCTAGCGAAAAATCCTTGCAGTTTTCACTGCCCTCCTGCTTCTTGTGCCGCCCTTCTGTTTACGTGGGCGACTGCCGTGATGTTATCCCACTGGATCAATACCGGCTGACCTTGAAGCAGAGGTCTAGCTAAGTTTAGAGCATTATAAATTTGCTCTAAGCTTATTTATGCGGAGAGAATTCTCCAGACTTAATCACACTTCCCTGGAAATTTTTTCCCTGTGTGACTGCTCCCCAGCCTCTCAGGCTGGCCTCCGTGGTCACCGGCATCCAATCCTGAATGCCGAATCTGCGGCCCTCTAGAAGATGAGCACTCTGTAATCACCACAGGAGAGACACCCTTGTCCTTGGATATAGGGTTATCCGCTGATGCATCTTGAGGATGCGATCCGGACCATTTGTCCAGCAGATCCCACTGAAGAGTTCTTGCGGGAAATCTGCCGAATGGAATTGCTTCGTAATAAGCCACCATTTTTACCAGGACTCTTGTGCAATGATGCACTGACACTTTTCCTGGTTTTAGGAGGATCCCGATTAGCTCGGATAACTCCCTGGTTTTTCTCCACTGGGAGAAACATGTTTTTCTGGACTGTGTCCAGAATCTTCCCTAGAAACAGTAGACGTGTCGTCGGAAAAAGCTGCGATTTTGGAATATTTAGAATCCACTCGTGCTGTCGTAGAACTACTTAAGATAGTGCTACTCCGACCTCCAACTGTTCTCTGGACCTTGCCCTTATCAGGAAAGCGTCCATGTTTCTTTTAAGAAAAATCATCATTCCGGCCATTACCTTGGTAAAGACCCGGGGCGCCGTGGACAATCCAAACGGCAGCGTCTGAACTGATAGTGACAGTTCTGTACCAGGAACCTGAAGTACCCTTGGTGAGAAGGGCAAATTTGGACCTGTATGTAAGCGTCCCTGATATCCAGTGACATCATATCGTCCCCTTCTTCCTGGTTCGCTATCACTGCTCCGAGTGACTCCATCTTGATTTGAACGCTTGTATTTAAGTGTTCAAATATTTCAGATCTCACCGAGCCGGTTGGCTTCAGTACCACAATATAGTGTGGAATACTACCCCCTTCCTTGTTGTAAGAAGGGTACTTTGATTATCACCTGCTGGGAATACAGCCTGTGAATTGTGTGAGGGGGAGACGTCTCGAATTTCCAATGTACACCTGGGATATTACATGTAGGATCCCGGAGTTCTCTTGCGAGTGTTGCTGAAACTCTTGAGATGACCCCCTACCGCACGTGAGTCCGCTTGTACGGCCCCAGCGTTATGCTGCGGACTTGGCAGTAGCCGTAAGGAGCTTCTGTTCCTGGGAATGAGCTGCTTGCTGCAGTCTTCTTCCCTTTCCTCTACCCCTGGGCAGATATGACTGGCCTTCGCCCGCCTGCCTGTATGGGGACGAAAGGACTGAGACTGAACAGACTGTGTCCTTTTCTGCCAATATGTGACTCGGGGTAACAAAAAAGTGGATTTTTCAGCTGTTGCCATGGCCACCAGGTCCTATGGACCGCCCCTTTATACGGCAATACTTCCATATGCCGTCTGGAATCTGCCTCACCTGACCACTGTCGTGTCTTCGTCTGGCAGATATGTACATCACATTTACTCTTGATGCCAGAATGCAAATATGCCTCTGCGCATCACGCATATATAGAAATGCATCCTTAAAATGCTCTATAGACAATAAAATCCTGTCCCTGTCAAGGGTATCAAAATTTTCAGTCAGGAAATCCGACCAAGCCCCCTCAGCGCTGCACATCCAGGCTGAGGCGATTGCTGGTCGTAGTATAACACCAGTATGTGTGTATATACTGTTATGATATTTTCCAGCTTCCTATCAGCTGGCTCCTTGAGGGCGGCCGTATCTGGAAACGGTAACGCCATGTTTTTTATAAGCGTGTGAGCGCCTTATCCACCCTAAGGTGTGTTTTCCAACTCGCCCTTACTTCTGGCGGGAAAAGAGTATACCTCCCATAACTTTCTGTCGGAGGAACCCCACGTATCATCACACACTTCATTTAATTTATCCGATTCAGGCAAAATTACAAGTAGTTTATTCCCACCCTACAAAATACCCTTATTTGTGGTACTTGTGGTATCAGAAATATGTAACACCTCCTTCATTGCCCTTAACATGTAACTTGTGGCCCTAAAGGAAAAATACGTTTGTTTCTTCACCGTCGACACTGGGGTCAGTGTCCGTGTCAGTGTCTGTCGACCGACTGAGGTAAATGGGCGTTTTTACAAGCCCCTGACGGTGTCTGAGACGCCTGGACCGATACTAATTTGTCCGCCGGCTGTCTCATGTCGTCAACCGGCTTGCAGCGTGTTGACATTATCACGTAATTCCATAAGTAAGCCATCCATTCTAGTGTCGACTCCCTAGAGAGTGACATCACCATTACAGGCAATTTTCTCCGTCTCCTCACCAACATTTTCCTCATACATGTCGACACACACGTACCGACCTACAGCACACACACAGGGAATGCTCTGATAGAGGACAGGACCCACTAGCCCTTTGGGGAGACAGAGGGAGAGTTTGCCAGCACACACCAAAAGCGCCATAATGTATATAACAACCCTAGAAGGTGTTGTTTCTATATATGGGCTCTTAATATATAATTATATCGCCAATTTATACCCCCCTTCTCTTTAACCCTGTTTCTGTAGTGCAGGGGAGAGTGGGAGCCTTCCTCACCAGCGGAGCTGGTCAGGAAAATGGCGCTGAGTGCTGAGGAGAATAAGCTCCGCCCCTTTCACGGCGGGCTTTTCTCCCGGTTATTAGGAAAACTGGCCTGGGTTAAATACATACATATAGCCTTAATGGCTATATGTGATGTATTTATTTGCCTCTAAGGTAATCTATATTGCTGCCCAGGGCGCCCCCAGCAGCGCCCTGCACCCTCCGTGACCGAGATCAGTGAGCCGTGTAGCAACAATGGCGCACAGCTGCAGTGCTGTGCGCTACCTTCATGAAGACTGAGGAGTCTTCTGCCGCCTGTTTCCGGACCTCCGTTCTGCCGTTCTTCAGCGTCTGTAAGGGGGATCGGCGGCGCGGCTCCGGGACGAACCCCAGGCTGACCTGTGTTCCGACTCCCTCTGGAGCTCAGTGTCCAGTAGCCTAAGACTTCAATCCTCCTGCACGCAGGTGAGTTGCAAGTCTCTCCCCTAAGTCCCTCGTTGCAGTGATCCTGTCGCCAGCAGGAATCACTGATTAGAAACCTAAAAAAAAACTTTTCTAAACAGCTCTTTAAGAGAGCCACCTAGATTGCACCCTCTCGGACGGGCACAAAAACCTAACTGAGGCTTGGAGGAGGGTCATAGGGGGAGGAGCCAGTACACACCATGTGACCTAAAAGCTTTTTTAGATGTGCCCTGTCTCCTGCGGAGCCCGCTATTCCCCATGGTCCTGACGGAGTCCCCAGCATCCACTAGGACGTTAGAGAAATCCAAGGGTCTAGGTTCGAACGAACCCAAAACTGACTTAAGAGTTTGAGATGGGCCCCCACCAGTGCGGACTCCCGCATAGAAGCCCCAACGTGATGCGGTGGAATTGGCAGAAGCCTGGGAGGACTTCTGCTCCTGGGAGCCTGACAAGGCTGGAGATCGTTTACCTCTTCCCCTTCCTCTAGCAGCAAGGAAGGAAGAAGGAAGAACCTCGGCCATTTCTGAATTTATTGGGCCGAAAGGACTGCATCTGATAGTGGTATGTTTTTTTTTGTTGTGGAGGAACATAAGGTAAAAAGAATGACTTACCTGCGGTAGCTGTAGACACCAAATCATCAAGGCCGTCTCCAAATAAGGCCTTACTTTTATATGGTAGAGATTCTGTACTTTTCTTGGAGTCAGCATCAGCATTCCATTGGTGAATCCACAACGCACGCCTAGCTGAGACAGCCATGGCATTGGCCTTTGATCCCAAAAGACCAATATCTCTCGCAGCTTCCTTAAGGTATGCTGCAGCGTCCTTGATATAACCCGGTGTCAAGAGGATACTATCCCTATCTAGGGTATCTATATCAGATGACAAGTTATCTGCCCACTTTTCGATAGCACTACTTACCCACGCAGACGCAATGACAGGTCAGAGTAGTGTACCCGCGGTCACATAAATGGACTTCAACGTAGTTTCTTGTTTACGATCCGCAGGATCCTTAAGGGCCGCCGTGTCAGGTGACGGGAGAGCCACCTTTTCTGACAAATGAGACAAGGCCTTGTCCACAGTGGGGGGTGACTCCCACTTTTCCCTATCCGTCGAGGGAAACGGATAAGCTGCCATAATTCTTTTGGGAATCTGAAACTTTTTGTCAGGACCTTCCCAAACATTTTCAAATAGCGTGTTCAGTTCATGAGAGGGATGAAACGATATCTCAGGTTTCCTTTGTTTATACATACAGACCCTTTTATCAGGGACAGCCAGGTCCTCCATGATATGTAATACATCTTTAACCACCACAATCATGTACTGAATGCTTTTTGCCAATTTTGGGTCTAACCTGGAATCGCTATAGTCAACACTGGAATCAGTGTCCGTGTCGGTATCAGTGTCTGCCAACTGGGCCAACGTACGTTTTTGTGACCCTGAGGAGACCTGACTTTGGAATAACATATCCCCCACAGATTTCTTCCATGCCTGGGTCTGAGACTCAGACTTATCTAGCCTCTTACTAATAAGAGGAACACATTTACCCAATCAGGAGTCGGCGGTGCCGACAGGGTCACCCCCGCAGCCGTTTGTGTCCCTAATACAGCCTCCTCCAGGGAAGAGCCTTCAGCCTCAGACATGTCGACGCACGTGCACCAAACACCCACAGACACACCGGACATATAGGGGACAGACCCACAGTAGAGTCTGTTAGAGAGACACAGAAATTTGCCAGCTCACAACCCAGCGCCTACTCACTGGTTCTGAAACATTAAAGAATGCCCCAGACCTGCAGCGCTTTATATTAAATAGATATATATACATATATTGCACCAATATTTCTGTGCCCCCCCTCCGTTTTGCACCCTGATACTTATTCAGAAGTGTGAGGAAGGACCAGCGTCTCTGCAGCCTGTGTAGAGGAAAATGGCGCTGAGCGAGCTGTGAGGAGGAAGCTCCACCCCTTAATGGCGCGGTTCAGTCCCGCTTTTTTTAAATATATATTTATACTGGCGGGGGTTAGGACAGTGCCTAGGCACTTATGTCCCCTTTTGCCAGTTTATTTTGAGGCTTTTCTGCTGCCCAGGGCACCCCCCTCCCGCACCCTGTAGTGCTGCTGTGTGTGTGTGGGTGCATGGCGCGCAGCGTGCGATCGCTGTGCGGTACCTCAGAATGCCGTCACTGAAGTCTTCTGATCTTCTTCTACTCACCTGTCTTCTGACTTCTGGCTCTGTAAGGGGGGTGACGGCCGGCTCTGGGAACGAGCATCTAGGCGTACCTAGTGATCAGACCCTCAGGAGCTAATGGCGTCCTGTCAGCCAGAAGCAGAGCCATTGAACTCACAGAAGTAGGTCCTGCTTCTCTCACCTCAGTCCCACGATGCAGGGAGACTATTGCCAGCAGTCCTCCCTGAAAATAAAAAACCTAACATAAGTTTTTCCGGGAAACTCAGTAGAGCTCCCTGTAGTGCGTCCAGTCTCACTGGGCACAATTCTAAAACTGGAGTCTGTAGGAGGGGCATAGAGGGAGGAGCCAGTTCACACCCTTTCAAAGTCTTAAAGTGCCCATGTATCCTGCGGATCCCGTCTATACCCCATGGTACTAATGGTGACCCCAGCATCCTCTAGGACGTATGAGAAAATAATAATAATAATGCTGCCACTATATAATAATAACAGGACACCACAGTCTGCTCCTCCTGTATAATACCAGAACACTATAGGCTGCTCCTACTGTATAATAACAGGACACCACAGGCTGCTCCCCCTGTATAATAATAATAATAATAGGACACCAATGGCCGCTCCGCCTGTTTAATAATAGCACACCACAGGCTGCTCCTCCTGTATAATAATAACAGGACACCACAGGCTGATCCTCCCGTATTATAATAACAACAACAACAACAGGACACCACAGGCTGCTCCTCCTGTATAATACCAGGACACTACAGGCTGCTCCTACTGTATAATAATAATAATAATAATAGGACACCAATGGCCGCTCCCCCTGTTTAATAATAGCACACCACAGGCTGCTCCTCCTGTATAATAATAACAGGACACCACAGGCTGATCCTCCCGTATTATAACAACAACAACAACAACAACAACAACAGGACACCACAGGCTGCTCCTCCTGTCTATTATGACAACACAGGATGCTGCCCCTGTACATTATTGCAACACAGGCTGCTCCTCCTGTATACTATGACAACACAAGTTGTTACCCCTGTATACTATGACTACACAGGTCACTCCCCCTGTATACTATGACAACACAAGATGCTTCCCCGTATATTATGACAACACAGGCTGCTCCCCCTGTATATTATCATACCCTCCAACTGTACCTTTTTAATAGGTACAGTACCTTTTTTTTATGGTGTGTACCGATTTTTGCCTCCCCAAACTTCCATTGAAAGTATAGAAAAAGGGGTGTGGCCACGCCCCCTTTTCGGATTTGTACCGATTTTTCTGTGTCAAATGTTGGAGGGTATGTATTATGACAACACAGGATGCTACCCCTGTATACTATGACAACACAGGCCGCTCCTCCTGTATACTATGACAGCACAGGCCACTCTCCCTGTATATTATGACAACACAGGTCGATCCTCCTGTATACTATGACAACACAGGCAGCTCCCCCTGTATATTATGACAGCAAGTAATGTCCCGTGTATAGAATTACGGTAACGGCGGGGTCTGCACCACATGTATTACGGTAACGGCGGGGTCTGCGCCTCCTGTATTACAGTAATACAGGCATGTCCAAACTGCAGCCCTCCAGCTGTTGTGAAACTACACATCCCAGCAAGCCCTGACACAGCTTTAGCATTCTTTGACAGCAAAACTGTGTCAGGGCATGCTGGGATATGTAGTTACACAATAGCTGGAGGGCAGCAGTTTGGACGTGCCTGCAGTAATAGGACACTAGAGTGTCAGCCACCTGTACAGGGATAATGCAGCACCAGAGGCTGCTCCAGCTGCACTATAACAAGGCACCAGAGGCTGCTCCCCCTGTAGTACAGAACCTGACACCAGAGCTGCTCAGCCTATAGAATAATAATAATAATATCATTACCTGCTGCCAGACACAGCAATGGCTGCTCTCTGCTCCTGCTGCCTTGTGGGAATGATAGAAGGAAGGCGGAGCTCAGACCAGGGGAAAATGGCCGCCGCTCCTGACGTCACTACACGGCCAGGGAACCTATTGCTGCTGCCGGACTGGTCTACAAGAAAATGGCCGCCGGCCTCTTCCACTGAGGACATGTATGGTAATAGTCATTACAGAGTGCTGGGCTTTGGGCGGGGTGGAGGAGGGGAGGGGCCAGTAACCAGGTAGCAGCCGTTGCCAATCATACACTACTTCCTGCCTGTGCGTTCCACCTTACTTCCGGACTGTGCGTTCCACATACAGGAAGTGAGTTTTCATCGACTTGTGCAGCCTCCCAGTGTTCGTGGAGATCAGGTAATGGCGTCTTACTATACAGGGGGAGCAGCCTGTGGTGTCCTGTTATTATTATTATACAGGGGGAGCAGCCTGTGGTGTCCTGTTATTATTATACAGGGGGAGCAGCCTGTGGTGTCCTGATATTAATAATATTATTATTATTATACAGCAGGAGCAGCCTGTGGTGTCTTGTTATTATTATATAGGATGAGCAGCCTGTGGTGTCCTATTTTTATTATTATTATTATTATACAGGTGGAGGAGCCTGTGGTGTCCTGATATTATTTGTATACAGGGCGAGCAGCCTGTTGTCTCTTGTTGTTATTGTTATTATTACAATACAGGAGTAGCAGCTTGTGGTGTCCTGTAATTATTATTATTATACAGGAGGAGCAGCTTGTGGTGTCCTGTTATTATTATACAGGGGGAGTAGCCTGTGGTGTCCTTTTATTATTATTATACTGGAGGAGCAACCTGTGGTGTCCTGTTAATAAAGACATGTTATTATGTTTATGCTGGGGTGCAGCCTTTCATGTCGTTGTTATTATTATTATTATTATTAATTTTATTATATGAAATTGTGGGGATTGAAAATATTGCTCAAATTCTCGGATATATTAAAGCAGAGACCATAATATCCCTGGCATGTGTAACAGATGATAATTGAAGCAGTATGAAGCAAATGTATATCACACACCTGGGAGTGTCACAGTGACATCATTTAGATCTATAGTAATAAAGGTACATGACTGGGGAGGTAAAGGGATCTGGGAGTGTCACTTTGACATCACTTATATCTATAGTAATAATACAGGGACATGACTGGGGAGGTGAGGGGATCTGGGAGTGTCACAGTGATGTCACTTATATCTATAGTAATAATACAGGGACATGACTGGGGAGGTGAGGGGATCTGGGAGCATCACTGTGACCTTATATCTATAGTAATAATACAGGGACATGACTGGGGAGGTGAGGGGGACCTGGGAGTGTCACAGTGACAAGAGAAAGAAAGTAGACTTCTTTGTGGGCGCACTCTTGTGAAGAAATAATTAGATATTCTCAAAGAGTAAAATATAACTTTTATTACAAATGATTAAGAAATTATTCAATCTCCTGAGAACAAATAATGTCTCCTGCCGCCTTTCCCCTGCCTGTCTCCTGCCGCCTTTCCCCTGCCTGTCTCCTGTTGCCTTTACCCCGTCTGTCTCCTGCCGCCTTTCCCCTGCCTGTCTCCTGCCACCTCCACCCTGCAGCCCACCTGCCTGTCTCCTGCCGCCTTTTCCCTGCCTGTCGCCTTTTCCCTGTCTCCTGCTCCCCCTGGCCGGTCTCCTGCCGCCTTTCCCCTGTCTCCTGCCACCCCCTCCCTGTCTCCTGCCACCTCCTTGCCTGTCTCCTGCAACCTTTCCCCTGCCTGTTTCCTGCAACCTTTCCCCTGCCTGTCTCCTGCAACCTTTTCCCTGCCTGTCTCCTGCCGCCTTTCCACCTCCTGTCTTCTGCCACCTCCTTGCCTGTCTTCTGCCACCTTTGCTACACCATCAGCTGGATCTGTGAATCCTGAGGTCAGGGAGACTGTACGCCGCAGCTCCATGAATGAGGCCATGAAATTTCCCTCAGGAGACCCTGTCCCTTCACAACCAATTCTCACCCTTACACCACTTCATGGCTGCAGCCATACTCGTCTGACAACTCAGGACACATAGAGCACATGCTCCGTACGGGTTTTGCACATGAGCGGTGTACCGAACATCAGCTCATTGTGACTCCACCCACAATAGCGCTACATTCTAGATCAGTCCCACTATGCAGTACAGCCTTATGGGGCTGGGTCACCGGAACCTTGGAGACACTGACCAGGACTCTGTGGCTGTGAGCAAATAGGAGACTTAATGACCACTCTATTTTATATTTACTATGTTACATGTGCAATATGTTTTATGTATTATATTTATTCCAAGGAACTCCAGCTGTGGGGAACGGAGTCTTTATTACACATCACACGTTCTGTATTCTCTCTGATTCACAAAGGATGGACAAGGACAGGAGTCACAGGACTGAAAAGATAATAAATATCACCCTGGAGATCATCTACCTACTGACTGGGGAGGTGAGTGGATCTGGGAGCGTCTCAGTGACCTTATATCTATAGTAATAATACAGGGACATGACTGGGGAGGTGAGTGGATCTGGGAGCGTCACAGTGACCTTATATCTATAGTAATAATACAGGGATATGACTGGGGAGTTGAGTGGATCTGAGAGCATCAAAGTGACCTTATATCTATAGTAATAATACAGGGACATGACTGGGGAGGTGAGGGGATCTGGGAGCATCACTGTGACTTTATATCTATAGTAATAATACAGGGACATGACTGGGGAGGTGAGGGGATCTGGGAGCATCACTGTGACATCACTTATATCTATAGTAATAATACAGGGACATGATTGGAGAGGTAAGGGGAACTGGGAGTGTCACAGGGACCTTATATCTTTAGTAATGATACAGGAACATAACTGGGGAGGTGAGGGGATCTGGGAGCGTCACAGTGACCTTATATCTATAGTGATAATACAGGGACATGACTGGGAAGGTGAGGGGATCAGGGAGCATCACTGTGGCCTTATATCTATAGTAATAAAGAGGGACATGACTGGGGAGGTGAGGGGATCTGGGAGCATCACTGTGACCTTATATCTATAGTAATAATACAGGAACATGACTGGGGAGGTGAGGGGATCTAGGAGTGTCACAGTGAC
Organism: Pseudophryne corroboree; assembly: GCF_028390025.1. Lineage (NCBI taxonomy): Eukaryota > Metazoa > Chordata > Amphibia > Anura > Myobatrachidae > Pseudophryne > Pseudophryne corroboree. The sequence goes on along the minus strand of NW_026967527.1, from coordinate 391,931 downwards.
ATCACTTATATCTATAGTAATAATACAGGGACATGACTGGGGAGGTGATAGGATCTGGAAGCATCACTGTGACCTTATATCTATAGTAATAATACAGGGACATGACTGGGGAGGTGAGGGGATCTGGGTGCGTCACTGTGACATCTCTAATATCTATAGTCATAATACAGGAATATGACTGGGGATGTTAGGGAATCAGAGCATCACAGTGAGGTCACATATCTATAGTAATAATACAGGGATGTCACTGGGGAGGTGAGGGGATCTGGGAGCATCACAGTGACATCACGTATATCTATAGTAATAATACAGGGACTTGACTTGGGAGGTGATGGGATCTTGGAGATTCATAGTGACGTCACTCATCTATAGTAATAATACAGGGACATGACTGGGGAGGTGAGAGGATTTTAAAGCGTTACTGATAAGTAACTTATATCTATAGTAAATACAGGGACTTGACTACGGAGGTGGGGGGATCTGGGAGCGGCGCAGTGATGTCACATATCTATAGCAATAACACAGGGGCATGACTGGGGAGTTGAGGTGATCTGGAATCGTCACAGTGGCATCACATATCTATAGTAAATACAGGGACATGGCTGGGGAGGGAAGGGGATCTGGTAGCGACGCAGTGATGTCACATATCTATAGTAATAACACATGGACGTGACAGGGGAGGTGAGGTGATCTGGGAGTGTCACAGTGACATCACTTATATCTATAGTAATAATACAAGGACATGACTAGGGAGGTGAAGGGATCTGGGAGCATCACTTTGACGTCACATATATCTATAGTATTAATACAGGGACATAACTGCGGAGGTGAGGGGTTTGGGAGCGTCACAGTGATGTCACTTTTGTCTATAGTAATAAAACAGGGACATGACTGGGGAAGTGAGTGAATCTGGGAGTGTCACAGTGACATCACTTATATCTTTAGCAATAATTCAGGGACATGACTGGGGAGGTGAGGGGATCTGGGAGCATCACAATGACATCACTTATATCTATAGTAATAGTACAGTGATGTGACTGGGCAGGTGAGGGGATCTGGGATCGTCACAGTGGCATCACATATCTATAGTAAATACAGGGACATGACTGGGGAGGGAAGGGGATCTGGTAGTGACGCAGTGATGTCACATATCTATAGTAATAACACATGGACATGACAGGGGAGGTGAGGTGATCTGGGAGTGTCACAGTGACATCACTTATATCTATAGTAATCATACAAGGACATGACTGGGGAGGTGAAGGGATCTGGGAGCATCACTTTGACGTCACATATATCTATAGTATTAATACAGGGACATAACTGCGTAGGTGAGGGGTTTGGGAGCGTCACAGTGATGTCACTTTTGTCTATAGTAATAAAACAGGGACATGACTGGGGAAGTGAGTGATTCTTGGAGTGTCACAGTGACATCACTTATATCTTTAGTAATAATTCAGGGACATGACTGGGGAGGTGAGGGGGTCTTGGAGCCTGACAGTGACATCACTTATATCTATAGTAATAATACAGGGACACGACTGAGGAGGTTAAGGGATCTTGCAGCTTCATAGTGACGTCACTTATATCTATAGTAATAATACAGGGACATGACTGGGGAGGTGATGGGATCTGGGAGTGTATATATTGATATTTGATGTCTCCACCATTACACAGGATTACACAATAGTGAAGAAGACATCCAATGGGTGTGAGACACCCAGCAGCCATCCCCGTGTATCAGGAGGACTGAGTAGAACCCAGAGCCCAATCACGGTGCCTCCACCTCACTCACTGACACATGAGAGACACAATGACAAGAAGATCCTGGAACTCACCAACAAGATCATTCAACTGCTGACTGGAGAGGTGACTGCTGGGAATGGGGCATTATACAGTAACAACGGGGGATGTGTCTGGGTGATGACTGGAGAGGTGACTGCTGGGAAGGGGACATTATACAGTAACACCGGGGGATGTGTCTGGGTGATGACTGGAGAGGTGACTGCTGGGAATGGGACATTATACAGTAACACCAGGGGACGTGTCTGGGTGATGACTGGAGAGGTGACTGCCGGGAATGGAGCATTATACAGTAACACCGGGGAATGTGTCTGGGTGATGACTGGAGAGGTGACTGCCGGGAATGGGGCATTATACAGTAAAACCGGGGGATGTGTCTGGGTGATGCCTGGAGAGGTTACTGCTTGGAATGGGACATTATACAGTAACACCAGGGGACGTGTCTGGGTGATGACTGGAGAGGTGACTGCTGGGAATGTAACATTATACAGTAACACCGGGGGATGTGTCTGGGTGATGACTGGAGAGGTGACTGCTGGGAAGGGGACATTATACAGTAACACCGGGGAATGTGTCTGGGTGATGACTGGAGAGGTGACTGCTGGGAATGGGGCATTATACAGTAACACCAGGGGACGTGTCTGGGTGATGACTGGAGAGGTGACTGCTGGGAATGGGGCATTATACAGTAACACCGGGGGATGTGTCTGGGTGATTACTGTATCACTGTGTGTGTCTGGTTCCTATAATATGTCAGGATGTCACTGTCTATGTCTCCATGCAGGAGGAGGAGTATATAGAGGAACACAGGGGTCTGTACAAGGACGTGATGATGGAGAATCACCGGCCCCTCACATCACTGGGTAAGAGGAGACTGTCATGTATTGTACAGGGGAGAGCAGGTATGGGTGTCCCCTATATACACACATCATCTGATAATCACATATATACACTGTACTCAGTCACTGTGTGTCTCCTACAGATGGGCCCAGTAACAGAGATACCCCAGAGAGATGTCCCCGTCCTCTGTATTCCCAGGATTGTACAGAGGAGAATCCCAGGATCCCACTGGAGGATCAGGTAGGTGGGATTTAGGGTCTCCCAAATATACCAAAGTGACTGTCACTATAGAAACATAGAAACATAGAATTTGTCGACAGATAAGAACCACTTGGCCCATCTAGTCTGCCCCTTATTTTTTTATTTTTTTTATCACTAACCTTATTTGATCCTTATTTCTTTGTAAGGATATCCTTATGTCCATCCCATGCATGTTTAAATTGCTCTACTGTCTTAGCCTCTACCACCTCTGATGGGAGGCTATTCCACTTGTCCACTACCCTTTCTGTGAAATAATTTTTCCGCAAATTTCCCCTGAACCTCCCCCCCTCCAGTCTCAGTGCATGTCCTCGTGTCCTATTGCTTCTCTTCATTTGGAGAATGTTTCCCTCCTGGACTTTGTTAAAAGCCTTCATATATTTGAAAGTTTCTATCATATCCCCCCTTTCCCTTCTCTGCTCCAAACTATACATATTGAGATTTCTTAGTCTTTCTGGGTATGTTTTGTGATGTAGGCCATGCACCATTTTAGTTGCCCTCCTTTGTACAGTTTCTAATGTATTAATATCCTTTTGAAGATATGGCCTCCAGAACTGAATACAGTATTCTAGATGAGGCCGTACCAATGACCTATACAGTGGTATTATTACTACTTTCTTTCTGCTGCTGATTCCTCTCCCAATGCAGCCAAGCATCTGACTAGCCTTCCTCATTGCCTTGTTACATTGCTTACCTGCTTTTAAGTCATCTGAAATAGTGACTCCTAGATCCCTTTCCTCCTCAGTAGTTTCCAGTATAGTGCCATTAATACTATATTTAGCTTTAGGATTTTTGAGACCCAAGTGCATGATTTTGCATTTTTTGGCATTAAACTGTAATTGCCAGACTCTTGACCATTCCTCTAGTCTACCTAGATCCTCAATCATTTGTTTTGCCCCACCTGGTGTGTCTACCCTGTTGCATACCTTTGTGTCATCTGCAAAAAGGCATACTTTCCCTTTAATGCCATTTGCAATGTCGCCAATAAAGATATTAAAAAGCACTGGTCCAAGTACAGATCCCTGGGGTACTCCACTGGTAACATTTCCCTCCTGTGAATGCACTCCATTTACCACAACTCTCTGTTTTCTATCATGTAACCAAGATCTTATCCATTCAATAATCCTAATATCTAATCCCAAACTTTCAAGTTTATTTAGCAGTCTGCGATGTGGACTGTGTCAAAAGCCTTACTAAAGTCTAGATAATGTATATCCATGGCTCCACCTTTATCCATCACTTTAGTCACACAATCAAAAAAGTCAATAAGATTTGTTTGACATGATCTTCCCCCAGTGAATCCATGCTGTTTGGGATCCAGTAAATTGCCGGATTTGAGATAATCTACAACTCTTTCTTTTAAGAGTGTTTCCATCAATTTCCCTACTACTGATGTAAGACTCACTGGTCTGTAGTTGTTTGCTTCTTCCTTGCTTCCACTTTTGTGCAGTGGGACTACGTCTGCTATTTTCCAGTCCCCTGGAATTTCTCCTGTAGCTAATGACTGGTTGAATAATTCTGTCAATGGTGCTACCAGCACCTCTTTAAGTTCTTTTAATATCCTTGGATCTAATGTGTAGAGAAGCTGTATGTGTCTTATACAATGATATTATACTGTTTCATCTCAATTTAAATTGTATTTCTCTTTCATCCACTAGGGGACACTGGAGTCTTATACAGTAGGGGTCTAAAGCTTGCAACCGGAGGTGTGGCACAATGTAAAATTAGCATTGTCTGCACAGACGGCTCCTCCCCCTTCACATCCCTCCTCCCTCAGTTTGAAAAATTGTGCCTAGGAGGTAACATTACAGAAAACTCAGGCTGCGTCAACCTAATGAAAAGGGGCACAAAAGCCTTTGAATTAGAGAGACAATGATCCCATATAAAGGGATCTGCATCTCTCTATGGAAAATCCGGAGCACAGAGTCAGCATTTCCATGGGCAGTGAGTACTGGTGGGTAATATGGGCCTTAGATGGAAAGGCAGAGGCTATTAGCAGACTCCTTCCAATTCCCACAATTTAAGGTTTAAAAAATTATTATTATTATTATCTGGCCAGTGTGCACGCTGCTGCCTCCAGGCTTCCTGTAACTTATGTCCTGGCAGACTAGCAGCGCAGCTCCCCCGCCGCCCGACTTCTTTTATACACACAGCGCGGGCTCAAACATTCCCTGGCCGGCTTCTACTCCCGCTGTATGTCAGCTCCCCCCCCCCCCCCACCCCCCCTCTACATCGGAGGGAGACGCATCGCGGCTGTCAGCGGTGGCATCCTCACATACAGCGGAAATGGTCTCTCGCCCTCTCCCACCGCCAGCGGAGGGAGACACAGCGCTCCTGTCAGTAGCAGCATCACACACACTACGGGCGCTTGGGAAGTGCGTCCACCGCCCGCTCAGATGATCTCTCGTCCCTTCCCGCCGCCAGCGGAGGGCTGAGGGTGACGACAAAGGGGGAAATTAATAGAAACTGATCCTCTTGCTAGTAAGTCCGGCCTGGGGCAGCCATTAAGGGGGTAGAGTGACCCTAGGAAGGACCCAGAGAGCCTTAGTAATAAATATTTATTAAATAAATGGCGGCCATTTTTAAATGAATAGAGGCGCCAAAAGGACTCTCTCAGGCGTTATTACCTTTAGAATAGACGGGCTCCCTGGGCGGTCAGAGCAGAGGGACGGGTTATTATAATAGAGCAACTGCTCCCTCTACTGGACATTTTTATTTAGGACTCTCTCAGGCGTTATTACCTTTAGAATAGACGGGCTTCCTGGCCGGTCAGAGCAGAGGGACGGGTTATTATAATAGAGCAACTGCTCCCTCTACTGGACATTTGTATTTAGGACTCTCTCAGGCGTTATTACCTTTAGAATAGACGGGCTTCCTGGCCGGTCAGAGCAGAGGGAGGGGTTATTATAATAGAGCAACTGCTCCCTCTACTGGACATTTGTATTTAGGACTCTCTCAGGCGTTATTACCATTAGAATAGACAGGCTTCCTGGCCGGTCAGAGCAGAGGGACGGGTTATTATAATAGAGCAACTGCTCCCTCTACTGGACATTTGTATTTAGGACTCTGCTGCAATGGATTTTCAATGGATTCTGACAGGCATTTTTATGCTTTAGATTTTCAAGGGACTTCTAAACAAAAGATCCCGATGAAATTATGGGAACGACTGGATCACAACCCCGACCTCAGAACTGAAATACAGTTGGGTGTGTGAGGGTTGCAACGAGGCTGGTGATATTATTATTATAAATTGTTATTTTTTGTTTTGTGTGTAGTGTTTAGAAAGATCCAGCTAGGGGGATCCAGTGTACCTTTACTCCCATCACCCATTACCGTCTTTCTGTTCCTATTATAAAGGGGGGAAGCACTGAGGAGCGCTCTATGGGGTACGGCTTCAAATGTCGCCAACACTAAGACTTATTATGTTTCCACAAAATGTAGTAAGATGAGCAAGGGTGAGCGGCTCCTGGGTATGCGTTGCCTGTCTAGTTAAGGGCGTCCAGCACGGGAGGAAGGCTCCGCCAAGGTCATGGGAGCAAGCCCTAACAGGTATTTCAAAGGAAATGTCAGAATCCCGCAAACAGCAGTCGGAAAGGACTGAGGGATTCTCAAAGACTATGGAGGAATTTCTGATTTAAATTAATCCCTCCTGCGCAAGCATAAAGAAATGCGAACAAGTCGATTAAGAGAACCATCCTCATCTTACACGAAGGAGGAAGAGGGTCTTATTATAGATAAAGTGGCAAGATACTTAAGTCTGCCTTAGATCAGGAGTTTAGATTCCCTTATAGAAGCGGATATAGAGACCCTAAACTTCAGGAAGTAAGAAGTTAAGGATACAGAGAGTTTTCGATTGATTCGTATCCCACAATCGTTGCCAGTAGTGCTCCCTATTCCTAGAACTCTCCAGACTCAGATGGCGAATTGTTAGGGTCTCCTGCCTCTATGCTGCCACGTCGTCATGGCAACCGGGAGACAAGTGCTAGCGGAGTGGCCTGAGCGCAGCTGATACTCCGGTTCGGGTCATTTGCTGTGCAGTGGTTATAGGCTTTGTGCACGGCAGGGGATCCGGTGCTGGTTTTTGTGCTCACAGTCTGTGAGGTCTAAGTGGGGCGTGGACAGCACCTGCTATATAAGGCCTCTTCTCAGGTTAAGCAGATGCTGCTGAATCTTTGTTGGTTAGTCAGTTCCTGAAAGTTAGCCAGTACTGTTTAGCTTTGTATTTGTTTGTTGCTTACTGCAAATAGGCCTTGGGATATGGTACTACACTCTGCCAATCCAGACCTAGCAGTAAGACTGGAGTCAGTTGTTTAACTTGCTGGGGTTCTTTTGCTACTCTGTGAACTTAGCAAGTTTGCGGCTGTATTCTCAGACTTGCCTGCCAAAATCCTTTCTCACTGTGCAAGGTGTTCTGGTGTCAGTTTAGTGGCAGTAAGCTGAACCAGTGCACTGCAAGTGAGGACTAGGATTGTGGAGACTCTCCTTGTGTCTATTATTCCATCTCTGACCAAGGAGTTTACTGCCACACCCGTTGGCAACCCTTTAGGGTTTTGCTGTTGCCCTTAGCAACAGCATTTCGGGTTCTCTACGTATTAAAACACAACATCTTGCTTCTTTCCATCTGAGCACTCCTAATACTAGGGAGATACCCAGTTTCTTAGCCTCTGGGCTTCTCTGTTCACTTTGTGTTTATTTTGTTACACTATCACCTTCTGTGTACGTAATGTCATATTCCCCAGTCTGTCTGTAAGTTCATTTGTTTTGCATCCCTCTCCGTTCAGACACCAGTACATTCCTGCAGGCACTGGTGTGCATAACACGAATGCTTGGAAGCAGCCTGATAAACGCTTTCAAGTGCCAAGGAGGTTTGAATTTAAGAATCCTTTATCAAAAAGTGTAATGGTTAAATGGCCTACTGGGCATTTTCAAACAAGGCAATGTCACCTAGGCCTAGCGTGACCACCTTAAAGGATATGTCAGGTCGCACACTGCATCAAAAGCAATTTTTGTACCAGCACCTTGTCACATGGACTGGGCGTGAATAGGTAGCATGGAGGAGGTTTCTCAGTAGCAGAGCATATTGGAGAATTAGCTGCTTATCTGTGCCAGGCTTCAAAGGACGCTCATAAAATAACAGTCAGTTATTGCAGGTTTGGAACTAGGAGAGTTAATGGTATCCATGGACATAAGGGATGCATTCCTGCATATCCCGATTTGGACCCCCCACCAAGCTTACTTAAGATTTGCACTGGTGCAGGATCCTTTCCAAATGAAGGGTCCTACCATTCGGTCTATCATCAGCCCCAGGACTCTTTTACGAGGATCATGGCAGTAATGGTGGCAGGATTGAGACGATCTCCTGATCAAAGCCTTCTCTCAAGAACGGCTCATCAAGGATGCTCAGACATCTTATCAACTTCTCATTCAACATGGGTGGATGGTGAATTTCCAGAAACCTAACCTCAGACCAATGCAACGGATTCCATTCCTATATCTCATCTTGGACACAGTAAGATTGAGGGCTTTCTTACCAGAGAATAAGATCCAGGACCTACAGAGGCTAGTGACTCAGGTACTGAGGACACAGACGGTCTTCCTGCACCTCTCTGTGCAACTTCTCGGGATGATGGTGACGTCTTTCGAGGCTCTCCAGTACAGCTGACTTCACTTACGACCATTCCCAATGAACGTTACTGCTCAGGGACCAGGGTAACACTAGCTCCTGCATCGAAAGATCCGATTTTCTCTGACGTCCTAGTGGATGCTGGGACTCCGTAAGGACCATGGGGAATAGCGGCTCCGCAGGAGACAGGGCACAATACTAAAAGCTTTAGGATCAGGTGGTGTGTACTGGCTCCTCCCCCTATGACCCTCCTCCAAGCCTCAGTTAGGTTTTTGTGCCCGTCCGAGCAGGGTGCAATCTAGGTGGCTCTCCTAAAGAGCTGCTTAGAAAAAGTTTTTAGGTTTTTTATTTTCAGTGAGTCCTGCTGGCAACAGGCTCACTGCTACGAGGGACTTAGGGGAGAGAAGTGAACTCACCTGCGTGCAGGATGGATTGACTTCTTAGGCTACTGGACACCATTAGCTCCAGAGGGATCGAACACAGGCCCAGCCATGGAGTCCGGTCCCGGAGCCGCGCCGCCGACCCCCCTTGCAGATGCCGAAGATGAAGAGGTCCAGAGGTCCAGAAACAGGCGGCAGAAGACTTTCAGTCTTCATAAGGTAGCGCACAGCACTGCAGCTGTGCGCCATTGTTGTCAGCACACTTCACACCAGCGGTCACTGAGGGTGCAGGGAGCTGGGGGGGGCGCCCTGGGCAGCAATGTATAATACCTTTTTTATGGCTAAAATACATCACATATAGCCCTTGAGGCTATATGGATGTATTTAACCCCTGCCAGATCTCACAAACTCCGGGAGAAGAGCCCGCCGTTTTAGGGGGCGGGGCCTATTCTCCTTAGCACACAGCGCCATTTTCCTGCTCAGCTCCGCTGTGAGGAAGGCTCCCAGGCTCTCCCCTGCACTGCACTACAGAAACAGGGTTAAAACAGAGAGGGGGGGCACTTTTTTGGCGATATAATTACATATGTGAAAATGCTATAAGGGAAAACACTTGTATAAGGGGTTGTCCCTGTATAATTATAGCGTTTTTGGTGTGTGCTGGCAAACTCTCCCTCTGTCTCCCCAAAGGGCTAGTGGGGTCCTGTCCTCTATCAGAGCATTCCCTGTGTGTGTGCTGTGTGTCGGTACGTGTGTGTCGACATGTAGGAGGACGATGTTGGTGAGGAGGCGGAGAAATTGCCTGTATTGAGTCACTCTCTAGGGAGTCGACACCGGAATGGATGGCTTATTTAGGAATTACGTGATAATGTCAACACGCTGCAAGGTCGGTTGACGACATGAGACGGCCGGCAAACAAATTAGTACCTGTCCATGCGTCTCAGACACCGTCAGGGGCTTTAAAACGCCCATTTACCTCAGTCAGTCGACACAGACACAGACATGGACACTGACTCCAGTGTCGACGGTGAAGAAACAAACGTATTTTCCTTTAGGGCCACACGTTACATGTTAAGGGCAATGAAGGAGGTGTTACATATTTCTGATACTACAAGTACCACAAATAAGGGTATTATGTAGGGTGTGAAGAAGCTACCTGTAGTTTTTCCCGAATCAGATAAATTAAATGAAGTGTGTGATGATACGTGGGTTTCCTCCGATAGAAAATTATTGGCGGTATACCCTTTCCCGCCAGAAGTTAGGGCGAGTTGGGAAACACACCTTAGGGTGGATAAGGCGCTCACACGCTTATAAAAACAAGTGGCGTTACCGTCTCCAGATACGGCCGCCCTCAAGGAGCCAGCTGATAGAAGGCTGAAAAATATCCTTAAAAACGTATATATACACATACTGGTGTTATACTGCGACCAGCAATCGCCTCAGCCTGGATGTGCAGCGCTGGGGGGGCTTGGTCGGATTCTCTGACTGAAAATATTGATACCCTGGATAGGGACAGTATATTATTGACTATAGAGCATTTAAAGGATGCATTTCTATATATGCGAGATGCGCAGAGGGATATTTGCATTCTGGCATCAAGAGTAAGTGTGATGTCCATTTCTGCCAGACACGACAGTGGTCAGGTGATGCAGATTCCAGACGGCACATGGAAGTATTGCCGTATAAAGGGGCGGTCCATCGGACCTGGTGGCCATGGCAACAGCTGGAAAATCCACCTTTGTTACCCCAAGTCACATCTCAGCAAGAAAGGACACAGTCTTTTCAGCCTCAGTCCTTTCGCCCCCATAAGGGCAGGCGGGCAAAAGGCCAGTCATATCTGCCCAGGGGTAGAGGAAAGGGAAGAAGACTGCAGCAGGCAGCCCATTCCCAGGAACAGAAGCCCTCCACAGCTTCTACCAAGTCCGCAGCATGACGCTGGGGCCGTACAAGCGGACTCAGGTGCGGTGGGGGGTCATCTCAAGAGTTTCAGCACGCAGTGGGCTCACTCGCAAGTGGACTCCTGGATCCTACACGTAGTATCCCAGATGTACATTGGAAATTCGAGACATCTCCCCCTCACAAGTTCCTGAAGTCTGCTTTACCAACGTCTCCCTCCGACACGGAGGCAGTATTGGAAACAATTCACATGCTGTATTCCCAGCAGGTGATAATCAAAGTACCCCTCCTACAACAAGGAAAGGGGTATTATTCAACACTATAGTGTGGTACTGAAGCCAGATGGCTCGATGAAATCTGAAATATTTGAACACTTACATACAAAGGTTCAAATCAAGATGGAATCACTCAGAGCAGTGATAGCGAACCAGGAAGAAGGGGACGATATGGTGTCACTGGATATCAGGGATGCTTACCTACATGTCCCAATTTGCCCTTCTCACCAAGGGTACCTCAGGTTCGTGGTACAGAACTGTCACTATCAGTTCAGACGCTGCCGTTTGGATTGTCCACGGCACCCCGGGTCTTTACCAAGGTAATGGCCGAAATGATGATTCTTCTTAAAAGAAATATGGACGATTTCCTGATAAGGGCAAGGTCCAGAGAACAGTTGGAGGTCGGAGTAGCACTATCTCAAGTAGTTCTACGACAGCACGAGTGGATTCTAAATATTCCAAAATCGCAGCTTTTTCCGACGACACGTCTACTGTTCCTAGGGATGATTCTGGACACAGTTCAGAAAAGGATGTTTCTCCCGGAGAAGAAAGCCAGGGAGTTATCCGAGCTAGTCAGGAACCTCCTAAAACCAGGAAAAGTCCTGTGAAAAATGGTGGTTTCTTACAAAGCGATCCCATTCGGTAGATTTCACGCAAGAACCTTTCAGTGGGATCTGCTGGAAAAATGGTCCGGATCGCATCTTCAGATGCATCAGCGGATAACCCTGTCTCCAAGGACAAGGGTGTTTCTTCTGCGTTGGCTGCAGAGTGCTCATCTATGAAAGGGCCGCAGATTCGGCATTCAGGACTGGGTCCTGGTGACCACGGATGCCAGCCTGAGAGGCTGGGGAGCAGTCACACAAGGAAAAAATTTCCAGGGAGTGTGATCAAGTCTGGAGACTTCTCTCCACATAAATATACTGGAGCTAAGGGCAATTTACAATGCTCTAAGCTTAGCAAGACCTCTGCTTCAAGGTCAGCCGGTATTGATCCAGTGGGAAAACATCACGGCAGTCGCCCACGTAAACAGACAGGGCGGCACAAGAAGCAGAAGGGCAATGGCAGAAACGGCAAGGATTCTTCGCTGGGCAGAAAATCATGTGATAACACTCTCAGCAGTGTTCTTTCTGGGAGTGGAAAACTGGGAAGCAGTCTTCCTCATCAGGCATGTCCTCCACCTGGGAGAGTGGGGACTTCATCGGGAAGTTTTCCACATGATTGTAAACCGTTGGGAAAAACCAAAGGTGGACATGATGGCGTCCCGCCTGAACAAAATTAGACAGATATTGCGCCAGGTCAAGGGACCCTCAGGCAATAGCGGTGGACGCTCTGGTAACACCGTGGGTGTACCAGTCAGTGTATATGTTCCCTCCTATGCCTCTCATACCAAAAGTACTGAGAATCATAAGAAGGAGAGGAGTAAGAACGATACTCGTGGTTCCGGATTGGCCAAGAGGGACTTGGTGCCCGGAACTTCAAGAGATGCTCACGGAAGACCCGTGGCCTCTACCTCTAAGAAAGGACCTGCTCCAGCAGGGGCCTTGTCTGTTCCAAGACTTACCGCGGCTGCGTTTGACGGCATGCCGGTTGAACGCCGGATCCTGAAGGAAAAAGGCATTCCAGATGAAGTCATCCCTACCCTGGTCGAAGCCAGGAAGGATGTAACCGCAAAACATTTTCACCGCATTTGGCGAAAATATGTTGCGTGGTGCGAGGCCAAGAAGGCCCCTACAGAGGAATTCCAACTGGGTCGTTTCCTACATTTCCTGCAAACAGGACTGTCTATGGGCCTAAAATTAGGGTCCATTAAGGTTCAAAATTCGGCCCTGTCGAATTTCTTCCAGAAAGAACTGGTTTCAGTGCCTGAAGTTCAGACGTTTGTAAAAGGGGGTACTGCATATACAACCTCCTTTTGTGCCTCCAGTGGCACCTTGGGATCTCAATGTTGTTTTGAGTTTCCTAAAAGTCACAGTGGTTTGAACCACTCACCACTGTGGACTTAAAATATCTCACATGGAAGGTGACGATGCTGTTAGCCCTGGCTTCAGCCAGGCGTTTGTCAGAATTGGCGGCTTTATCATATAAAAGCCCTTACTAAATTTTTTCATTCTGACAGGGCAAAATTGAGGACTCGTCCTCAATTTCTCCTTTAGGTGGTTTCTGTTTTTCACATGAACCAACCTATTGTGGTACCTGCGGCTACTAGGGACTTGGAGGACTCCAAGTTACTTGACGTTGTCAGGGCCCTGAAAATATATGTTTCCAGGACGACTGGAGTCAGAAAATCTGACTCGCTGTTTAGCCTGTATGCACCCAACAAGATGGGTGCTCCTGCTTCTAAGCAGACGATTGCTCGCTGGATTTGTAATACAATTCAGCTTACACATTCTGTGGCAGGCCTGCCACAGTCAAAATCTGTTAAAGCCCATTCCACAAGGAAATGGGCTCATCTTGGGCGGCTGCCCCAGGGGTCTCGGCTTTGCAACTTTGCCGAGCAGTTACTTGGTCAGGGGCAAACACGTTTGCTAAATTCTACAAATTTGATACCCTGGCTGAGGAGGACCTGGAATTCTCTCATTCGGTGCTGCAGAGTCATCCGCACTCTCCCGCCCGTTTGGGAGCTTTGGTATAATCCCCATGGTCCTTACGGAGTCCCAGCATCCACTAGGACGTAAGAGAAAATAAGATTTTACTTACCGATAAATCTATTTCTCGTAGTCCGTAGTGGATGCTGGGCGCCCATTCCAAGTGCGGATTGTCTGCAATACTTGTACATAGTTATTGTTACAAAAATCGGGTTATTCTTGTTGTGAGCCATCCTTTCAGAGGCTCCTTCGTTGTTATCATACTGTTAACTGGGTTCAGATCACAGGTTGTACGGTGTGATTGGTGTGGCTGGTATGAGTCTTACCCGGGATTCAATATCCTTCCTTATTATGCACGCTCGTCCGGGCACAGTATCCTAACTGAGGCTTGGAGGAGGGTCATAGGGGGAGGAGCCAGTACACACCACCTGATCCTAAAGCTTTTAGTATTGTGCCCTGTCTCCTGCGGAGCCGCTATTCCCCATGGTCCTTACGGAGTCCCAGCATCCACTACGGACTACGAGAAATAGATTTATCGGTAAGTAAAATCTTATTTTCACAAGAGATACGGATCTCCTTAATTGGGTGGTCGTTCCACTAAAACCTTGCAGCAGGCAAGAATTTTGAATTTAGGATTGGAGGATTCTCAGAACAAATGCCAGTCTCAGAGGTTGGGGAAGCGGTCCTAGAGACCCATCACTTTCAGGGCAAATGGACTTTACTGGAAAGCGGGTTACCCATAACCATTCTCGAACTGAGAAACAGTTTACAAATCGCTTCTCTTAGCCGAAGATATAGTCAGTGGTCAACAGTGAACCGGAAAGCAGATTATCACAGTCGCCAGGACTGCATCCAGGCGAGCGGTGTTTACACAGATCTTCGACATGAATGTGAGTAGATGGTGTCTACCTCAGGTGGACCTGATGGCGTCTCGACAAAATCATTAGCTGCCCAGGTATGTGTCCAGGACAAGAGATCTAGCAGCAGAAGAACTGGACACGCTGACACTTCCTTGGTGTTACAGAAGGGTTTACATTTTTCCGCCTTTCCCACTCATACCCCGAATCCTCCAAAAAGGGGTAATACGAGAGCGAGTATGGGCAATTCTCATAGCACCAAGTTGGCCCCGTAGAGGTTGGTACTCGGACTTACGGGGGATACTAGCGGAGGACCCTTGGCGGTTACCTCGAAGGGAGGACCAGCTATATCAGGGGCCGTTCCTCCACTCAGACCTGAACAGGCTACGTTTAATGGCGTGGCTGTTGAGACCCGGATCTTAAGAGTGAGAGGTATACCAAGAATGGCTATTCCTAAAGATGATCGCTGCTCGAAAGCCGGTGACACCCATGTACGACTGCAGACATTAGAAGAAGTACATGGACTGGTGTTGGGAACATGGGTAGAATTAGACGAATGTCCACTTACCCAGACTTCTACTTTTCACTCCAGCTGGTCTAGATGAAGGACTAAGACTAGGTTCCTTGAAGGTTCAAGTTTCGTCTCTCTCCATCCTATTTCAACAGCGGTTAGCGTCCTTACAAGAGGTTCAAACCTTTTTACAGGGGGTTCTGAGGATACAACCTCCTTTCCGTCCTCCCACTGCGCAGTGGGACTTAGATTTGTAGTTGGAATTTTTGAGATCACCATCTTTTGAGCCGTTGGAAAGAACAGACCTGCAATATCTCTCTTGGAAGGTCACGTTATTACTTGCCTTGGCTTCGGCTGGAAGGGTTTCGGTGTAAGGAGCCCTATCAGGTTAGAGTCCTTTGTTAATTTTCCAGAAGGATAAGGCCAAACTCCGTACATGAGCGGATTTCCTTCCTAAGGTCGTTTCGGGGTTTCAGGTAAACCAACCGATTGTGGTCCTATCCTTTCAGGGATTCGCAGATGGGGACGTGTCTTTGGATGTTGTCCGAGCTTACGAATATACTACAAGTTACGTCGCCCTTTAGAAGGTCGGACCATTGGTTTGGTCCAAAGAATGGTTGGCCAGCATCTAGGCAGTCTTTGTTTAGATGGAATAGCTTTGCCAATCGGCAAGCTAATATTTCCTGTGGTAAGCAGTTTCCGGTTCAGACTGCTGCTCATAATACCAGATCAGTGGGTGCCTCATGGGCGGCTATTCGAGGTGCTTCCACTACTCAATTTTGCAGAGCGACAACGTGGTCTCAGCCCACACATTCGCAAACTTTTACAGGTTTGATACCTTGGCGTCCGGAAATTCTAAGTTCGGACGTTTAGTTTTGCAGGCCATCGACAGCACTCCCTCCCTTGGGGATAACTTTGGGACGTCCCCTACTGTATAAGACTCCAGTGTCCCCTAGTGGATGAAAGATAAAAGAGGATTTTGGTACTTACCGATAAATCCATTGATAAAGCTAAATATTTATCTTACTTAAAACCCTTTAAGAGGTCTAAGAACACTGTACGCTATTGACGTATGGAATACCGTAAGGGTACGCACGTTGCGTAACAATCGCTTAGCCGTAGTCGAGACGCTCAAGCGTCACGTTCGCTCACGGCCAAGAGATCACAGGCAGGCACGCTATTGGCTGCCGACTAACGTAATGGTTCGCTATTAGCGTAGCAGACGCTCGGGACCACGAGGAGATCACCAGCGGCGCAGACGCTCACAATGTTAAACCTTTATATCTAAACCATAAACAATGTAATATGCAGTAAAACCTTAGTGTAGTGATAGGGTGTAAATGCAACACAGTGTAACCCTATTAACTTAAAAGCTGTTTGAGCGTCACCGACGCTCTGAGAATACTTAGAGATATAAGAAATACACAGATACCGGGCTTAGGGTCTAACGCCTTATATGAATGTTATACTTGCAAAAAGAATAATACAATACAAGTAATACACTACAATATAACATAGACTAACTAACCAGATAACTACACAGGAAATACAATACAATACAATTACGTTTAAGGGAAAATGAGATAGAAAGAGGAGAGAGAGAGAGAGATATGGCTCACAATAACTTTAAAGACAATATGATTGCGGAGAAAACTTACGCACAAAGGGAATGATCGCATGCGCCTTTCTGAATATCCAGCTTCCGATTATCAGTGATGAGAACCGTTGAAGAGAATGAATAGAGCTGGATATGATCGGCTATTCTATTTATGCCCCACACACAATACAATTCAATGGTCCCTACAATCTCATTGTTCATTGGACACAGGAATTCGTCTTCGCATTATAACAAAAGGTCATAGGTTGATTCATACAGGTGGGCTGTGACTACTTCCAACTGCTCAGGTGGGTGGGAAACTAGGTTTCCCGCCGCATGGATAAGTGAGTGCAAATAATAGTAAAAGTACATAAACTTCTTATGTCCATAACTATTCGCACGAGCGATTAATCCGCTTCAAACCAACACCGGAATATTGCTAATTAAATACTCTTCCGATGGATACTAAACACCACTGTATGACCCATGTCTGACCCTTCGTATCAAACAAAGAGGGATCTCTCTGTCCATGAACATGCTACATTAACTAAACTTTCAGAATCTATCAAAGGGACCATAATCTATAAAATACATTATATGTTAAAAATATGTAACGATTGAGTCGCACGCTGGGCACACAGAAACTCTACCATAAATGCGCATACCGTGCGCCCGCGGGTGCACGCAACAGCGGGTATGCACACGCACGGGAGAGCGCACGCATGCTCAGCGCGGACCTGTATGAGGTGCAAATATGGTAGTGTGCATCGTGATATTTTTCTGACTTTGACACCATTTCTCTGAATCCTCTAGGGGACACTGGATGCCCGCCTCGGTGCTCTCAACCTGCTGTGTTCAAAGTTCTTGTTCAAACAGTTCGTGCAAACAGCGTTGGTTTTTCTGTTAAGAGTTTCTTGGATGCTGTTTGCTTTGTTGTACGGTTTGGTTCCTCGCCAAGTGCTATAGTATCATGTCCTATTCTCTCAGTCACGTTTTCCAAACTGAGGGAGGAGGGATGTGAAGGGGGAGGAGCTGGCTGTGCAGACAATGCTCATTTTAGATTGTGCCACACCTCCGGTTGCAAGCTTCACACCCCTACTGTATAAGACTCCAGTGTCCCCTAGAGGATTCAGAGAAATGGATTTATCGGTAAGTACAAAATCATCTTTTTTGGGGTTATTTAGGTAGAACGTCTTTCTTGTATAAAGGCAGAAGATATAAGGAGAGAAGAAGAGACATATGTGACTGATATAAAGGCAGAAGATATAGAGGAAGAAGAAGAGACATATGTGACTGATATAAAGGCAGAAGATATAGAGGGAGAAGAAGAGACATATGTGACTGATATAAAGGCAAAAGATATAGAGGGAGAAGAGGAGACGTATGTGACTGATATGAAGGCAGAAGATATAGAGGGAGAAGAAGAGACGTATGTGACTGATATGATGACAGAAGATACAGAGGGAGAAGAAGAGATGTATGTGAGGGGTCATCAGCAGTGTAAGGAGGAGGAGATCCCTACAGATATCAGCACAGGTGAGTAATAAACACTTATTACAGAAGTAACATATTCTCATTGCTCAGTCACTACAGCAATCTCTTATTCTACACCATCCTCTGCCATCATCCCAGTTCTCAGTTGGGTGTTTATAACACAAGGTTATCCATGACAAACATCAGATGAAGAGAGTTATTACACACATCACTATAGTGTTATTAAAAGTAACAAGAAGAAGTTTTTAGGGATCGTATATAAGTAGTAGTGTGTAATTTGTATGGGATCTAAATTTCTCAGTTTAGCAACCATTTATTAAATAACCTTCATTTTGTTAGATGATGCAGGTATTAAATAACTCCTTGTATATAGTAGACCTATTTGGCCATTTGTGGTCATGTTTACTATATCTTTTCATTTAGTGAGGTGTAGTCGTGGTGTAAAGGACAGTTTGTGATTCCTGATTAGTTAAAAAAACAAATACCAAATACTGAACAACATCACCAAACAGGTAATTTCAACTTTAAACTTGTCATTTATTTTGTACTGTCTGGACATGGCTACTAATAACAGATGCACAGACATAATTCTTAAAGCTATGTGTGCAAATGCTAGGAGATTAGGAGACAAAATTCCAGAGCTAATTGTGATAATGACCAGGGATAACCTGGATATTGTGGCAATTACAGAGTCATAGTGCAATGAGAATCATGACTGGGACATAGCTATACCAGGATACAATTTATTTAGGAAGGATAGAATGGTCAGTGTAGGAGGAAGGGTAGCAATGTATGTGGGAAAAAAGCATAAATGCTACTTCAATTAATACAAAATATTGAAGACAAATCTGAGGCCCTTTTGGTCACCACAGAAACCGGGAAAAAGGACATTATTCGCATTGGGGTGATCTCTAGACCACGTGGCCTGGGGCAGGATTTGGACAGGAATCTATTGTTGGACATCACTAAAATGGCTTTAAAGGGAGAAGTCATAATCATAGGAGACATTAATTTACCTGATGCAAGGGGAGGGGTCTTTTGCAATTTCAGCTGCAAGTGGTAAATTCCTTACAGGGAGCATCTCTCAATAAACAGCAGATATTTCCCTTCTGCATAGAAGAGCGGTCCGGAAAGAAAGAAGTAAACTTCCTTTTTGGGAGCACTCTTGTTAACTTAATTGCAATTAAAATATAACCTTTAATAACTATTCACTAAAAATTCATATATATGGATCTTACTTACTTAAAAGAAAGATTACTATTGACTGAATTGTCTTACTATCATTATTATATCAATCAGGGTGAAAAATATTTTATTTAGAAGAAATATATTCATATGTGTAATACTTTAGCATCTAGAACACTGCCAGACAGCCGTGGGCTCTCCCTATTGTTTCCTGTAAATAGAATCAGTTACATGTGCATGGTATCCACACACACACCTTATTCATTATCATTTTCAGAAGGGAGAGGCTGAGGCTTATATATACTGTCTATGTATGGTAGGTATCCCTTCCATACCTACCATACATAGACAGGAAAACTATGTATATAGGAAACTATAGGTCTGTAAGACAATACAGAAGGAAACTATAGGTCAGTAAGACAATACAGAAGGAAACTATAGGTCAGTAAGACATTACAGAAGAAACTATAGGTCAGCAAGACATTACAGAAGAAACTATAGGTCAGTAAGACAATACAGAATAAACTATAGGTCAGTAAGACATTACAGAAGAAACTATAGGTCTGTAAGACAATACAGAAGGAAACTATAGGTCAGTAAGACAATACAGAAGAAACTATAGGTCAGTAAGACAATACAGAATAAACTATAGGTCAGTAAGACATTACAGAAGAAACTATAGGTCTGTAAGACAATACAGAAGGAAACTATAGGTCAGTAAGACAATACAGAAGAAACTATAGGTCAGTAAAACGATACAGAAAAAACTATAGGTCAGTAAGACAATACAGAAGAAACTATAGGTCAGTAAGACATTACAGTAGGAAACTGTAGGTCAGTAAGACATTACAGAAGAAACTATAGGTCAGCAAGACAATAAATAAGGAAACTATAGACCAGTAAGACTACAGTAAGCCACGATACGTCAGTAAGACCATACAGTAAAAAACTATAGGTCAGTAAGACAATACAGTAGGAAACTATAGGTCAGTAAGATAATACAGTCAGAAACTATAGGTCAGTAAGACAATACAGTCAGAAACTATAGGTCAGTAAAGGGCCCTACACACTTAAAGATTATCTGTCCAATCTGGCTGATTGGAAAGAAAATCTGGCGATGTCTGGGAGCAAATGACAATCAACCATTTGCTCCCAAAATCAAGAAAATGGACAAACACACTTCAGATAAATTGGTTTAATGAAACAAATGTAACCAATTTGTCTGAAAGTCCATTTTTGTGTGTTTTCCAATCTCTGAGAGCAAATAGTAAATTGCCATTTGCTCTCAGACATTGCCAGATTTTCTTTCCAATCAGCCAGATTGGACAGATAATCTTTTAGTGTGTAGGGCCCTAAGACAATACAGTAAGAAACTATAGGTCAGTAGGACAATACAGAAGAAACAATAGGTCAGTAAGACAATACAGTAGGAAATTATAGGTCAGTAAGACAATACAGAAGAAACTTTAGGTCAGTAAGACAATACAGTAGGAAACTATAGGTCAGTAAGACAGGAAACTATAGGTCAGTAAGACAGTGATACAGTAGGAAACTATATAGGTCAGTAAGACAATGTAGAAGGAAACTATAGGTCACTAAGACAATACAGAAGAAACAATAGGTCAGTAAAACAATACAGAAGAAACAATAGGTCAGTAAGACAATACAGTAGGAAACTATAGGTCAGTAAGACAATACAGAAGAAACTTTAGGTTAGTAAGACAATACAGTAGGAAACTATAGGTCAGTAAGACAGGAAACTATAGGTCAGTAAGACAGTGATACAGTAGGAAGCTATAGGTCAGTAAGACAATACAGAAGAAACTTTAGGTCAGTAAGACAATACAGTAGGAAACTATAGGTCAGTAAGACAGGAAACTATAGGTCAGTAAGACAGTGATACAGTAGGAAACTATATAGGTCAGTAAGACAATGTAGAAGGAAACTATAGGTCAGTAAGACAATACAGAAGAAACAATAGGTCAGTAAGACAATACAGAAGAAACAATAGGTCAGTAAGACAATACAGTAGGAAACTATAGGTCAGTAAGACAATACAGAAGAAACTTTAGGTTAGTAAGACAATACAGTAGGAAACTATAGGTCAGTAAGACAGGAAACTATAGGTCAGTAAGACAGTGATACAGTAGGAAACTATAGGTCAATAAGACAATGTAGAAGGAAACTAGATGAGTAAGACAATACAGAAGAAACTATAGGTCAGTAAGAATAGAGAAGGAAACTATAGGTCAGTAAAACAATGCAGAACAAACTATAGGTCAGTAAGACAATACAGAAGGCAACTAGATGAGTAAGACAATACAGAAGAAACTATAGGTCAGTAAGAATAGAGAAGGAAACTATAGGTCAGTAAAACAATGCAGAACAAACTATAGGTCAGTAAGACAATACAGTAGGAAACTATAGGTCAGTAAGACAATACAGAAGCAACTATAGGTCAGTAAGACAATACAGAAGGAAACTGTAGGTCAGTAAGACAATACAAAAGGAAACTGTAGGTCAGTAAGACAATACAAAAGGAAACTATAGGTCAGTAAGACAATACAAAAGGAAACTATAGGTCAGTAAGACAATACAGAAGGAAACTATAGGTCAGTAAGACAATACAAAAGGAAACTGTAGGTCAGTAAGACAATACAAAAGGAAACTATAGGTCAGTAAGACAATACAAAAGGAAACTATAGGTCAGTAAGACAATACAGAAGGAAACTATAGGTCAGTAAGACAATACAGAAGGAAACTATAGGTCAGTAAGACAATACAGAAGAAACTATAGGTCAGTAAGACAATACAGTAAGAAACTATAGGTCAGTAAGACAATACAGTAGGGAACTATAGGTCAGTAAGACAATACAGTAAAACTATAGGTCAGTAAGACAATACAGTAGGAAACTATAGGTCAGTAAGACAATACAGTAGGAAACTATAGGTCAGTAAGACAATACAGAAGGAAACTATAGGTCAGTAAGACAATACAGTAGGAAACTATAGGTCAGTAAGACAATACAGTAGGAAACTATAGGTCAGTAAGACAATACAGTAGAAAACTATAGGTCAGTAAGACAATACAGTAGGAAACTATAGGTCAGTAAGACAATACAGAAGGAAACTATAGGTCAGTAAGACAATACAGTAAGAAACTATAGGTCAGTAAGACAATACAGAAGGAAACTATAGGTCAGTAAGACAATACAGTAGGAAACTATAGGTCAGTAAGACAATACAGTAGTAAACATCTACAAAGCCTTTTTCTCTTACATCCTAGAGCAGGGGTGGGAAATCTTTTTTCTACCAAGGGCCATTTGGATGTTTATAAAGTCCTTCGGGGGCCATACAAAAATTATCAACTTAAAAATTAGCCTGCCCCCAGTCAGTAGTTATGCCCCCAGTCAGTTGTTATGCCCCATTAGATATGCCCACTGTCAGTTGTTTTGGCCCACTAGATATGCCCCGTCAGCTGTTATGCCCCAATAAATATGCCCCCTGTAGTTA
The DNA here is from genome assembly GCF_028390025.1 of Pseudophryne corroboree. Lineage (NCBI taxonomy): Eukaryota > Metazoa > Chordata > Amphibia > Anura > Myobatrachidae > Pseudophryne > Pseudophryne corroboree. The sequence continues at coordinate 369,117 of NW_026967527.1, read as the reverse complement.
TGCCCCATTAAATATGCCCCCTAGTAGTGCCGCTTACACACACACATTAAAAGAAAGAAAAAAAAACACAATGCTCACCAGCCCTGCTCCTGCTTCCGGACCGCTGCTCTCCCTCTCCTCTAAACTATGGGAGAGATGTCATGACGTCTCTCCCATACCGCCGCACAGCCACACATGTACACTGCCTGAGCCAGAAGCTGGAGCTCAGGAGTAAGCTCCTGCCTTCCTGCTGCTGAGGAACGGGGCGGACGCCGATGGTAAAATCTCAGTGGGCGCTCGGCATCTCCTCTCGTTTAGGTGAGCCTGCGCGGGCCGGATCAAGTTGCTTTGAGGGCCTTATACGGCCCTCGGGCGTGAGGTTCCCCACCTCTGTCCTAGAGGATGCTGGGGACTCCGTAAGGACCATGGGTTATAGACGGGCTCCGCAGGAGACATGGGCACCTAAAAAGAACTTTTCCTATGGGTGTGCACTGGCTCTTCCCTCTATACCCCTCCTCCAGACCCCAGTTAGATTCTGTGCCCAGAGGAGAATGGGTGCACTGCAGAGAGCTCTCCTGAGTTTTCTGTAGAAAAAATAATTTTGTTAGGTTTTTTATTTTCAGGGAGTCGTGCTGGCAACAGACTCCCTGCATCGTGGGACTGGGGGGAGAGAAGCAGACCTACTTAACTGACAGGCTCTGCTTCTTAGGCTACTGGACACCATTAGCTCCAGAGGGAGTCGGAACACAGGTCTCGCCCTGGGGTTCGTCCCGCAGCCGCGCCGCCGTCCTCCTCACAGATGCTGGAAGATAGAAGCCGGGCGAGTATGAGAAGATAGAAGACATCTCAGGTGGCAGAAGACTTCAGATCTTCGTGAGGTAAGGCCATTACTCCCAGACACAACACACAGAGGCAGCACTGATGGGTGCAGGGCGCCCTGGGCAGCAATAATACTCAAAGTTTGATGCACAAAGAGTAGGATTAGGCTGCGGAGGCAGTAAATCACAGATCCCCCGCCATTTTATTACAATTGCACTGGGACCGAAGCCCGCCGTCGGGTGGGCGGAGCTTGATCCTCACCACTAACCAGCGCCATTTTCTCCACAGAAGCTGCATGAGAACGCTGGCTCCCCGGTCTCTCCCCTGCTGGGGGGCACATTGGTAACGCAGTGAGTGGGAATTGTATATATATATATATATATATATATATATAAAAGCGCTATCTGGTCATTTATTTTTTCCGGTGTTACTTGAGCGCTGGGTGTGTGCTGGCATACTCTCTCTCTGTCTCTCCTAAGGGCCTGGTTGGGGTTTTGTCCCTTTATAGGTCTGCACCGGTGGGGGCACGTCTTCAACTTTTCAGCCAGGCCTGAGTCAGCTCAGACCTGAATCCTTGGGTGTTGGAAATAGTTTCCCAGGGTTACAAACTGGAATTCGAAGAGGTGCCCCCGCGCCAATTTTTCAAGTCGGCATGACCAGCTTCTACACCAGAATGGAATGTAGTGTTAGCTGCAATTCAAACGCTGGCTCCCCGGTCTCTCCCCTGCTGAACACTTTCACGGGCTGGAAAAAGAGGAGGGGGGCACATTGGTAACGCAGTGAGTGGGAATTGGATATATATATATATATATATATATATATATATATATATATATATAAAAGCGCTATCTGGTCATTTAATTTTTCCGGTGTTATTTAGGAGCTGGGTGTGTGCTGGCATACACACTCTCTGTCTCTCCTAAGGACCTGGTTAGGGTTTTGTCCCCATATAGGTTAATCCCTGTGTGTGTGGGGTGTCGGTACGTGCGTGTCGACATGTCTGAGGCGGAACGCTTCTCCAAGGAGGAGGTGGAGCAAATGAGTGGTGTGTCCCCGTCGGTGGTGCCGACTCAGGAATGGATGGACATGTGGCATATGTTGAATGCAAGTGTGGCATCTTTACATAAAAGGCTTGATAAGGCTGAATCCAGGGAGGCATCAGGGGGTCAATCCTCGGATTGGACCGACTCACAGGGCCCGTCGGGGTCTCAAAAACGTCCCTTAGCACAAATTGTGGACACTACTACCGACACGGACTTTGATTCCAGTGTCGACTATGATGAAGTAAAATTGCAACCTAAGGTGACAAAAAGCATTCAGTGTATGATTGTGGCAATAAGGGATGTGTTGCATATTGTGGATGAACCCTCGGTCCCCGACACAAGGGTACACATGTTTAAGGGTAAGAAACAGATTATTTATTTTCCCACATCTCATGAACTAAATGAGTTCTTTGAAAAGGCTTGGGAGACTCCGGAGAAGAGACCGCAGATCCCAAAAATTATTTATATGGCATACCCCTTCCCTAAACAGGACAGGGGGCGTTGGGAATCACCTCCCACTGTGGACAAGGCCTTAACGCGCCTGTCCAAGAAAGTGGCGCTACTGTCTCCAGACACAGCGGCCCTCAAGGATCCTGCGGATCGCAGGCAGGAGACTACTTTAAAGTCTATTTCTCTGACGTCCTAAGTGGATGCTGGGACTCCGTAAGGACCATGGGGATTAGCGGCTCTGCAGGAGACAGGGCACAAAAAGTAAAAGCTTTTGGACTAGCTGGTGTGCACTGGCTCCTCCCCCTATGACCCTCCTCCAAGCCTCAGTTAGATTTTTGTGCCCGGCCGAGAAGGGTGCAATCTAGGTGGCTCTCCTGAGCTGCTTAGAGTAAAAGTTTAGACTTAGGGTTTTTTTTTATTTTCAGTGAGTCCTGCTGGCAACAGGCTCACTGCATCGAGGGACTAAGGGGAGAAGAAGCGAACTCACCTGCGTGCAGAGTGGATTGGGCTTCTTGGCTACTGGACATTAGCTCCAGAGGGACGATCACAGGCCCAGCCATGGATGGGTCCCGGAGCCGCGCCGCCGGCCCCCTTACAGAGCCAGAAGACAGAAGAGGTCCGTAAATCGGCGGCAGAAGACAGCTGTCTTCAGTAAAGGTAGCGCACAGCACTGCAGCTGTGCGCCATTGCTCTCAGCACACTTCACACTTCGGTCACTGAGGGTGCAGGGTGCTGGGGGGGGGGCGCCCTGAGACGCAATATAAACACTATTTTTGGCTAAAAATACATCACATATAGCTCCTGGGCTATGTGGATGTATTTAACTCCTGCCAGTTTTTCTTAAAAAAGCGGGAGAAAAGGCCGCCGAGAAGGGGGCGGAGCCTATCTCCTCAGCACACAAGCGCCATTTTCCCTCACAGCTCCGCTGGAAGGACGTCTCCCTGACTCTCCCCTCCAGTCCTGCACTACAGAAACGGGGTAAAAAAGAGGGGGGGGGGCACTAATTTGGCTAGAAAAACTACATAGCAGCTATAAGGGAGAAACACTTATTATAAGGTTGTCCCTATACATATTATAGCGCTTTGGTGTGTGCTGGCAAACTCTCCCTCTGTCTCCCCAAAGGGCTAGTGGGGTCCTGTCCTCTATCAGAGCATTCCCTGTGTGTGTGCTGTGTGTCGATACGCGTGTGTCGACATGTATGAGGAGGAAAATGGTGTGGAGGCGGAGCAATTGCCTGTATTAGTGATGTCACCCCCTAGGGAGTCGACACCTGATTGGATGGTCTTATTTAAGGAAAAGACTGTTGACGACATGAGACAGCCGGCAAATCAGCTAGTGCCTGTCCAGGCGTCTCAAACACCGTCAGGGGCTCTAAAGCGCCCATTACCTCAGTCGGTCGACACGGACACTGACTCCAGTGTCGACGGTGAAGAAACAAACGTATTTTCCAGTAGGGCCACACGTTACATGATCACGGCAATGAAGGAGGTTTTGCATATTTTTGATACTACAAGTACCACAAAAAGGGGTATTATGTGGGGTGTGAAAAAACTACCCGTAGTTTTTCCTGAATCAGATGAATTAAATGAAGTGTGTGATGATGCGTGGGTTTCCCCCGATAAAAAACTGCTAATTTCTAAAAAATTATTGGCATTGTACCCTTTCCCGCCAGAGGTTAGGGCGCGTTGGGAAACACCCCCTAGGGTGGATAAAGCGCTCACACGCTTATCAAAACAAGTGGCGTTACCGTCTCCTGATACGGCCGCCCTCAAGGAGCCAGCTGATAGGAAGCTGGAAAATATCCTAAAAAGTACCCGTATTTGCCGGCGTATAAGACGACTGGGCGTATAAGACGACCCCCAACATTTCCACTCAAAATATAGAGTTTGTTATATACTCGCCGCATAAGACTACCCCCTTCCACACACCAAATAAAACGTAAAAGAACATCAGATTTGTGACATACTGTATAATATGACCTGATAAGAGATTTGGATAGGGAGTATTTATCAAGGTATGCATAAGAAGGGGGGAGGGGGCGAGGAGAAAGTTGTAAAATGTATAAAAGTATACCCCTGTGTGCATTTATTGTTACCGGTTTCACATGAGTGCCATTAGTATTAGTGCCATTTCAGTACCTGTCATTGTCACCATTGTACGGCCACAACGCGACTGCAGCGCCTCCGGCCAGTCCCTGCATCTCCCTGTAATTGGCACTAGTGACCCGCCGCGGCCGCACTGGATACCGCGCGATACTGGATTATATGTAGAATGAGGTGGGCGGGCATCGGGAGGCCACTATGGGCACCGGGCGAGTATCAGAAGGCCACTATGGCAGCTATGTCTATCCCAACTGAAGTGCACCCGGCGTATAAGACGACCCCCCCACTTGGAGGCATGTTTTTCAGGGCAAAAAAGTAGTCTTATACGCCAGCAAATACTGTATATACACACATACTGGTGTTATACTACGACCAGCAATCGCCTCAGCCTGGATGTGCAGTGCTGGGGTGGCTTGGTCGGAGTCCCTGACTGAAAATATTGATACCCTGGACAGGGACAATATATTATTGACTATAGAGCATTTAAAAGATGCATTTCTATATATGCGAGATGCGCAGAGGGATATTTGCACTCTGGCATCAAGAGTAAGTGCGCTGTCCATTTCTGCCAGAAGAAGTTTATGGACACGACAGTGGTCAGGTGATGCGGATTCCAAACGGCACATGGAAGTATTGCCGTATAAAGGGGAGGAGTTATTTGGGGTCGGTCTATCGGACCTGGTGGCCACGGCAACAGCTGGAAAATCCACCTTTCTACCCCAAGTCACCCCTCAGCAGAAAAAGACACCGTCTTTTCAGCCTCAGTCCTCTCGTCCCCATAAGGGCAAGCGGGCAAAAGGCCACTCATATCTGCCCCGGGGTAGAGGAAGGGGGAAAAGACTGCAGCGGGCAGCCCCTTCCCAGGAACAGAAGCCTTCCCCCGCTTCTGCCAAGTCCTCAGCATGACGCTGGGGCCTTACAAGCGGACTCAGGTACTGTGGGGGGGCGTCTCAAGAGTTTCAGCGCGCAGTGGGCTCACTCGCAAGTGGACCCCTGGATCCTGTAGGTAGTATCTCAGGGGTACAGATTGGAATTCAAGACGTCTCCCCCCTCGCCGGTTCCTGTAGTCTGCTTTACCAACGTCTCCCTCCGACAGGGAGGCGGTATTGGAAGCCATTCACAAGCTGTATTCCCAGCAGGTGATAATAAAAGTACCCCTCCTACAACAGGGAAAGGGGTATTATTCCACACTGTTTGTGGTACCGAAGCCGGACGGCTCGGTGAGACCTATTCTAAATCTGAAGTCCTTGAACACTTACATACAAAGGTTCAAATTCAAAATGGAGTCACTCAGAGCAGTGATAGCGAGCCTGGAAGAAGGGGACTATATGGTGTCTCTGGACATCAAGGATGCTTACCTCCATGTCCCAATTTGCCCTTCTCACCAAGGGTACCTCAGGTTCGTGGTACAGAACTGTCACTATCAGTTTCAAACGCTGCCGTTTGGATTGTCCACGGCACCCCGGGTCTTTACCAAGGTAATGGCCGAAATGATGATTCTTCTTCGAAGAAAAGGCGTCTTAATTATCCCTTACTTGGACGATCTCCTGATAAGGGCAAGGTCCAGAGAACAGTTAGAGGTCGGAGTAGCACTATCTCAAGTAGTACTACGACAGCACGGATGGATTCTAAATATTCCAAAATCGCAGCTGAATCCGACGACACGTCTGCTGTTCCTAGGGATGAATCTGGACACAGTCCAGAAAAAAGTGTTTCTCCCGGAGGAGAAAGCCAGGGAGTTATCCGAGCTTGTCAGGAACCTCCTAAAACCAGGCCAAGTGTCAGTGCATCAATGCACAAGGGTCCTGGGGAAAATGGTGGCTTCTTACGAAGCGATTCCATTCGGCAGATTCCATGCAAGAACTTTTCAGTGGGATCTGCTGGACAAATGGTCCGGATCGCATCTTCAGATGCATCAGCGGATAACCCTGTCTCCGAGGACAAGGGTGTCTCTTCTGTGGTGGTTGCAGAGTGCTCATCTTCTAGAGGGCCGCAGATTCGGCATTCAGGACTGGGTCCTGGTGACCACGGATGCCAGCCTGAGAGGCTGGGGAGCAGTCACACAGGGAAGAAATTTCCAGGGAGTGTGGTCAAGCCTGGAGACTTCACTTCACATAAATATACTGGAGCTAAGGGCAATTTACAATGCTCTAAGCCTAGCAAGACCTCTGCTTCAAGGGCAGCCGGTGTTGATCCAGTCGGACAACATCACAGCAGTCGCCCACATAAACAGGCAGGGCGGCACAAGAAGCAGGGGGGCAATGGCAGAAGCTGCAAGGATTCTTCGCTGGGCGGAAAATCATGTGATAGCACTGTCAGCAGTGTTCATTCCGGGAGTGGACAACTGGGAAGCAGACTTCCTCAGCAGGCACGACCTCCACCCGGGAGAGTGGGGACTTCATCCGGAAGTCTTCCACATGATTGTGAACCGTTGGGAAAAACCAAAGGTGGACATGATGGCGTCCCGCCTCAACAAAAAACTAGACAGGTATTGCGCCAGGTCAAGGGACCCTCAGGCAATAGCTGTGGACGCTCTGGTAACACCTTGGGTGTTCCAGTCAGTGTATGTGTTCCCTCCTCTGCCTCTCATACCCAAGGTACTGAGAATTATAAGACGGAGAGGAGTAAGAACTATACTCGTGGCTCCGGATTGGCCAAGAAGGACTTGGTACCCGGAACTTCAAGAGATGCTCACAGAGGACCCGTGGCCTCTGCCGTTAAGAAATGACCTGCTTCAGCAAGGACCCTGTCTGTTCCAAGACTTACCGCGGCTGCGTTTGACGGCATGGCGGTTGAACGCCGGATCCTGAAGGATAAAGGCATTCCGGAGGAAGTCATCCCTACCCTGATCAAAGCCAGGAAGGAGGTGACCGCACAACATTATCACCGTATTTGGCGAAAATATGTTGCGTGGTGTGAGGCCAGGAGGGCCCCGACGGAGGAATTTCAACTGGGTCGATTCTTGCATTTCCTGCAAACAGGAGTGTCTATGGGCCTCAAATTGGGGTCCATTAAGGTTCAAATTTCAGCCCTGTCGATTTTCTTCCAGAAAGAATTGGCTTCAGTTCCTGAAGTCCAGACGTTTGTCAAGGGAGTACTGCATATACAGCCCCCTTTTGTGCCTCCAGTGGCACCGTGGGATCTCAATGTAGTTCTGAGATTCCTCAAATCACATTGGTTTGAACCGCTCAAATCTGTGGATTTGAAATATCTCACATGGAAAGTGACCATGCTGCTGGCCCTGGCCTCGGCCAGGCGAGTGTCAGAATTGGCGGCTTTATCTTACAAAAGCCCATATCTGATTTTCCATTCGGACAGGGCAGAACTGCGAACCCGTCCCCAGTTTCTCCCTAAGGTGGTGTTATCATTTCACCTGAACCAACCTATCGTGGTACCTGCGGCTACTAGGGACTTGGAGGACTCCAAGTTGCTGGACGTAGTCAGGGCCCTGAAAATATATGTTTCCAGGACGGCTGGAGTCAGAAAATCTGACTCGCTGTTTATCCTGTATGCACCCAACAAGCTGGCTGCTCCTGCTTCTAAGCAGACTATTGCTCGTTGGATTTGTAGTACAATTCAGCTTGCACATTCTGTGGCAGGCCTGCCACAGCCAAAATCTGTAAATGCCCACTCCACAAGGAAGGTGGGCTCATCTTGGGCGGCTGCCCGAGGGGTCTCGGCTTTACAACTTTGCCGAGCAGCTACTTGGTCAGGGGCAAACACGTTTGCAAAATTTTACAAATTTGATACCCTGGCTGAGGAGGATCTGGAGTTCTCTCATTCGGTGCTGCAGAGTCATCTGCACTCTCCCGTCCGTTTGGGAGCTTTGGTATAATCCCCATGGTCCTTACGGAGTCCCAGCATCCACTTAGGACGTCAGAGAAAATAAGAATTTACTTACCGATAATTCTATTTCTCGTAGTCCGTAGTGGATGCTGGGCGCCCATCCCAAGTGCGGATTGTCTGCAATACTTGTACATAGTTATTGTTACAAAAATCGGGTTTTTATTGTTGAGAGCCATCTTTGCAGAGGCTTCTCTGTTATCATGCTGTTAACTGGGTTCAGATCACTAGTTGTACGGTGTGATTGGTGTGGCTGGTATGAGTCTTACCCGAGATTCAAGATCCTTCCTTATTATGTACGCTCGTCCGGGCACAGTATCCTAACTGAGGCTTGGAGGAGGGTCATAGGGGGAGGAGCCAGTGCACACCAGCTAGTCCAAAAGCTTTTAATTTTTGTGCCCTGTCTCCTGCGGAGCCGCTAATCCCCGTGGTCCTTACGGAGTCCCAGCATCCACTACGGACTACGAGAAATAGAATTATCGGTAAGTAAATTCTTATTTTATTCGCATACTGGAGCTGTGCTAAGACCGACTATTGTGTCGGCATGGGTATGTAGCGCAATTTCAGCATGGACAGATGATCTGACGGCTGAATTTGATAATATGGATAAGGATACTATATTGTTAATTCTAGCCCATATTAAAGACGCAGTCTTATTTATGAGAGATGCTCAAAGGGATATTGGATTGCTAGCTTCTAGGGCCAATGCCATGTCTATCTCAGCGAGACGATCCTTATGGACTCGCCAATGGTGATGCGGATTCCAAAAAACATATGGAAGTCCTACCCTATAAGGGAGACGTATTGTTTGGGGATGGGCTGACGGACCTGGTTTCCACAGCTACCGCAGGTAAATCAAATTTTCTCTTACCATCCTAGTGGATGCTGGGGACTCCGTAAAGACCATGGGGAACAGATGGGCTCCGCAGGAGACTGGGCTCTCTAAGAAAGAATTAGGACTACTGGTGTGCACTGGCTCCTCCCTCTATGCCCCTCCTCCAGACCTCAGTTAGAATCTGTGCCCGGACAGAGCAGGGTGCATTTTAGTGGGCTCTCCTGAGCTTGCTAATAAGAAAGTATTTATTAGGTTTTTTTATTTTCAGAGAGCTTCTGCTGGCAACAGACTCTCTGCTACGTGGGACTGAGGGGAGAGAAGCAAACCTACTAACTGCGGCTAGGTTGCGCTTCTTAGGCTACTGGACACCATTAGCTCCAGAGGGATCGAACACAGGTACCTAACCTTGGTCGTACGTTCCCGGAGCCGCGCCGCCGTCCCCCTCGCAGAGCCAGAAGTCAGAAGCCGGCAGAAGCAAGAAGACATCGAAATCGGTGGCAGAAGACTCCTGTCTTCACATGAGGTAGCGCACAGCACTGCAGCTGTGCGCCATTGCGCCCACACTACCCACACACTCTGGTCACTGTAGGGTGCAGGGCGCAGGGGGGGGCGCACTGGGCAGCAATTAGGATACCTCTTGGCAAAAAGACACATATATACAGCCGGGCACTGTATATATGTACGAGCCCCCGCCATTTTATTTACACAGACCCGGGACAGAAGCCCGCCGCTGAGGGGGCGGGGCCTTCTTCCTCAGCACTCACCAGCGCCATTTTCTCTCCACAGCTCCGCTGAGAGGAAGCTCCCCATGCTCTCCCCTGCAGTATCCAGGTAGAAAAAGGGTAAAAAGAGAGGGGGGGCACATAAATTTAGGCGCAAATTGTCATAAACAGCAGCTACTGGGTAAACACTAAATTACTGTCTAATCCCTGGGTTATATAGCGCTGGGGTGTGTGCTGGCATACTCTCTCTCTGTCTCCCCAAAGGGCCTGGTGGGGGAACTGTCTTCAAGTGAGCATTCCCTGGGTGTGTGCGGTGTGTCGGTACGTTTGTGTCGACATGTTTGACGAGGAAGGATACGTGGAGGCAGAACAAGTGCAGATGAATGTGGGGTCGCCGCCGACGGCGCCGACACCTGATTGGATGGATATGTGGAAGGTGTTAAATGATAACGTAAGCTCCTTGCATAAGAGGTTGTATAAAGCTGAAGCCTTGGGACAGTCAGGGTCTCAACCCATGTCTGATCCTACAGCTCAGAGGCCGTCAGGGTCTCAAAAGCACCCGCTATCCCAGATTGTTGACACAGATATCGACACGGATTCTGACTTCAGTGTCGTTGACGATGATGCTAAGTTGCAGCCTAAATTGACTAAAGCCATCCGCTACATGATTATAGCAATGAAGGATGTATTGCACATATCAGAGGAAAACCCTGTCCCTGACAAGAGGGATTATATGTATGGGGAGAAAAAGCAAGAAGTGACTTTTCCCCCTTCACATGAATTAAATGAATTGTGTGAAAAAGCGTGGTATTCCCCTGATAGGAAAGTAGTAATTTCCAAAAGATTGCTTATGGCTTACCCTTTCCCGCCAACCGACAGGTTACGCTGGGAATCCTCCCCTAGGGTAGATAAGGCGTTGACACGCTTATCTAAGAAGGTGGCCCTGCCGTCACAGGATACGGCCGCCCTAAAGGATCCTGCGGATAGAAAGCAGGAAGGTATCCTGAAGTCTGTTTATACACATTCTGGTACTCTACTGAGGCCAGCAACTGCTTCGGCCTGGATGTGTAGTGCTGTAGCAGCATGGACAGATACTCTGTCTGAGGGGATAGATACCCTGGACAGGGAGACTATTTTACTGACCCTGGGACTTTTCAAAGACACTGTGCTATATATGAGGGATGCCCAGAGGGAAATTTGCCTACTGGGCTCTAGAGTAAACGCAATGTCGATTTCTGCCAGAAGGGTCCTGTGGACTCGGCAGTGGACTGGTGATGCCGACTCTAAAAAACACATGGAGGTTTTACCTTACAAGGGTGAGGAATTGTTTGGGGACGGTCTCTCGGACCTGGTTTCCACAGCAACGGCTGGGAAGTCGAATTTTTTGCCATATGTTCCCTCACAGCCAAAGCACCGTATTACCAAATGCAGTTCTTTCATTCAAAAAGAGCCTCCACTAAATCCACCGCGTGACGCTGGGGCTCCAAAGGCGGAGTCAGGAGCGGTGGGGGCACGTCTCCGAAATTTCAGCCACCAGTGGGTTCGCTCACGGGTGGATCCTTGGGCTATACAAATTGTGTCTCAGGGATACAAGCTGGAATTCGAAGTGACGCCCCCTCACCGTTACCTAAAATCGTCCCTGCCGGCTTCTCCCATGGAAAGGGAGGTAGTGTTGGCGGCAATTCACAAGTTATATCTCCAGCAGGTGGTGGTGAAGGTTCTCCTTCTTCAACAGGGATGGGACTACTATTCCACAATGTTTGTGGTGCCGAAACCGGACGGTTCGGTCAGACTCATTTTGAATTTAAAATCCCTGAACATTTATCTGAAGAAATTCAAGTTCAAAATGGAATCGCTCAGAACGGTCATTGCAAGCCTGGAAGAGGGGGATTTTAAGGTGTCGCTGGACATCAAGGATGCTTACTTGCATGTCCCCATTTATCCACCTCATCAGGAGTACCTCAGGTTTGTGGTACAGGACTGTCATTACCAATTCCAGACGTTGTCGTTTGGCCTGTCCACGGCACCGAGAATATTTCCCAAGGTAATGGCGGAGATGATGGTACTCCTTCGAAAGCAAGGAGTTACAATTATTCCATACTTGGACAATCTCCTCATAAAGGCGAGGTCCAGGGAGCAGTTGGTGATCGGCCTAGCACACTCTCAGGAAGTGTTGCAACAACACCGGTGGATCCTGAATATTCCAAAGTCGCAGCTGATCCCTACGACGCGTCTGCCCTTTATGGGCATGATTCTGGACACAGGCCAGAAGAAGGTGTTTCTCCCGGCGGAGAAGGCTCAGGAGCTCGTGACTCTGGTCAGAGACCTCCTAAAACCGAAACAGGTATCGGTGCATCACTGCACGCGACTCCTGGGAAAGATGGTGGCGTCATACGAAGCCATTCCCTTCGGCAGGTTCCATGCGAGGATCTTTCAGTGGGATCTGTTGGACAAGTGGTCCGGATCGCATCTTCAGATGCATCGGCTGATCACCCTGTCCCCCAGGGCTAGGGTGTCTCTTCTGTGGTGGCTGCAAAGTGCTCACCTCCTCGAAGGCCGCAGGTTCGGCACACAGGACAAGTCGGGAGTCTTGTCTGCACATCAATATCCTGGAACTAAGGGCCAAATACAACGCCCTGAGTCAAGCGGAGCCTCTGCTTTGAAACCAACCAGTGCTGATTCAGTCAGACAACATCACCGCAGTGGCCCATGTAAACCGCCAGGGCGGCACAAGAAGCAGGAGGGCAATGGCGGAAGCCACCAGGATTCTTCGTTAGGCGGAGAATTACGTGCAAGCACTGTCAGCAGTGTTCATTCCGGGAGTGGACAACTGGGAAGCAGACTTCCTCAGCAGGCACGACCTCCACCCGGGAGAGTGGGGACTTCATCAAGAAGTCTTCACGCAGATTGTAAATCGATGGGAACTGCCACAGGTGGATATGATGGCGTCCCGCCTCAACAAAAAGCTAAAAAGGTATTGCGCCAGGTCAAGGGACCCTCAGGTGATAGCTGTGGACGCACTAGTAACACCGTGGGTGTTCCAGTCAGTCTATGCGTTTCCTCCTCTTCCTCTCATACCAAAGGTGCTGAGAATTGTAAGAAAGAGGAGTGAGAACAATACTCATTGTTCCGGATTGACCAAGAAGGACTTGGTACCCGGAACTGCAAGAAATGCTCACAGAGGACCCATGGCCTCTGCCTCTCAGACAGGACCTGTTGCAACAGGGGCCCTGTCTGTTCCAAGACTTACCGCAGCTGCATTTGACTGCATGGCGGTTGAACACCGGATCCTAGCAGAAAAAGGCATTCTGGAGAAGTTATTCCTACGCTGATAAAGGCTAGGAAGGACGTGACAGCAAAGCATTATCACCGTATATGGCGAAAATATGTTACTTGGTGTGAGGCCAGGAAGGCCCCTACAGAGGAATTCCAGCTCGGACGGTTCCTGCACTTCCTACAGTCAGGAGTGTCTATGGGCCTAAAATTAGGGTCCATAAAGGTCCAGATTTTGGCCCTATCCATTATCTTTCAAAAAGAACTGGCTTCACTGCCTGAGGTTCAGACGTTTGTTAAGGGAGTGCTGCATATTTAGCCCCCTTTTGTGCCACCAGTGGCACCTTGGGATCTTAACGTGGTGTTGGGTTTCCTGAAATCCCACTGGTTTGAGCCACTTAAAACCGTGGAGCTAAAGTATCTCATGTGGAAAGTGGTCATGCTGTTGGCCTTAGCTTCGGCTAGGCGTGTGTCAGAATTGGCGGCTTTGTCATGTAAAAGCCCCTATCTGGTTTTCCATATGGACAGGGCAGAATTGCGGACTCGTCCGCAATTTCAGCCAAAGGTGGTGTCATCTTTTCATTTGAACCAACCTATTGTGGTGCCTGCGGCTACTCGTGACTTGGAGGATTCCAAGTTACTTGACGTAGTCCGGGCTTTGAAGATTTATGTAACCAGAACGGCTGGAGTCAGGAAGACTGACTCGACGTTTATCCTGTATGCATCCAACAAGCTGGGTGCTCCTGCTTCAAAGCAAACTATTGCTCGCTGGATTTGTAACACGATTCAGCATGCTCATTCTGTGGCAGGACTGCCGCATCCTAAATCTGTAAAAGCCCATTCTACGAGGAAGGTGGGCTCTTCTTGGGCGGCTGCCCGAGGGGTCTCGGCATTACAGCTTTGCCGAGCTGCTACTTGGTCGGGTTCAAACACATTTGCACAATTCTACAAGTTTGATACCCTGGCTGAGGAGGACCTTGTGTTTGCCCAGTCGGTGCTGCAGAGTCATCCGCACTCTCCCGCCCGTTTGGGAGCTTTGGTATAATCCCCATGGTCCTTACGGAGTCCCCAGCATCCACTAGGACGTTAGAGAAAATAAGATTTTACTCACCGGTAAATCTATTTCTCGTAGTCCGTAGTGGATGCTGGGCGCCCGTCCCGAGTGCGGACTTTCTGCAATACGTGTATATAGTTATTGCTTACTAAAGGGTTATGTTATGTGGCATCCGTTGAGTGATGCTCGTTTGTTGTTCATGCTGTTAACTGGGTATGTTACCACAAGTTATACAGTGTGATTGGTGTGGCTGGTATGAGTCTTAACCTGGATTCCAGTACTGTCAGCTCTTCCGGGCACAGTTTCCTTAACTGAGGTCTGGAGGAGGGGCACAGAGGGAGGAGCCAGTGCACACCAGGTAGTACTAAATCTTTCTTTAGAGTGCCCAGTCTCCTGCGGAGCCCGTCTATTCCCAATGGTCGGCCGGTGCCCAGGAACAAAAGTCCTCCCCGGCTACTGCAAAACCCTCAGCATGGCGCTGGGGCTCCCCTGGGGGAGTCTGCACAGGTGGGGGCACGTCTTCGACTTTTCAGCCAGGCCTGGGTCATCTCAGACCTGAATCCTTGGGTGCTGATAATAGTTTCCCAGGGTTACAAACTGGAATTCGAAGAGGTGCCCCCGCGCCGATTTTTTAAGTCGCATTACCAGCTTCTACACCAGAATGGAATGTAGTGTTAGCTGCAATTCCAACGCTGGGTCTACAGCAAGTAATTATCAGGGTTCCCTTGAACCAGCAGGGAAGAGGCTACTACTCGACCCTCTTTGTGGTCCCGAAACCGTACGGTTCGGTCAGACCTATTTTGATATACAAAAAAAGCAACTGAGGCTGCGCTAGATTATTACATAAAACAACAACAATATCTGATAATTCAATGTTTAGTTAAAAATAAATGTATTTAATATGGGAATATAAACCATCAATGGTAGTTCCAAATAATGACATTAAAAAGTACACATGGTAGAATAAATAAAACCAGGGTTACCCATAGGCCAGGAATATAGGTGGTATTGAATTAGGAAAGTCCGTTTCAGATTTGTTCCCCCAATAGTTAATATGTCCAGCAACTACAGATTTAGGAGGTGTATATATCCAAAATTGTGGCTTTTACCGCTAGAGGATATGTTGCTCCAAGGTGGTAAATGGTGAGCTCCTCATGCAGTGCGGTGGACAAAGTTCAACAGCTCAGCCAAATAACAGACACCTTCCGGTATGGATCTTTTGCTGGAATGTAGTAGGGAATGGTCCGGACTTTTTAGCAAGGATGCTGGGCGCTCGTCCCAGTGCGGAAACTCTGCAAGACTTGTATATAGTTGTTGCTTCCGTAAGGGTTATGTTACAGTTGGAGTCGGTTTTGGACCGTCACTGTTGTTGTTCATACGGTTAACTGGTTATGTATGATCCAGGTTACATGGTATGATTGGTGTGGGCTGGTATGAATCTTGCCCTTGGATTTTTAAATCCTGCCTTGTAGTGTCCATCCCCTCTGGGCACAGTTCTCTAACTGAGGTCTGGAGGAGGGGCATAAATGGAGGAGCCAGTGCACACCCATAGGAAAAGTTATTTTTAGGTGCCCATGTCTCCTGCGGAGCCCGTCTATACCCCATGGTCCTTACGGAGTGCCCAGCATCCTCTACGGACTAGGACAAATAGATTTACCGGTAGGTTTAAAATCTTATTTAAATGAGTTCCTCCTAACACTGCACTGCAGACATTTGTGAGCAAAATAAAAAACCTATGGAGAATTATCACCAATAACTTTTTGCGGCTAATTGGTTAGGGAGTTTTTGCGATGAACTGAATCCCCCCCCCATAAAATGTTTATACATACAGTATGATGTTACATTGAGATTACCGCTGGAGGAAACTCTGCCACAATATTATTAAATGTGTAATTTATCCCATCCTCGTATGGGTGTAATATATAAATATATTCTTACTGACCAGGATTACCAGCACTGAATCAATTATCCCCCAATATAATATACATGCCGATGTTTAACAACAAATACAATTGTCTTTTGATTACTTTATTCACCTTTATACATTTACCTTTGTGTTTTATATATCACTGATTTATCTTACATACTTTACTGTACTTAATAAAGGTTATATATTATTTATTAGTGCGCAAACAGGACAGCACTTTCTCTTCTTTGCTGTTTTATTATTGCAAAGCCCATGTCACCTCCAGTAATCCCACGTGAGCGTCCATGTCACCTTTAGTAATCCCACATGAGCGTCTGTGTCACCTCTAGTAATCCCACATGTGCGTCCGTGTCACCTCTAGTAATTCCACATGAGCGTCCGTGTCACCTCTAGTAATCCCACATGAGTGCCCATGTCACCTCTAGTAATCCCACATGAGCGCCCATGTCACCTCTAGTAATCCCACATGAGCGTCCATGTCACCTCTAGTAATCCCACATGAGCGTCTATGTCACCTCTAGTAATCCACATGAGCGTCCATGTCACCTCTACTAACCCCACATGAGTGTCCATGTCACCTCTAGTAATCCCACATGAATGTCCATGTCACCTCTAGTAATCCCACGTTAGCGTCCATGTCAACTCTAGTAACCCCACATGAGCGTCCATGTCACCTCTAGTAACCCCACATGAGCGTCCATGTCACCTCTAGTGATCCCACATGAGCGTCCGTGTCACCTCTAGTGATCCCACATGAGCGTCCGTGTCACCTCTAGTGATCCCACATGAGCGTCCGTGTCACCTCTAGTAATCCCACGTGAGCGTCCATGTCTCCTCTAGTAATCCCACGTGAGCGTCCATGTCTCCTCTAGTAATCCCACGTGAGCATCCACGTCACCTCTAGTAATTCCACGTGAGCATCCACGTCACCTCTAGTGATCCCACGTGAGCGTCCGTGTCACCTCTAGTAATCCCACGTGAGCGTCCTTGTCTCCTCTAGTAATCCCACGTGAGCGTTCTTGTCTCCTCTAGTAATCCCACGTGAGCGTCCCTGTTTCCTCTAGTAATCCCACGTGAGCGCCCCTGTCTCCTCTAGTAATCCCACGTGAGCGTCCGTGTCACCTCTAGTAATCCCACGTGAGCACCCGTGTCACCTCTAGTAATCCCACGTGAGCGCCGGTGTCACCTCTAGTAATCCCACGTGAGCGCCCGTGTCACCTCTAGTAATCCCACGTGAGCGCCCGTGTCACCTCTAGTAATCCCATGTGAGCGCCCGTGTCACCTCTAGTAATCCCACGTGAGCGCCCGTGTCACCTCTAGTAATTCCACGGGAGCGTCCACGTCACCTCTAGTAATTCCACGTGAGCGTCCGTGTCACCTCTAGTGATCCCACGTGAGCGTCCGTGTCACCTCTAGTAATCCCACGTGAGCGTCCTTGTCACCTCTAGTAATCCCACGTGAGCATCCCTGTCACCTCTAGTAATCCCACGTGAGCGTCCCTGTCTCCTCTAGTAATCCCACGTGAGCGTCCGTGTAACCTCTAGTAATTCCACGTGAGCGTCCGTTTAACCTCTAGTAATTCCACGTGAGCGTCCGTGTAACCTCTAGTAATTCCACTTGAGCGTCCACGTCACCTCTAGTAATTCCACGTGAGCGTCCACGTCACCTCTAGTGATCCCACAGGAGCGTCCACGTCACCTCTAGTGATCCCACAGGAGCGTCCACGTCCCCTCTAGTAATCCCACATGAGCGTCCGTGTCACCTCTAGTAATCTCACATGAGCGTTCAGTGTTGATCAAGCTCCAGTCTAAGCATCCTAGCCGTTTTTTGTTTTTTAATAAACATAAAAGCAATGATTACAGGTAAAAATGTCTGTTATAGAATGATATATTGTATCCTGTAACACCCTGAGTCTTGTCTACTCATTTTATATATTAATGTATTTTATTTCCAGGAGATGGACACACAAGCAGGAACATCTCAGAAGGACATCTAATGTTATCCCTGGATTCTGAAATAACAGATAATGACCGTAGACAGGATTCTCCAGGAGATAACCCCATTACCCCAATTATACATCCAGCTCTATCAGCTGATCCCCCTGATCCTGGGGAATGTTCTCCTGATCACTCTGATATTGGTGCATCTGTTACAGCTCTGAGAGTAGATACAGTGTTTCCCTGTTCTGTAGATGCCAAATGTTTTACACAGAACACAAACCTTATTACTCATCAGCCAGCTAAGGCAGGTGAGAAGCCATTTCCATGTTCTGAGTGTGGGAAATGTTTTACATATAAATCATATCTTGTTAGACATGAGAGAAGTCACACAGGTGAGTAGCCGTATTCCTGTTCTGAGTGTGGGAAATGTTTCGCACAGAAATCAGCTCTTGTTACACATCAGAGATGTCACACAGGTGTGAAGCCGTATTCCTGTTCTGAGTGTGGGAAATGTTTTGCACACAAATCACATTTAGTTATACATCAGAGAAATCACACAGGTGAGATGCCATTTTCCTGTTCTGAGTGTGGGAAATGTTTTGCACGCAAATCATATTTTGTTATACATCAGAGAAGTCACACAGGTGATAAGCCGTATTCCTGTTCTGAGTGTGGGAAATGTTTTGCACACAAATTATGTTTAGTTATACATCAGAGAAGTCACACAGGTGAGAAGCCGTATTCCTGTTCTGAGTGTGGGAAATGTTTTGCACACAAATCACATTTAGTTATACATCAGAGAAGTCACACAGGTGAGAAGCCGTATTCCTGTTCTGAGTGTGGGAAATGTTTTGCACACCAATCACATTTAGTTATACATCAGAGAAGTCACACAGGTGAGAAGCCATTTTCCTGTTCTGAGTGTGGGAAATGTTTTGCACGCAAATCATATTTTGTTATACATCAGAGAAGTCACACAGGTGAGATGCCATTTCCATGTTCTGAGTGTGGGAAATGTTTTGCACACAAATCACATTTTGTTATACATCAGAGGAGTCACACAGGTGAGAAGCCATTTTCCTGTTCTGAGTGTGGGAAATGTTTTTCATCGACATCACATCTTGTTAGACATCAGAGGAGTCACACAGGTGAGAAGCCATATTCCTGTTCTGAGTGTGGGAAATGTTTTTCATCGACATCACATCTTGTTAGACATCAGAGAAGTCACACAGGTGAGAAGCCATTTTCCTGTTCTAAGTGTGGGAAATGTTTTGCACGGAAATCAGTTCTTGTTACACATCAGCGATTTCACAGATGAGAAGCCATTTTCATGCTGTGAGAGAAATAAATCCGCTCTTGTTGAACATATTAGACATTACCCAAGTACGGAACCATTTACATCTTCTGGAGTATAATCATCACTGTCGTCCAATGTTCCTCGGGTGAATCCTATCTCCTATGCTTTATAAAATATACATGCTACCACTGGGTGATATAATCAGACGTCATGGCCTGGTCTACCACTGCTATGCAGATGACCTGCTTTTTGCTCCATGTACTGAGAACCTAATACCAATCCTAAATGGTTGTCTAGCTGAGCGCCAGGGGTGGATGATGCCAGTTGGCTGTGACTCAGTCTTTGTGAAACATAATAGAAGCTCCCCAACAAAGGACAAGACTACAGCTTTACCAACCATCTGGATTTATGCTTTGGTGTTCAGAATTGAAAATACTGAACATGTGCTGAATCTTTGTGTTGTCCTGGTATGTGGCTGACACAGACATCAGGTATCTGCCACATACAAATCCTCATTCTTCCATCTGTGGACCATAGCCAGAATCAAGCACTTGATTCCCTCAGAAGTTCATAGACTACTGCAATGCCATCTACCTGGGTCTATCAGCAAAAGAATTACAGAGCTTGCAGCTAGTACAGAATGCAGCAGCCAAGCTGTTACCTGACCAGCCCGTTCCTGCCGCATAACACCCATTCTCTACTCCCTTCACCGGCTGCCTGTAAGATGACAAATCTATTTCATAATTGGCTAACTGACCTTCCCAGCCCAACATTACATGGTCCAAGGTACTAGAAGCAGCTTCTGCCTCCTTACTGCCCTACTTGCTTCTACAGATGGACTGTTACCAGCAGTACCAAGAATCTCCTGTCATTCATTTATGGGTTGAATGTTTAGCTTTGTAGCCCTGACCATGGAACTCACTGCCTTGCACAGTCCAAGAGGCCTCCACTCTAGAGACCTTCACAAGCAGACTGATGACTGTTACTCACGCTTTTCATTAATGTACCTCTATTTCTCATACGTCCTAGAGGATGCTGGGGATTCCAAAAGGACCATGGGGTATAGACTCATCCGCAGGAGCTTGGGCACACTTTAAAGACTTAAACTGGGTGTGAACTGGCTCCTCCCTCTATGCCCCTCCTCCAGACCTCAGTTAGACTTTGTGCCCAGGAGTGATGGGTCACACACTAGGGGAGCTCTACTGAGTTTCTCTGAAAGACTTTATGTTAGGTTTTTTATTTTCAGGGAGACCTGCTGGCTACAGGCTCCCTGCATCGTGGGACTGAGGGGAGAGAAGCAGGACCTACTTCTGTGAGTTTCAAGGCTCTGCTTCTTAGGCTACTGGACACCATTAGCTCCAGAGGGTTCGATCACTTGGTGCGCCTAGCTGCTTGTTCCCGGAGCCACGCCGTCATTCCCCTCACAGAAGCCAGAAGAAAGAAGCCATGTGAGTATGAGAAGATCAGAAGACTTCAGTGACGGCAGAAGACTTCAGTAACGGAGGTACAGTGGTAGTGCTGCTCTTCATGCTCCCACACACCAACGGCACTCACAGGGTGCAGGGCGCTGGGGGGGGGAAGGAGGGGGGGAAGCGCCCTGGGCAGCATGTTACTGGTCTGCTTAATGTGAACAACTGGCAAAAAAAAAAAGCATTTAGGTGCCGAGGCACCGTGGTTCATCCCCCGCCAGTATACTTTAATTATTTCCCTGCCACCGCTTATACGGGTGCGGGGGGGAGCGCCCTGGGCAGCGAGTCAGTTTTAACAGTTCTTACACGCGCTGCCGGGGGCTCCGTATACAGACCCCCGCAGGCGCGTTATGCCGTGGTCCCCGTCGGGCGCCATGGGTACAGGGCGCCGGGAGGTGGTGGCGCCCGGGGCAGCATAGATAGTTAGAGCTCCCGGGCGCCGCACACGGGGACCCACCATGAGAGTGGCGGGTGCGCGATGCGCCCGGAACTCCCGCTTCCCGAACGTTGTCTGGGGTGCAGGGCGCGCAGGGGGGCGCCCTGAGCAGCATGGTGCTGAGTGTATATATATATATACCCTATATTTAGTACTCGGCCTATTTGGTTTTCAGATCCAGGGGGGCTATAGCGCGCCGAGAGGGGCGGAGCTTAGCCTCACACACTGAGTCAGCGCCATTTTTCCCTGCTGGCCCCGCCAAGAACAAACAGTGGGGAACGCAATGTTTGGACTGTGTTGCCCTCCCAGAGGTGTAATCTCCCTGTGTATAGGGTCCCCCGGCTCAATATAGGGATATATATATATATAGCAAAAAAATGGGAATTCTCATGGGAGCTTAACCACCTCAGAAATCACATAAAAATGTATTTATTTTATAAAATTTAACAGTAAATTCTGCAATGTTACATATAAAACATCAGTAAAACAAATAGGTAATCTTATACCATAGGTGAACAATACAGATTGAAAATCATCTGACGAATTCCGTTTGGAGATATCGACACTTAAACCGAATATCAATTCTTCCACCAAAGCGTTCAGTAGTATGTTCGAATTCACAAATATGTGAATGCCCAACGCGTTTCGTCCATACAGGACTTCATCAGGGGTCGTGATATTGCAATATTTGTGTATATCATATACAGTTCACCAATAAAGATACATAAAGAATAAAATTGCTGTGACAATGACCTTTTAGGTATAGAAAGGCAACTCCAATACTGAATGGGAACAATTTAATAGACTTAGAATAAGTCAAAAATCCCTAGTAATCTCTCAGGCTTCCTTTCACAGCTGAGAGATTACTAGGGATTTTTGACTTATTCTAAGTCTATTAAATTGTTCCCATTCAGTATTGGAGTTGCCTTTCTATACCTAAAAGGTCATTGTCACAGCAATTTTATTCTTTATGTATCTTTATTGGTGAACTGTATATGATATACACGAATATTGCAATATCACGACCCCTGATGAAGTCCTGTATGGACGAAACGCGTTGGGCATTCACATATTTGTGAATTCGAACATACTACTGAACGCTTTGGTGGAAGAATTGATATTCGGTTTAAGTGTCGATATCTCCAAACGGAATTCGTCAGATGATTTTCAATCTGTATTGTTCACCTATGGTATAAGATTACCTATTTGTTTTACTGATGTTTTATATGTAACATTGCAGAATTTACTGTTAAATTTTATAAAATAAATACATTTTTATGTGATTTCTGAGGTGGTTAAGCTCCCATGAGAATTCCCATTTTTTTGCTATATATATATATATATATATATATATATATATATCCCTATATTGAGCCGGGGGACCCTATACACAGGGAGATTACACCTCTGGGAGGGCAACACAGTCCAAACATTGCGTTCCCCACTGTTTGTTCTTGGCGGGGCCAGCAGGGAAAAATGGCGCTGACTCAGTGTGTGAGGCTAAGCTCCGCCCCTCTCGGCGCGCTATAGCCCCCCTGGATCTGAAAACCAAATAGGCCGAGTACTAAATATAGGGTATATATATACACACTCAGCACCATGCTGCTCAGGGCGCCCCCCTGCGCGCCCTGCACCCCAGACAACGTTCGGGAAGCGGGAGTTCCGGGCGCATCGCGCACCCGCCACTCTCATGGTGGGTCCCCGTGTGCGGCGCCCGGGAGCTCTAACTATCTCTGCTGCCCCGGGCGCCACCACCTCCCGGCGCCCTGTACCCATGGCGCCCGACGGGGACCACGGCATAACGCGCCTGCGGGGGTCTGTATACGGAGCCCCCGGCAGCGCGAGTAAGAACTGTTAAAACTGACTCGCTGCCCAGGGCGCTCCCCCCCGCGTGCCCTGCACCCGTATAAGCGGTGGCAGGGAAATAATTAAAGTATACTGGCGGGGGATGAACCACGGTGCCTCGGCACCTAAATGCTTTTTTTTTTTTGCCAGTTGTTCACATTAAGCAGACCAGTAACATGCTGCCCAGGGCACTCCCCCCCCCCCCCCCCCCCCCCCCAGCGCCCTGCACCCTGTGAGTGCCGTTGGTGTGTGGGAGCATGAAGAGCAGCACTACCACTGTACCTCCGTTACTGAAGTCTTCTGCCGTCACTGAAGTCTTCTGATCTTCTCATACTCACATGGCTTCTTTCTTCTGGCTTCTGTGAGGGGAATGACGGCGTGGCTCCGGGAACAAGCAGCTAGGCGCACCAAGTGATCGAACCCTCTGGAGCTAATGGTGTCCAGTAGCCGAGAAGCAGAGCCTTGAAACTCACAGAAGTAGGTCCTGCTTCTCTCCCCTCAGTCCCACGCTGCAGGAGCCTGTAGCCAGCAGGTCTCCCTGAAAATAAAAAACCTAACATAAAGTCTTTCAGAGAAACTCAGTAGAGCTCCCCTAGTGTGTGACCCATCACTCCTGGGCACAAAGTCTAACTGAGGTCTGGAGTAGGGGCATAGAGAGAGGAGCCAGTTCACACCCAGTTTAAGTCTTTAAAGTGTGCCCAAGCTCCTGCGGATGAGTCTATACCCCATGGTCATTTTGGAATCCCCAGCATCCTCTAGGACGTATGAGAAATAGAGGTACATTAATGAAAAGTGTGAGTAGCAGTCACCAGTCTGCTTGTGAAGGTCTCTAGAGTGGAGGCCTCTTGGACTGTGCAAGGCAGTGAGTTCCATGGTCAGGGCTACAAAGCTAAACATTCAACCCATAAATGAATGACAGGAGATTCTTGGTACTGCTGGTAACAGTCCTTCATCTGTAGAAGCAAGCAAGCGGGGCAGTAAGGAGGCAGAAGCTGCTTCTAGTACCTTGGACCATGTTATGTTGGGCTGGGAAGGTCAGTTAGCCAATTATGAAACAGATTTGTCATCTTACAGGCAGCCAGTGAAGGGAGCAGAGAATGGGTGTTATGTGGCAGGAACGGGTTAGGTAACAGCTTGGCTGCTGCATTCTGTACTAGCTGCAAGCTCTGTAATTCTTTTGCTGGGTGACCCAGGTAGATGGCATTGCAGTAGTCTATGAACTTCTGAGGGAATCAAGTGCTTGATTCTGGCTATGGTCCACAGATGGAAGAATGAGGATTTGTATGTGGCAAATACCTGATGTATGTGTCAGCCACATGGGTGTGGTTCGTTTTATCGACAGTGCCTAGGTCGACAATGTTTAGGTCGACCACTATTGGTCGACAGTCACTAGGTCGACATGGATGGAAGGTCGACAGGGTTTCTAGGTCGACATGTGCTAGGTCGACAGGTCTAAAGGGCGACATGGTTTTTTTTTTTTTTTGGTGTCGTTTTCTTCGTAAAGTGACCGGGATCCCAAATTAGCGCACCGCGTACCCTCGCATGGCTCGCTTCGCTCGCCATGCTTCGGGCATGGTGCCTTCGCTCCGCTACCGCTTCGCTCGGCACACTTTACCGTTCCAATCGTAGTCGACATGGATCGTTAAGTATGAAAAAATAAAAAAAATGAAAAAATAAATAAAAAAACTCATGTCGACCTTTAGACCTGTCGACCTAGCACATGTCGACCTAGAAACCCTGTCGACCTTCCATCCATGTCGACCTAGTGACTGTCGACCAATAGTGGTCGACCTAAACATTGTCGACCTAGGCACTGTCGATCTTCAGACCGGATCCCCAGCCACATACCAGGACAACACAAAGATTCAGCACATGTTCAGTATTTTGTGATTCTGAACACCAAAGCATAAATCCAGATGGTTGGTAAAGCTGTAGTCTTGTCCTTTGTTGGTGAGCTTCTATTATGTTTCACAAAGACTGAGTCACAGCCAACTGGCATCATCCACCCCTGGCGCTCAGCTAGACAACCATTTAGGATTGGTATTCGGTTCTCAATACATGGAGCAAAAAGCAGGTCATCTGCATAGCAGTGGTAGACCAGGCCATGATGTCTGATTGTATCACCCAGTGGTAGCATTTATATTTTATAAAGCATAGGAGATAGGATTCACCCTTGAGGAACATTGGATGACAGTGATAATTATACTCCAGAAGATGTAAATGGTTCCGTACTTGGGTAATGTCTAATGTGTTCAACAAGAGCGGATTTATTTCTCTCACAGCATGAAAATGGCTTCTCACCTGTGAAATCGCTGATGTGTAACAAGTTGTGATTTCCATGCAAAACATTTCCCACACTCAGAACAGGAAAACGGCTTCTCACCTGTGTGACTTCTCTGATGTGTAACAAGATTTGGTTTCTGTGCAAAACATTTACCACACTCAGAACAGGAATACGGCTTCTCACCTGTGTGACTTCTCTGATGTGTAACAAGAGCTGATTTCTGTGTAAAACATTTCCCACACTCAGAACAGGAATACGGCTTCTCACCTGTGTGACTTCTCTGATGTGTAACAAGTTCTGATTTAACTGCGAAACATTTCCCACACTCAGAACAGAAATACGGCTTCTCACCTGTGTGACTTCTCTGATGTGTAACAAGATTTGGTTTCTGTGCAAAACATATACCACACTCAGAACAGGAATACGGCTTCTCACCTGTGTGACTTCTCTGATGTGTAACAAGAGCTGATTTCTGTGTAAAACATTTCCCACACTCAGAACAGGAATACGGCTTCTCACCTGTGTGACTTCTCTGATGTGTAACAAGTTCTGATTTAACTGCGAAACATTTCCCACACTCAGAACAGAAATACGGCTTCTCACCTGTGTGACTTCTCTGATGTGTAACAAGATTTGGTTTCTGTGCAAAACATATACCACACTCAGAACAGGAATACGGCTTCTCACCTGTGTGACTTCTCTGATGTGTAACAAGAGCTGATTTCTGTGTAAAACATTTCCCACACTCAGAACAGGAATACGGCTTCTCACCTGTGTGAGTATGCTGATGAGTAACAAAATGTGATTTAACTGCGAAACATTTCCCACACTCAGAACAGAAATACGGCTTCTCACCTGTGTGACTTCTCTGATGTGTAACAAGATTTGGTTTCTGTGCAAAACATATACCACACTCAGAACAGGAATACGGCTTCTCACCTGTGTGACTTCTCTGATGTGTAACAAGAGCTGATTTCTGTGTAAAACATTTCCCACACTCAGAACAGGAAAACGGCTTCTCACCTGTGTGAGTATGCTGATGAGTAACAAAATGTGATTTGAATGCAAAACATTTCCCACACTCAGAACATATCAGTGGCCTCTCACCTGCCTTAGCTGGATGATGGGTAATAAGCTTTGTGTTCTGTGTAAAACATTTGGTATCTATAGAACATGGAAACACTGTATCTACTCTCAGAGCTGTAACAGATGCACCAATATCGGAGTGATCAGGAGAACATTTCCCAGGATCAGAGGGATCAGCTGATAGAGCTGGATGTATAATTGGGGTAATGGGATTATCTCCTGGAGAATCCTGTATAATGTCACAATCCGGGGATAACATTAGATGTCCTTCTGAGATATTCCTGCTTGTGTGTCCATCTGCTGGAAATAAAATACATTAATATATAAAATGAGTAGACAAGACCCAGGGTGTTACAGGATACAATATATCATTCTATAACTGACATGTTTTACCTGTAATCATTGCTTTTATGTGTATTAAAAAAAAAAAAAGATAGGATGCTTAGAATGGAGCTTGATCAACACTGAACGCTCATGTGGGATTACTAGAGGCGACATGGACGCTCATGTGGGATTACTAGAAGTGACATGGACGCTCATGTGGGATTACTAGAGGTGACCTGGATGCTCATGTGGGATTACTAGAGGTGACCTGGATGCTCATGTGGGATTACTAGAGGCAACATGGACGCTCATGTGGGATTAGTAGAGGTGAGATAGATGCTCATGTGGGATTACTGGAGGAGACATGGACGCTCGTGTGGGATTACTGGAGGAGACATGGACGCTCGTATGGGATTACTGGAGGAGACATGGAAGCTCGTGTGGGATTACTGGAGGAGACATGGACGCTCATCTGGGATTACTAGAGGTGACATGGACGCTCATGTGGGATTGCTAGAGGTGACATGGACGATCATGTTGGATTACTAGAGGTGACATGGATGCTCATGTGGGATTACTAGAGGTGACATGGATGCTCATGTGGGATTACTAGAGGTGACATGGACGCTCATGTGGAATTACTAGAGGTGACATGGACGCTCATGTGGGATTACTAGAGGTGACATGGACGCTCATGTGGGATTACTAGAGGTGACATGGACGCTCATGTGGGATTAGTAGAGGTGAGACAGATGCTCATGTGGGATTACTACAGGTGGCATGGACGCTCATGTGGGATTACTAGAGGTGACATGGCCGCTCATGTGGGATTAGTAGAGGTGAGACAGATGCTCATGTGGGATTACTAGAGGAGACATGGACGCTCGTGTGGGATTACTGGAGGAGACATGGACGCTCATGTGGGATTACTAGAGGTGACATGGACGCTCATGTGGGATTACTAGAGGTGACATGGTTGTAATAATAAAACACCAAAGAAGAGAAAATGCTGTCCTGCTTGCGCACTAATAAATAATAGGATTTTAATACCTACCGGTAAATCCTTTTCTCTGAGTACCGTAGAGGATGCTGGGGTCATCAATAGAGCCATGGGGTATAGACAGGATCCACAGGAGAAATGGGCACTTTAAGACTTTAATAAGGGCGTGAACTGGCTCCTCCCTCTATGCCCCTCCACCAGACCTCAGTTATAGGAACTGTGCCGAGGGAGACGGACATTAGGTTGGTTTATATGAAAAGAAGAAACCGCCTTCGGCAAAAACTGTTGACGAGTTCTCAACTCTGCTCTATCTTCATGGAAGATCAAATAAGGGCTCTTGTGAGACTAGGCTGCCAATTCGGACACCCGCCGTGCAGATGCCAAGGCCAATAAAATGACCACTTTCCAAGTGAGGAATTTCAAATCCACCTTTTGAAAAAGGTTCAAACCAGTGAGATTGAAGGAACTATAACATCACGTTAAGGTCCCAAGGTGCCACAGGAGGCACAAAAGGAGGTTGGATGTGTAACACCCCCTTTACAAACGTTTGCACCTCAGGAAGTGAGGCCAATTGTTTCTGAAAGAAAACTGACCATGCAGAAATCTGTACTTTAATAGATCCTAATTTAAGGCCCGCATCCACTCCAGCTTGTAAAAAGTGGAGAAAACGTCCAAGTTAAAAAATTTCCACAGGAGCCTGCTTGGACTCGCACCAGGAAATATATTTCCTCCAAATGTGGTGATAGTGTTTTGCCGTAACATCCTTTCTAGCCTGAATAAGAGTGGGAATGACTTCACTGGGAATACCCTTCTGGGCTAGAATCTGGCGTTCAACCGCCATGACGTCAAACGTAGCCGCAGTAAATCTTGATACTGACACGGCCCCTGCTGTAACAGGTCCTCTCGTAGAGGAAGCAGCCAGGGATTTCCTATGCGTAAATCCTGAAGATCGGGATACCAAGCCCTCCTTGGCCAATCTGGAACAATGAGGATCGTCGGAACCTTTCTTCTTCTTATAGTTTTTAACACTCTCGGAAGTGGAGGGAACACATACCGACTGAAACACCCACGGTGTCACCAGAGCGTCCACCGCTATGGCTTGAGGGTCCCTTGACCTGGCGCAATAATTTTGGAGTTTCTTGTTGAGACTAGACACCATCATGTCTACTTGGGGAGTACCCCAGTGACTTGTCACTTCTGTGAAGACTTCTGGATGAAGTCCCCACTCTCCTGGATGGAGATCGTGTCTGCTGAGGAAGTCTGCTTCCCAGTTGTCCACTCCTGGAATGAAGATAGCTGACAGAGCCCTTAGATGTTTCTCCGCCCAGCGGAGAATCCTTGTGGCTTCTGCCATTGCTGCTCTGCTTTTTGTTCCGCCCTGGCTGTTGATGTAAGCTACTGCTGTTACATTCTCCGACTGGATGAGGACGGGTCGACTTTGAAGAAGGCGTCCCGTTTGTAGAAGGCCGTTGTAAATGGCCCTTAATTCCAGAACGTTTATGTGGAGACAAGTCTCCTGACTTGACCATCTTCCTTGCACCCCAACCCCGGGGACTTGCATCCGTGGTCACTAGAATCCAATCCTGAATACCGAACCTGCGTCCCTCAAGGAGGTGAGAACTGTGCAGCCACCACAGCAGTGATATCCTTGTCTTTGAGGACAGACTATCGTCCGTTGCATGTGTAGGTGGGAACCGGACCACTTGTCCAACAGGTCCCACTGGAATACTCTGGCATGGAATCTGCCAAACTGAATGACCTCGTAGGCCGCCACCATCTTTCCCATCAAGCGAGTACATTGATGGATTGAACTCTGGTTGGTTTTAAGATTTGTTCCCGAGCTTTTTCTTCCGGAAGAAAAACTCTCTGTAGTTCTGTGTCCTGATTCATCCCCAGAAACGACAGGCGGGTCGTAGGGATCAACTGAGATTTCAGCAGGTTGAGGAGCCAGCCATGTTGTTGCAACACCTTCAGGGACAGTGCAATGTTCTGTAACAACTTGTCCCTGCATCTGGCTTTTATCAGGAGATCGTCCAAGTATGAGATAATCATAACACCTTGCATGCGAAGAAGAATCATCATCTCCGCCATCACTTTGGTGAAAATCCTCGGAGCCATGGACAGCCCAAACGGCAACGTCTGAAATTGGTAATGACAATCCTGAACCGCAAAGCGCAGGAAGGCCTGATGAGGAGGATAAATGGGAACATGTAGGTAGGCATCCTTTATGTCCAAGGAGACCATAAAGTCCCCTTCCTCCAGACTGGATATCACCGCTCGGAGAGACTCCATCTTGAATTTGAATTTCTGCAGAAAGAAATTTAGGTCTTTTAGGTTGAGGATCGGTCTGACCGAGCCATCCGGCTTCGGAACAACCAATAGGCTGGAATAAAAGCCTTCTCCCTGTTACGCAGGGGGAATCGTGATAATGACCTGGTTCTGACACAATGTTTGTATTGCGTCGCACACTACCTCTCTGCTGGGCAGAGAAGCTGGCACGGCTGATTTGAAAAATCGTCGAGGAGGAACATCTTGAAACGCTATTTTGTACCCTTGTGACAATTTTTTAAATCCAAGGGTCCAGGCCCGAGCGAACCCAGACCTGGCTGAAGAGCTTGAGACGTGCCCCCACCGGCGAGGACTCCAGCAGGGGAGCCCCGGCGTCATGCGGTGGACTTGGCAGAAGCCGGGGAGGACTTCTGTTCTTGGGAGGCAGAGAAGCCTGGGTTTCTTTTACCTCTTTCCCTGCCTCTAGCAGCACGGAAGGCAGAGCCTCGTCCTCTTCGGTATCTACTGGGCCGAAAGGACTGCATTTGATAATGATGCGTTTTCTTATGTTTTGGGGGAACATAAGGTAAAAATGACGATTTTCCAGCGGTAGCTGTAGAGACGAGGTCTGTAAGGCCGTCCCCAAACAACGCACCTCCTTTATAAGGCATAGATTCCATATTTCTTTTGGAATCAGAATCCGCATTCCACTGGTGAATCCACAATGCTCGCCTAGCAGCTACCGCCATTGCATTGGCTTTTGCTCCCAGCGTCCTTGATGTAACCCAGCGTCAGCATTATGCTGTTTCTGTCTAGGGTATCTATATCCGTTAACAAGGAATCTGCCCATTTCTCAATAGCACTACTGACCCACGCAGAAGCAATGACCGGCCTGAGTTGTGTACCCGTGGTCGCATAGATGGATTTAAGAGTAGCTTCCTGCTTACGATCCGCAGGGTCTTTAAGGGTCGTTGTACCAGAGGACGGTAAAGCCACCTGTTTTGATAAACACGACAGGGCCTTATCGACCATGGGGACCGACTCCCATTTTTCCCGATTAGCAGTGGGGAACGGATACGCCACTGGAATTCTTTTGGGAATCTGAAATTTCTTGTCAGGAGTGTCCCATATCTTCTCAAAAAGAGCGTTCAGTTCATGAGAAGGGGGAAATGTTACCTCAGTTTTCTTCCCCTTATACATACAGACCCTAGTATCAGGAACAGTCGGGTCGTCCTGTACATGTAAAATATCTCTAACAGCAACAATCATGTACTGAATGCTCTTAGCTAATTTTGGATCCAATCTGGAATCAGCATAATCGACACTGGAGTCAGTATCCGTGTCGGTATTGGTATCAGCTAACTGGTCAAATGAACGCTTATGTGACCCCGCAGAGTCCTGTACCTGAGATAAAACATCATCCACCGATTTTTATAAGCTTGGGACTGAGCCTCAGCCTTATCCAACCTCTTATTAATAAGAGCCATATTCACATTTAAAGCATTCATTACATTATTAGCCCAGTCAGGAGTCGGCTGTGTCGACGGGGCCACCCCTAATGTTATCTGTGCCCCCAGTACAGGCTCTTCCTGGGAAGAGCATTCAACCTCAGACATTTTTCACCACACATGTAAAAACACCTCCAAACACACTGAGCTATAGGGGACAGACCTATAGAAGTCAGTCAGAGAGACACAGAGGGAGTATGCCAGCTCACAGCCCCGCGCTGCTGAACAGCACTGAGACATCAGAAAACTGCCTCAGACTGCAGCGCTATGCATATAAATATCAACATATATCAAATAAGTGTGCCCCCACTGTTTTTTTAGCACCCTGATACTTGTATGCAGCGGTGTGGAGGGCCAGCGTCTCTACAGCCGTAGGAGAGGAAATGGCGCCGGGCAGAGAGTGAGCTGAGAAAAAGCTCCGCCCCCGTAATGGCGTGCTTCTTCCCGCTTTTTTACATATACTGGCGGGGGTATTTTGTGGACATAAATGTCCTATATTGCCAGTGTTCACTATAGAGGATAATAATATAATGCTGCCCAGGGCTCTCCCCCCCAGCGCCCTGCACCCGTAGTGCTGTCTGTGGGAGCATGGCGCGCTGCCGCGTGGTACCTCTGTAATGCCGTCTGCCGAACTGAAGTCTTCTTGTCTTCGGTTACTCACCTGTCTTCTGGCTCTGAAAGGGGGTGACGGCAGGCTGTGGGAGCGAGCATCTGAGCTTACCCGGCGATCAACACCCTTTAGGTGCGGAGCGTCCTGTCAGCAGAAGCAGAGCCTTGGAACTCACAGAAGTGGGTCATGCTTCTCTCCCCTAAGTCCCACGAAGTAGGGAGGCTGTTACCAGCAGCCTTCCTGAAAATAAAAAACTTAACATAAGTCTTTTACCAGAGAGCTCTGTAGAGCTCCCAAGATACGTGACCAGTCTCCCTGGGCACATTTCTAAACTGAGGTCTGGAGGAGGGGCATAGAGGGAGGAGCCAGTTCACGCCCTGTTTAAAGTCTTAAAGTGCCCATGTCTCCTGCGGATCCCGTCTATACCACATGGTTCTATTGATGACCCCAGCATCCTCTAGGACAGTGATGGCTAACCTTGACACTCCAGTTGTTGTTGAACTACACATCCCAGCATGCCCTGCTACAGTTTTGCTATTTGGCCATGCTAAAACTGATGCACGGCATGCTGGGATGTGTAGTTCAACAACAGCTGGAGTGTCAAGGTTAGCCATCACTGCTCTAGGACGAAAGAGAAATCTTATTAGTCTTCTTTGCTGCACTCCTACTTTGGGTACTGCGGCTTAATTTGTTATCTCCTAAGTCTTTTTCCAGTACAGAATCCCCTAATATTACCCCATTTAGTATAGAGGGGTAATTTCTGGTCTTGCCCCCACAGTGCATTACCTTACACTTGTCTGTGTTGAATCTCATTCTCCATTTTGCTGCCCATGTTTCCAGTTTAGTTAAGTCGTTCTGAAGAGACTCAGCATCCCCCTCCGTATTTATAACCTTACACAATTTGGTATCGTCTGCGAAAATTGATACCATGCTCCCTAGACCTACTGTTAGGTCGTTAATGAAATTGTTGAATAAAAGTGGTCCTAGTACAGACCCTTGTGGCACACCACTTAGTACTTTAGTCCAATTTGAAAATGATCCATTGACCACAATGCGCTGCTCCCTATTGTCTAACCAATTACTGACCCAAGTGCATATTGTGCTCCCTATCCCTATTTCTTGTAGCTTGTAGATAAGACGCATGTGAGGTACAGTGTCGAAAGCTTTGGCAAAGTCTAAAAATATTACATCCACCTCCTTACCCTGATCAAGGTTCGCACTTACTGTTTCATAAAAGCCAAGTAAGTTGGTTTGACATGATCTGTCCTTCACAAATCCATGTTGGTTCCTTTTAATGACCTTATTTGCTTCAAGGAGCTTTTGAATACCATCCCTTAGAATACCTTCCAATACTTTCCCCACTATAGATGTAAGACTAACTGGTCTATAATTACCTGGTTCAACTTTGCTCCCCTTTTTGAATATCGGCACTACCTCCGCTATAAGCCAGTTTTTGGGAACCATACCCGATGTAACCAAATCCATGAAGATCAAATATAGAGGTCTTGCTAGTTCAGCGTGCAACTCCATAAAAATTATCGGGTGAATTCCATCGGGACCAGGTGACTTATTAATCTTTATCTTTTCACAGACTACCTCCTCACATAAATAAGCATTTAGCAGTGGGACATTATCTTTGTTGAGATGTTGTGTTAGACTCAGCATTTGGTCCTCACTGGTAAATACCATTGAAAAAAACTTGTTTAGTTTGATTGCTATGTCATTATCATTTTTGATTAAGACTCAACTCTTGTCCTTTAAAGGGCCTATACTCTCTTTCTTTTGTCTCCTGTTGTTGACGTACTTAAATTTTTTGGGGGGATTCGCTTTGCTTTCCGTTGCTACTAGTTTTTCAGTTTCTAACTTAGCCGCTCTTATTCCTTTTTTGCATATTTTGTTAGAGTCCTTATAGTGCTGGAATGACTCCGCATCCCCCTCAGATTTGTATTTTTTTAAATGCTCGTCTTTTTTTGTCCATTAATTCCTTTATATTTTTGTTAAACCACATTGGTTTGGGATTTTTATTCATTTTTTTGCTGCTGGTGGGAATAAATTTACAAGTATTATTAATTAGCAGTGATTTTAATACATCCCATTTATCTGTAGGACAGAATTTCCCATTCAATGTCCTTTAACGCTTCCTTCATCATGTCAAAGTTGGCTTTGCTAAAGTTTAGAGTCCTAGTTGAGCCAGTATAGGACTGCTTATTAAAACGGATATTGAATGTGACCATATTGTGGTCGCTGTTACCTATGGGCTCCCCTACTATAATATTTGATACCAATTCCCCACTGTTAGTTAATACCAGGTCTAATATTGCATTGTACCTAGTTGGTTCTTTGATTAATTGAACTAAGTAATTATCATTTAGCGTGTAACCTTTGAAATTCACGTATCCAATGCAACCCCAAATAGCCACTCCCCTGAGAAAGGAAGAGACTCCACACTGCGCTTGGAATCTGCGTCTGCTATCCACTGACGCAACCATAAAGCTCTGCGCATCAACACTGCCGTGGCAGTAGTCCTAGCATTAATAGCGCCTATCTCCTTGAGAGAGTCACACAAGACGCGTGCACTGTCCCTGATGAGAGTCACCGTAGTCACCAGGGACGTATCTCCCACAAGGACCTCTTGAATTTGAGCCGCCCATGTGTGAATGGCATGTGTCATCCAACAACCCGCTATCACAGGTCTTTGTGATACACCAGCTATAGGATTTTAATTACCTACCGAAAAATCCTTTTCTCGTAGTCCGTAGAGGATACTGGGGTTCCATTTTGTACCATGGGGTATAGACAGGTCCACTAGGAGCGAAGGGCACTTTAAGAATTTAATAGTGTGGGCTAGCTCCTCCCTCTATGCCCCTCCTACCAGACTCAGTCTAGAAAGTGTGCCCGAAGAGACAGACATACTTCGAGAGTAGGATATACAAGGACAGTGGTGAGATTCGAACCAGGACACACATAACAAGAGGAAAGCCCTAGTTTCTCTTACGTCCTAGAGGATACTGGGGTCCATTCAGTACCATGGGGATGTACCAAAGCTCCCAAACCGGGTGAGAGAGTGCTGAAGTTCCTGTAGAACAGAGTGACCAAACTGAAGGTCCTCGGAGGCCAAAGTATCAAACTTGTAGAACTTAGCAAACATGTTCGAACCTGACCAGGTAGCCGCTCAGCAAAGTTGTAAAGCTGAGACACCCCGGGCAGCCGCCCAGGAAGAACCCACTGAACGAGTAGAGTGGGCCTGTACAGATCTTGGAACCGGCAATCCTGCCATGGAATAAGCATGCTGGATAGTTAGCCTGATCCAGCGAGCAATTGTCTGCTTAGACACCCAATCTTATTGGGACCATAAAGCACAAACAGCGCATCCGATTTCCTGTGATGAGCTGTTCGCTTTACATACACCTTCAAGGCCCTCACAACATCCAAGGCCCTTGAAGTAGCCGAGGTGTTAGTAGCCACTGGCACCACAATAGGTTGGTTGATATGAAAAGGCGACACAACCTTAGGAATAAATTGCTGACGCGTTCTGAGTTCAGCTCTATCCTCATGGAATATTAAGTAGGGGCTCTTGTGAGACAACACCTTTAACTCCGACAGACGTCTTGCTGACGCGAAGGCCAACAGTGTGACGGTGTTTCACGTAAGAAACTTTACCTCCACCTCCTGTAAAGGCTCAAACCAATCTGATTGTAGGAACTGCAACACCATGTTGAGATCCCAAGGTGCCGTAGGAGGAACAAAGGGCGGTTGGAAGTGCAGAACCCCTTTTAAGAACGTCTTGGAGGGCAGCCAATTGTTTCTGGAAGAAAATGGACAAGGCTGAAATCTGGACTTTTATATAGCCCAGGCAAAGGCCCACATCCACACCTGCTTGCAGAAAGAGAAGTAAACATACCAGTTGAAACTCCACTGCGGGAAACTGCTTGGATTCACACCAAGACACATATTTTCCAAATAAGATGGTAATGCAAAGACGTTACTACCTTCCGGGGTTGGAAAAATGCTGTACGGGATCACTTTCCGGGCTAGAATCTGATGCTCAACTTCCATGCCGTCAAACGTAGTCGTGGTAAGTCTTGATAGATGAATGGCCCCTGTTGCAGAAGGTCCGCGCAAAGAAGTAGAGGCCATAAATCCTCTAGGAGCAACTCCAGTAGATCCGCGTACCAAGCCCTTCTTTGCCAGTCTGGAGCAATGAGGATTGCCTGAATCCTTGTCTTTTTGATTGTTTTGAGAATTCTTGGGATAAGCAGAAGTGGAGGGAACACATACACTGTCTGGTAAACCCATGGAGTCACTAGCGCGTCCACCGCCACTGCTTGTGGGTCCCTCAACCTGGAACAATACCACCTGAGCTTCTTGTTGAGACGAGAGGCCATCAAGTCGATCTGAGGAATTCTCCACCGACTTGTCACGTCTCCGAACACCTCAGGATGGAGGCCCCACTCTCCTGGGTGGAGGTCGTGTCTGCTGAGGAAGTCCGCTTCCCAGTTGTCTATTCCCGGAATGAAGATTGGCGACAATGCCACAGCGTGTTTTTCTGCCCAGAGGAGAATTCTTGTTACCTCTATCATTGCAGCTCTGCTCTT
This sequence comes from Pseudophryne corroboree, assembly GCF_028390025.1. Lineage (NCBI taxonomy): Eukaryota > Metazoa > Chordata > Amphibia > Anura > Myobatrachidae > Pseudophryne > Pseudophryne corroboree. The sequence goes on along the minus strand of NW_026967527.1, from coordinate 332,408 downwards.
TGTTCCGCCCTGTCGGTTTATGTATGAAACCGCCATCACATTGTCCGACTGTACCTGAATGGCTTGATCTTGAAGAAGAAGATGTGCCGTTTGTTGAAGGGCACTGTATATGGCCCTTATTTCCAGAATGTTTATTGGAAGAATGGCTTCTTGATTTTACCATTTTCCCTGGAAGATTTCCCCCTGGGCGACTGCTCCCCAACTTCTGAGGCTTGCACATGTGGTTAGTAGAAACCAATTTTGAATCCCGAACCTGCGGCCTTCGATTAGGTGAGAAGTCTGTAGCCACCAGAGGAGCAAAATTCTGGCTTTCGGTGACAGCCGTATCCTCTGGTGCATGTGAAGATGCGATCCGGACCACTTGTCCAAGAGATCCAGCTGGAAGGGCCTTGCGTGAAACCTTCCATACTGCAGTGCCTCAGAGGAGGCTACCATCTTCCCCAGTAGGCGAATGCACTGATGTACCGATATCCGAGTTGGCTTCAGGACATCCCGGACTGTTGACTGGATCACCAATGCCTTTTCCAATGGAAGGAACACCCTCTGTACTTCTGTACCGAGTATCATTCCCAAGAAGGGAAGCCTATTTGTCGGTTCCAAGTGTGAATTTGGAAGGTTCAGAATCCACACATGATCCTGGAGTAGTTGAGTTGAGAGGGCAATGCTTTGTAACAACCTCTCCATGGAGGATGCCTTTATCAGTAGATCATCCAGGTATGGAATTATGTTCACTCCCTGTTTGCGGAGGAGGAGCATCATCTCTGCCATGACCTTGGTGAACACCATCGGTGCTGTGGAGAGGCCAAATGGCAGGGCCTGGAACTGGTAGTGACAGTCCTGTATTGCAAACCTTAGATAAGCCTGATGAGGCGGCCAGATCGGAATATGAAGGTACGCATCCTTGGTATCCAGAGACACCAGGAATTCCCCTTCCTCCAGACTTGAGATCACCGCTCTCAGAGACTCCATCCTGAATTTGAATACCCGTAAATATGTGTTTAGAGATTTTAGGTTTAAGATGGGCCTTCCGTACCATCCAACTTCGGTACTATGAACAGGTTGGAATAATAACCATTGTACTGTTACTGAGGTGGAACTGGGACTATGATCTGTGTCTGTACCAACTTTTGAATTGCCTGTTGCAGGATTGTACTTGCTTCCTGAGAAGCTGGTAAGCCTGATTTGAAGAATCTGTGAGGTGGGAGTTCTTGAAACTCCAGTCTGTATCCCTGGGCAATAAGACCAGAGACCCAGGGATTTAAGCATGATGTTGCCCAGATATGACTGAAATCCTTTAAACGTGCTCCCACCTGCCTTTTCTTCAGGCAGAGTGGTCCACCATTATGCTGAAGGCTTTGAGGAAGCCGAACCTGAGCTCTGTTCTTGAGAACCTGTAGTTGCAGGTTTTCTGGATTTTCCTCGACCACCTCTGAAGGCAGTGGAGGAACCTTTGGATCGGTTTTTAAATGTTGCTGCCCGAAAGGACTGCAACGTAGGGGCAGAATATGATTTTATAGCCGGGGTTGCTGCGGAAGGAAGATATGTCGACTTACCCGCAGTCGCCTTGGATATCCACGTATTCAGTTCATCTCCGAACAAGGCCTCACTGTCACAACTGAGGGCCTGAGCTGACGGGAGGCAGCCTCAGTTGTAGGGGCTGAGATGTACCGGAACCTGGGAGGTTGTATCAGACCCCTGGACATGTAAGTAACATGAATAATAACTGCCCGAAGGCGTGACCACGACAACTTGGATAAAAGTCAATGATGTTTATTATGACAACTCCGCAACACAGCAGCAATAAAAGAAAACGTAAAAGTCAGCAAAGAATAAATACAGTTCCTGAGTACTACAGGATGGCAGGAGCCACAGGGCACTGGTAGTGTGAGATAGTTCTTATGATCTTCTAGATGGAAAGTCCTTACCAGGCCCGACTGTAGCAATGGAGATAACCCAGGATTGTGCCAGCTGGTGTTCCAGGAAAAGCTGGGTTGCTGAAGGTAAAACAGCTGCTGTGGATACTGGCTGGGACCAGACTGTTGTTAGCACGGAGTGGATACTGGCTGGAACCAGTTAAATAATAAATGAACTTGGGAGCGATGAAATATGAACTGAAATGTAGAACTTGAGAGCGGAGAAATAATAATACCGGTGGAGAGTGGTAAAGTGTAGAAAGGACACCGGCCCTTTAAGGGAAGCTGTACTCTGCTGGAAGCTGAGCTGGAAGCAGGTAATGTTGTAGCTGGAAACAGATGAATCCACAATGGATTGGAGAGTCAGGCTACACCGCAGGTGGAATGCTGGTGCGGGTCTCTATGGTGGAAGTCTTGAGACAGGAGCTGGAACCTGGAAGACAATCACAGGAGAGAGACAAACAGGAACTAGGTTTGACAACCAAAGCACTGACGTCTTCCTTGCTCAGGCACAGCTTACTTATACCTGCAGCAAGGAAGGGGTTGGCTAGGCAATTATGCAAATCAACAATACAGACAGCAGATTGGTGGAAATGATCAGATGACAGAATCCAAGATGGCTGCGCCCATGCAGACACTTGGAGGGAAGTTTGGTTTGTAATCCATGTGGTCTGGGAAACAGTAATGGCGGCGCCGGCCACCGGAGACAGGAGACGCCAGGCTGATAGATGCACATTTAACCACGCGGGCACAGCGGAGGCCGCGGCTGATGAAAACACCACTCTGACACTCTGCATGTGGAAACTCAGGAACAGCGGGATCCGGTCCTGGAACGCTGAGCCCGCCTTAGGAGGCATCTGAAGGGTAAGTAATGGCATCCAGATACCCGGATCGTGACAGCACCCCCCCCTTTAGGAGTGGCCCCAGGACACTTCTTAGGCTTTAAAGGAAACTTTGCGTGGAAATTTCGGACCAAGGCAGGAGCATGGACGTCAGAGGCATTGGTCCAAGAGCGTTCTTCAGGACCATAGCCCTTCCAGTCAATGAGATACTGAAGTTGACCGTAACGGTGACGTGAGTCCAGGATCTTGGCCACTTCATACTCAACGCCTCGTTGAGTTTGGACTTTCGGAGTTGGTGGAAGTGAGGAATGAAACCGATTCAAGATTAGCGGTTTCAACAGGGAAACATGGAATGTCCTGGGTATTTTTAAGAAGGGAGGTAACTGGAGTCTGTAAGCAACAGGATTGATGACTTGATCAATTTTAAAAGGACCGATGTAGCGAGGTGCAAACTTCATACTGGGAACTCTTAACCTCAAATTCTTCGTGGATAACCATACCCGATCACCCACCTTGAGAGCAGGAACTGCTCGACGCTTCTTATCCGCAAACTTCTTGTACCTGAACGATGCCTTGAGCAGAGCTGATCGTACGCTCTTCCAGATATTGGCAAACTGATGCAAGGTGATATCCACTGCAGGAACAGAAGTTGCTGGAAGCGGTTGGAACTCAGGGACTTTAGGGTGGAATCCAAAGTTGGTGAAGAATGGTGTTGAAGAAGATGAAGAATGATACTGGTTGTTATGACAGAACTCGGCCCAGGGAAGTAATTGAACCCAGTCATCTTGAGAGGAGGACACATAGATGCGGAGGAAGGCCTCCAAGTCCTGATTCACCCTCTCAGTTTGACCATTGGTCTGAGGATGGTAAGCCGTGGAAAACTATAACTTGACTTGGAGGACTTGACATAAACTTCGCCAGAATTTGGCTGTGAATTGAACTCCTCGATCTGAGATAATTTCTTCTGGAAGACCGTGGAGTCGGAAGATCTCTTGTATGAATACTTGAACCAACTTGGAAGCTGACGGAAGACCGGTGAGAGGAATGAAGTGTGCCATCTTGGTGAACCGGTCAACTACCACCCAGATGGTATTGAACTTGTTGCACATGGGCAAATCTGTAATAAAATCCATCGACAAATGGGTCCATGGTCGACGGGGAACAGATAGTGGAACCAGTTGCCCCGCAGGCGACTGGCGGGATACTTTATGTTGAGCACACTTTGGGCAAGATGCAATAAACTCCAAAACGTCCTTTTTCAGAGTTGGCCACCAATAGGACCTAGAGATAAACTCCAGGGTTTTTTGGATACCTGTATGTCCGGCAAAACGGGAAGCATGGGCCCAATGCATGAGCTTCTTCCTTAGTGTCGGCTTCACAAAACATTTCCCTGATGGGGGCGTAGAGTCCATCCCTACCGTGGAGAATGCCAACGGATTTATAATAGGATGCTTGTCTGAAGATTCTGACTCATTTTCTTGCTCCCATGAGCGGGAAAGGGCATCGGCCTTGCGATTCTGAGAGCCCGGACAGAACTGGAGTTTGAAGTCGAACCTGGAAAAGAAAAGTGCCCATCTGGCCTGACGAGGGTTGAGACATTGTGCGCCTTTTAGATATAGAAGGTTCTTGTGGTCTGTAAGGATGGTGATTGAATGAGAAGCTCCCTCCAACAGATATCTCCACTCCTCTAGAGCGAGCTTGATGGCTAGCAACTCCTGGTCGCCAATGGCATAGTTGCGCTCCGCTGGGGAGAACTTCCGTGAGAAGACACTGCAAGGATGTAAATGACCATCTTTAGCCCTCTGAGATAACACCGCTCCTACTCCAACGGAGGAGGCATCCACCTCTAAGATGAAAGGAGAGTCGATGTCAGGCTGTTTCAGGACAGGTGCAGAGATGAACCTCTGTTTTAAAAGATGAAAAGCTTGCATGGCTTCTTCAGACCACTTGGACGGGTTAGCACCCTTCTTGGTGAAAGCAGTAATAGGCGCCACAATGGTGGAAAAGTCTCGTATAAACTTTCGGTAATAATTGGCGAACCCTAAGAACCTCTGGACCCCTTTGAGGGTTAAGGGTACCGGCCAATTCTGGATTGCTTGTAGTTTCTCAGGATCCATCTCTAGTCCGGAACCGGACACAATGTACCCTAGAAACGGAATGGACTTGACTTCAAAGACGCATTTCTCTAATTTGCAGTAGAGATGATTGACACGGAGACGGGACAGAACCTCCTTTACCCAGAAACGATGTTCCTCTAAATCGTTGGCAAAAATGAGGATATCATCTAGATAGACCACGACATGACGGTATAGAATGTCTCTGAAGATCTCATTGACGAAATGCTGGAAGACAGCTGGAGCATTGCTCAATCCGAAGGGCATGACGAGGTACTCATAATGTCCGTCACGGGTGTTAAATGCGGTCTTCCACTCGTCACCCTCACGGATCCGGATGAGATTGTATGCACCTCTCAGGTCCAACTTTGTAAAGATGGTAGCTCCGCTAACTCTGTCAAAGAGTTCAGTAATCAGGGGTAAAGGATAGCGGTTCTTGATGGTAATGTCGTTCAAACCTCTGTAGTCGATGCACGGCCGCAGACCACCATCTTTCTTCTTTACAAAAAAGAAGCCTGCGCCGGCTGGAGAAGAAGAAGGTCGAATGAACCCCTTTGCTAGGTTCTCTTTAATGTATTCCTCCATAGAATGCGTCTCGGGGAGAGACAACGGATAAGTTCGGCCTCGAGGTGGAACCTTCCCTGGAACGAGATCAATCGGGCAGTCCCATTCTCTATGAGGAGGAAGGATATCAGCAGAAGCTTTACTGAACACATCCGTGAAATCTTGATATGGAGGAGGTGGAACATCAGACGACCTGGGGGAGGAAGAACAGACAGGCAACACTTTAAACAAACATGTCTTAGTACAGGAGGAACCCCATGCCAGGATTTGCGTAGTCGTCCAATCAATTGTAGGATTGTGAAGACGGAGCCATGGAAGGCCCAGGACCACAGGATGTGTGGCTCTTGGAATCACTAAAAGTGAAATAAGTTCGGAATGAAGAACTCCCACTCTCAGACGAACTGGTAGAGTCCTTAGAGAAATAACTGTATCAAAAATTTTACTGCCATCCACAGCAGTTAAGGAAAAGGACGAAGGAAGTTTCTCGGTGGGTAGGGACCACCGTTTAACATAGGCTTCGGTAATAAAGTTCCCAGCTGCTCCGGAATCCAGGAGGGCAATGATGTTCTGATAACGTTGAGCAACTTGAAGCGAGACTGGGAGATTACAATCTTGAGGAGATGGAGAGGAGATCATTACTCCTAGCCGGCCCTCTCCTTGGCGAGCTAGGATTTGGAGTTTCCCGGACGTTTGGGACAGGCATTAATGGTGTGAGACGGAGCTGCACAATACAGACAGAGAAACTTGGAGAGACGTCTTCGGCGCTCAGCAGGAGTTAAACGGGAACGGCCAATTTGCATGGGTTCATCTTTAGTTGGTGACAGTTGGCGAGGAGGAGGAGCAGAAGATTTTGGAGCAGATGATCTTCCACGCTCAGTTGCTCTCTCTCTGAAACGTAAGTCAACTTTCGTACAAAGGCCCTCATTCCGAGTTGTTCGCTCGCAAGGCGAATGTAGCAGAGTTACACACGCTAAGCCGCCGCCTACTGGGAGTGAATCTTAGCTTCTTAAACGTGCGACCGATGTATGCGCAATATTGCGATCACAAACGAGTTAGCAGTTTTTGAGTAGCTTCAGACTTACTCTGCCTGTGCGATCAGTTCAGTGCTTTTCGTTCCTGGCTGACGTCATAAACACACCCAGCGTTCGCCCAGGCACACCCACCGTTTCCCCGGCCACTCCTGCGTTTTTTTCGGAAACGGTAGCGTTTCCAGCCACACGCCCCTAAAACGCCGTGCTTCCGCCCAGTAACACCCATTTCCTGTCAATCACAATGCGATCGCCGGAGCGATGAAAAAGCCGTGAGTAAACTTACTTTCTTCATAGTAAAGTTACTTGGCGCAGTCGCAGTGCGAACATTGCGCATGCGCACTAAGAGAATTCTCACTGCGATGCGATGAAAATCTCCGAGCGAACAACTCGGAATGAGGGCCAAAGTGAGATTAGCTCATCTAACTTGGAGGGTAAGTCTCTGGTAGCTAACTCATCTTTAATACGCTCGGATAAACCATGCCAGAATGCAGCATACAGGGCCTCGTCGTTCCATGCTAGTTCGGATGCCAGGATCTGGAACTGTATAAGATATTGTCCTACAGTACGTGATCCCTGGCGTAAACGGAGAATCTCAGACGAAGCTGAAGTTACCCGGCCTGGCTCGTCGAAGATGCGCCTGAATGTTGACACGAATGCAGTGTAAGAAGATAGCAGGGTGTCGGACCTCTCCCATAACGGTGATGCCCAATCAAGGGCTGAGCCACTGAGAAGAGAAATAATGTAGGCAATTTTTGTACGGTCACTGGGAAAATTGCCAGGTTGTAGCTCAAACTGAATCTCACACTGGTTGAGAAATCCCCTGCAGAATCTTGGAGATCCGTCAAATTTTGCTGGCGTTGGAAGATGAAGACGTGGAGCAGAAATGGGTAAGGTGGGTGGGGTTATAACTGGAGTCACTGTGGTTGACGCACCAGACGCGCCTGATCCATGGAGAGTTGTCTGAATCCCATCCAGCCGAGTAGAGAGATCCTGGAGACAGCGGATGATGTGGCCCTGTGCAGCCTCCTGATGTTCTAGTCGGGCTGCCAGTTCTTGCATCGGCCTGGCCGCTTGATCCTGGTCTCCGGCTGGATTCATTAGGTCAGTGCTTACTGTCACAACTGAGGGCCTGAGCTGACGGGAGGCAGCCTCAGTTGTAGGGGCTGAGATGTACCGGAACCTGGGAGGTTGTATCAGACCCCTGGACATGTAAGTAACATGAATAATAACTGCCCGAAGGCGTGACCACGACAACTTGGATAAAAGTCAATGATGTTTATTATGACAACTCCGCAACACAGCAGCAATAAAAGAAAACGTAAAAGTCAGCAAAGAATAAATACAGTTCCTGAGTACTACAGGATGGCAGGAGCCACAGGGCACTGGTAGTGTGAGATAGTTCTTATGATCTTCTAGATGGAAAGTCCTTACCAGGCCCGACTGTAGCAATGGAGATAACCCAGGATTGTGCCAGCTGGTGTTCCAGGAAAAGCTGGGTTGCTGAAGGTAAAACAGCTGCTGTGGATACTGGCTGGAACCAGACTGTTGTTAGCACGGAGTGGATACTGGCTGGAACCAGTTAAATAATAAATGAACTTGGGAGCGATGAAATATGAACTGAAATGTAGAACTTGAGAGCGGAGAAATAATAATACCGGTGGAGAGTGGTAAAGTGTAGAAAGGACACCGGCCCTTTAAGGGAAGCTGTACTCTGCTGGAAGCTGAGCTGGAAGCAGGTAATGTTGTAGCTGGAAACAGATGAATCCACAATGGATTGGAGAGTCAGGCTACACCGCAGGTGGAATGCTGGTGCGGGTCTCTATGGTGGAAGTCTTGAGACAGGAGCTGGAACCTGGAAGACAATCACAGGAGAGAGACAAACAGGAACTAGGTTTGACAACCAAAGCACTGACGTCTTCCTTGCTCAGGCACAGCTTACTTATACCTGCAGCAAGGAAGGGGTTGGCTAGGCAATTATGCAAATCAACAATACAGACAGCAGATTGGTGGAAATGATCAGATGACAGAATCCAAGATGGCTGCGCCCATGCAGACACTTGGAGGGAAGTTTGGTTTGTAATCCATGTGGTCTGGGAAACAGTAATGGCGGCGCCGGCCACCGGAGACGCCAGGCTGATAGATGCACATTTAACCACGCGGGCACAGCGGAGGCCGCGGCTGATGAAAACACCACTCTGACACTCTGCATGTGGAAACTCAGGAACAGCGGGATCCGGTCCTGGAACGCTGAGCCCGCCTTAGGAGGCATCTGAAGGGTAAGTAATGGCGTCCAGATACCCGGATCGTGACACTCACCTGTAAAGGGCAGGCCCTCCATGCCTTTCCTGGAATCCGCATCCGCAGTCCATTGGCGTAGCCATAAGCCTCTACGTGCTGACACTGCCATGGCCGTAACATGTGTGTTGAGCAGGCCAATTTCCTTCACAGCCTCCACCATAAAGTTTGCAGAGTCCTGAATGTAATGCAAGAGTAATTCAATTTCACTCCTATGCAGAGAATCTAAATCATCAATTAGGTTACCAGACTATTTTGCAATGGCCCTAGATATCCACGCACAAGCAATAGTGGGCCTTTGAGCCACCCCAGCAGCTGTGTACAGAGATTTGAGGCCCTCATTCCGAGTTGTTCGCTCGGTAAATTTCATTGCATCGCAGCGATTTTCCGCTTAGTGCGCATGCGCAATGTCCGCACTGCGACTGCGCCAAGTAAATTTGCTATGAAGTTAGGATTTTTATTCACGGCTTTTTCTTCGCTCAGGCGATCGTAGTGTGATTGACAGGAAATGGGTGTCACTGGGCGGAAACAGGCCGTTTTATGGGCGTGTGGGAAAAAACGCTACCGTTTCCGGAAAAAACGCAGGAGTGGCCGGAGAAACGGAGGAGTGTCTGGGCGAACGCTGGGTGTGTTTGTGACGTCAAACCAGGAACGACAAGCACTGAACTGATCGCAGATGCCGAGTAAGTCTGAAGCTATGCAAAAAATGGTGAACTGCTCAATCAGATAGTGATGTCACTCAGGTGCTAAAAGGGAGGGGTAATTCTGTGTAGGAAAAAACAATGGTTCCCAAATGCACACCGAGTGAATAATATTCCTACATAATAGTCAGATAATACGGAGATCTTGGTTACGTATATCTGCAGATATAGGGTTAAGCCCCCAGGCCGATCGACAAGGCTTCTCCGTCACTGGGGGTCCCTAATACTAGGTATGGGTCCGGGGTACAGGACCCCATAACGTCGGCACAGGTCGGCTACCCCAGGTCAGCACACAGGTGAGAGTTAATAGGGTTAATAAGAAGCACAGAAGTGCTATGTAAGTGGTGTGATTAAAATAATACAAAAAATAAGAATTTACTTACCGATAATTCTATTTCTCGTAGTCCGTAGTGGATGCTGGGGACTCCGTCAGGACCATGGGGATTAGCGGGCTCCGCAGGAGACAGGGCACATCTAAAAAAGCTTTTAGGTCACATGGTGTGTACTGGCTCCTCCCCCTATGACCCTCCTCCAAGCCTCAGTTAGGTACTGTGCCCGGACGAGCGTACACAATAAGGAAGGATCTTGAATCCCGGGTAAGACTCATACCAGCCACAACAATCACACCGTACAACTTGTGATCTGAACCCAGTTAACAGTATGATAACAAAACGAAGTAGCCTCTGGAAACATGGCTCACAACAATAGTAATAACCCGATTAGTTAACAATAACTATGTACAAGTATTGCAGATAATCCGCACTTGGGATGGGTGCCCAGCATCCACTACGGACTACGAGAAATAGAATTATCGGTAAGTAAATTCTTATTTTCTCTGACGTCCTAGTGGATGCTGGGGACTCCGTCAGGACCATGGGGATTATACCAAAGCTCCCAAACGGGCGGGAGAGTGCGGATGACTCTGCAGCACCGAATGAGAGAACTCCAGGTCCTCCTTAGCCAGAGTATCAAATTTGTAAAATTTTACAAACGTGTTCTCCCCTGACCACGTAGCTGCTCGGCAAAGTTGTAATGCCGAGACTCCCCGGGCAGCCGCCCAAGATGCGCCCACTTTCCTAGTGGAGTGGGCCTTTACAGATTTAGGCTGTGGCACGCCTGCCACAGAATGTGCAAGTTGGATTGTGCTACAGATCCAACGTGCAATCGTCTGTTTAGACGCAGGAGCACCCATCTTGTTGGGTGCATACAAAATAAACAACGAGTCAGATTTTCTGACTCCAGCTGTCCTTGAAATATATATATATATATTTTTAATGCTCTGACAACGTCCAGTAACTTGGAGTCCTCCAAGTCGCTAGTAGCCGCAGGCACCACAATAGGCTGGTTCAAGTGAACAGCCGAAACCACCTTAGGGAGAAATTGAGGACGTGTCCGCAATTCTGCCCTGTCCGAATGGAAAATCAGATATGGGCTCTTTGTACGATAAAGCCGCCAACTCTGACACTCTCCTGGCTGAAGCCAGGGCCAATAGCATGGTTACCTTCCATGTAAGGTATTTTAAATCTACCGATTTTAAAAGGCTCAAACCAATGAGATTTGAGAAATTTTAAAACCACATTCAAATCCCACGGTGCCACTGGAGGCACTATTGGGGGTTGTATATGTAGTACACCTTTTACAAAAGTTAGTACTTCAGGCACTGACGCCAATTCTTTCTGGAAGAAATTTGATAAGGCCGAAATTTGAACTTTAATGGACCCCAATTTTAGGCCCATAGACAATCCTGCTTGCAGGAAATGTACGAATCGACCCAATTGAAATTCTTCCGTTGGGGCCTTCTTGGCCTCACACCACGCAACATATTTTTTCCAAATGCGGTGATAATGTTGTGCGGTCACATCTTTCCTGGCTTTAATTAAGTAGGAATAACTTCCTCAGGAATGCCCTTTTCTTTTAGAATCCGGCGTTCAACCGCCATGCCGTCAAACGCAGTCGCGGTAAGCCTTGGAACAGACAAGGTCCCTGCTGGAGCAGGTCCTTTCTTAGAGGCAGATGCCACGGTTCCTCCTGGAACAGACATGGTTCTTGCTGAAAGCAAATCCCATCTTAGCTCCCGAGGCCATTAGTCCTCTGTGAGCATCTCTTGAAGTTCCGGGTACCAAGTCCCTCTTGGTCAATCCGGAGCCACGAGTATAGTTCTTACTCCTCTACGTCTTATAATTCTCAATACCTTGGTTATGAGAAACAGAGGAGGGAACACATACACCGACTGTTACACCCACGGTGTTACCAGGACGTCCCCAGCTATCGCCTGAAGGTCTCGTGACCTGGCGCAATACCTGTCCCGTTTTTTGTTCGGGCGGGACGCCATCCTGTCCACCTTTGGTCTTTCCCAACGGTTCACAATCATGCGGAAAACTTCCCGATGAAGTTCCCACTCTCCCGGGTGGAGGTCGTGCCTGCTGAGGAAGTCTGCTTCCCAGTCGTCCACTCCCGGAATGAACACTGCTGACAGTGCTAACACATGATTTTCCACCTAGCGAAAAACCCTTGCAGTTTTGACCACTGCCCTCCTGCTTCTTGTGCTGCCCTTACTGTTTACGTGGGCGACTGCCGTGATGTTATCCCACTGGATCAATACCGGCTGACCTTGAAGCAGAGGCCTTGCTAATCTTAGAGCATTATAAATTTGCTCTTAGCTCCAGTATATTTATGTGGAGAGAATTCTCCAGACTTGATCACACTCCCTGGAAATTTTCTTCCCTGTGTGACTGCTCCCCAGCCTCTCAGGCTGGCCTCCGTGGTTACCAGCATCCAATCCTGAATGCCGAATCTGCGGCCCTCTAGAAGATGAGCACTCTGTAATCACCACAGGAGAAACACCCTTGTCCTTGGATATAGGGTTATCCGCTGATGCATCTGAAGATGCGATCCGGACCATTTGTCCAGCAGATCCCACTGAAGAGTTCTTGTGTGAAATCTGCCGAATGGAAGCGCTTCGTAATAAGCCACCATTTTTACCAGGACTCTTGTGCAATGATGCACTGACACTTTTCCTGGTTTTTGGAGGATCCCGATTAGCTCGGATAACTCCCTGGCTTTCTCCTCTGGGAGAAACACCTTTTTCTGGACTGTGTCCAGAATCATACCTAGGAACAGTAGACGTGTCCTCGGAAAAAGCTGCGATTTTGGAATATTTAGAATCCACTCGTGCTGTCGTAGAACTATTAAAGATAGTGCTACTCCGACCTTCAACTGTTCTCTGGACCTTGCCCTTATCAGGAAAGCGTCCAAGTTTCTTTTAAGAAGAATCATCATTTCGGCCATTACCTTGGTAAAGACCCGGGGCGCCGTGGACAATCCAACCGGCAGCGTCTGAACTGATAGTGACAGTTCTGTACCACGAACCTGAAGTACCCTTGGTGAGAAGGGCAAATTTGGGCATGTAGGTAAATGTCCCTGATATCGAGTGACACCATATCGTCCCCTTATTCCTGGTTCGCTATCACTGCTCTGAGTGACTCCATCTTGATTTGAACGCTTGTATGTAAGTGTTCAAATATTTCAGATCTCACCGAGCCGTTTGGCTTCAGTACCACAATATAGTGTGGAATAATACCCCCTCCCTTGTTGTAGGAGGGGTACTTTGATTATCACCTGCTGGGAATACAGCCTGTGAATTGTTTCCAATACTGCCTCCCTGTCGGAGGTAGACGTTGGTAAAACAGACTTCCGGAACTTGTGAGGAGGAGACGTCTCGAATTTCCAATGTACACCTGGGATACTACATGTAGGATCCAGGAGTCCCCTTGCGAGTGAGCCCACTGCGTGCTGAAACTCTTGAGATGACCCCCTACCGCACCTGAGTCCGCTTGTACTGCCCCAGCGTCATGCTGCGGACTTGGCAGAAGCTGTGAAGGGCTTCTGTTCCTGGGAATGGGCTGCTTGCTGCAGTCTTCTTCCCTCTCCTGTACCCCTGGGCAGATATGACTGGCCTTTGCCCGCCTGCCCGTATGAGGACGAAAGGACTGAGACTGAAAAGACTGTGTCCTTTTCTGCTGAGATGTGACTCGGGGAACAAAAAAGGTGGATTTTTCAGCTGTTGCCATGGCCACCAGGTCCGATGGACCGCCCCTTTATACGGCAATACTTCCATATGCCGTCTGGAATCTGCCTCACCTGACCACTGTCGTGTCTTCGTCTGGCAGATATGTACATCACATTTACTCTTGATGCCAGAATGCAAATATGCCTCTGCGCATCACGCATATATAGAAATGCATCCTTAAAATGCTCTATAGTCAATAAAATCTTGTCCCTGTCAAGGGTATCAAAATTTTCAGTCAGGAAATCCGACCAAGCCCCCTCAGCGCTGCCCATCCAGGCCGAGGCGATTGCTGGTCGTAGTATAACACCAGTATGTGTGTATATACTGTTATGATATTTTTCAGCTTCCTATCAGCTGGCTCCTTGAGGGCGGCCGTATCTGGAAACGGTAACGCCATGTTTTTATAAGCGTGTGAGCGCCTTATCCACCCTAAGGTGTGTTTTCCAACTCGCCCTTACTTCTGGCGGGAAAGGGTATACCGCCCATAACTTTCTATCGGAGGAACCCCACGTATCATCACACACTTCATTTAATTTATCTGATTCAGGCAAAACTACAAGTAGTTTATTCCCACCCTACAAAATACCCTTATTTGTGGTACTTGTGGTATCAGAAATATGTAACACCTCCTTCATTGCCCTTAACATGTAACTTGTGGCCCTAAAGGAAAATTACGTATGTTTCTTCACCGTCGACACTGGGGTCAGTGTCCGTGTCAGTGTCTGTCGACCGACTAAGGTAAATGGGCGTTTTTACAAGCCCCTGACGGTGTCTGAGACGCCTGGACCGATACTAATTTGTCCGCCGGCTCTCTCATGTCGTCAACCGGCTTGCAGCGTGTTGACATTATCACGTAATTCCATAAGTAAGCCATCCATTCCGGTGTCGACTCCCTAGAGAGCGACATCACCATTACAGGCAATTTTCTCCGTCTCCTCACCAACATTTTCCTCATACATGTCGACACACACGTACCGACCTACAGCACACACACAGGGAATGCTCTGATAGAGGACAGGACCCACTAGCCCTTTGGGGAGACAGAGGGAGAGTTTGCCAGCACACACCAAAAGCGCTATAATGTATATAACAACCCTAGAAGGTGTTGTTTCTATATATGCGCTCTTAATATATAATTATATCGCCAATTTATGCCCCCCTTCTCTTTAACCCTGTTTCTGTAGTGCAGTGCAGGGGAGAGTGGGATCCCTCCTCACCAGCGGAGCTGATCAGGAAAATGGCGCTGAGTGCTGAGGAGAATAAGCTCCGCCCCTTTCACGGCGGGCTTTTCTCCCGGTTTTTAGGAAACCTGGCCTGGGTTAAATACATACATATAGCCTTAATGGCTATATGTGATGTATTTATTTGCCTCTAAGGTAATCTATATTGCTGCCCAGGGCGCCCCCAGCAGCGCCCTGCACCCTCCGTGACCGAGATCAGTGAGCCGTGTAGCAACAATGGCGCACAGCTGCAGTGCTGTGCGCTACCTTCATGAAGACTGAGGGGTCTTCTGCTGCCTGTTTCCGGACCTCCGTCCTGCCGTTCTTCAGCGTCTGTAAGGGGGATCGGCGGCGCGGCTCCGGGACGAACCCCAGGCTGACCTGTGTTCCGACTCCCTCTGGAGCTCAGTGTCCAGTAGCCTAAGACTTCAATCCTCCTGCACGCAGGTGAGTTGCAAGTCTCTCCCCTAAGTCCCTCGTTGCAGTGATCCTGTCGCCAGCAGGAATCACTGATTAGAAACCTAAAAAAACAACTTTTCTAAACAGCTCTTTAAGAGAGCCACCTAGATTGCACCCTCTCGGACGGGCACAAAAACCTAACTGAGGCTTGGAGGAGGGTCATAGGGGGAGGAGCCAGTACACACCATGTGACCTAAAAGCTTTTTTAGATGTGCCCTGTCTCCTGCGGAGCCCGCTAATCCCCATGGTCCTGACGGAGTCCCCAGCATCCACTAGGACGTTAGAGAAATATATACAAAGTGATAGGGAAACTCATGAGTGTTAATAAAGTGTTAGGGTGTGCCGACCTGAAGCAGCCCAGCCATACCGAAACTGGTCCCGCTCTGAGGAAGCTCCGCCCCCTGTAATGGCGTCGGAGCTCTACAGATATTTATACTGGCAATGTCTCCAAACAGGTGTAAAAAGTAACATAAATGCCTGTTTCCAACAACGCTGCCAGTGTACACAGAGGCGCCATAGCGGATCCCTCCGTAGAGCATCCATATTCCGCCCCTGCGATCGCGCCCTTGCGGGTCCCCCGGTTTGTACTCACCACTCTTCTCACCTCCCGGCATTGTTAGGGGTGTGCGGCGTGCTGCGATAGCATTTGCAAATGCGCAATCCCCTGTGGTACCAACAACCTCTCAGGACTGTGGTCCTGCAGCGGGGAAGCGGCTCTGACGCCAGAAGAGACCAGTAACCATCCCCCCTAACTCCCTCAGAGCATAAAATAAATTTATGTGCCCCCCCCTCTCTTTTGCACTTGTTTTACCTGTATACTGCAGGGGAGAGCCTGGGGAGCTGCTTCCAGCGGAGCTGTGAAGAAAAATGGCGCTGGTTAGTGCTGAGGAAGAAGCTTCGCCCCCTCGGCGGCGGGCTTCTGTCCCGCCGTTCTGTATAAAAAAAATGGCGGGGATTTTACATATATACAGTCTGGGACCCCCCCCAGCACCCTGCACCCTACAGTGACCGGAGTGTGTGGTGTGTAGTGGGAGCAATGGCGCACAGCTGCGGTGCTGTGCGCTACCTTATGTAAAGACAGGAGTCTTCATGCCGCCGATTTCGATGTCTTCTTGCTTCTCCTGGTCTTAAGAACTTCTGGCTCTGCGAGGAGGCCGGCGGCGCGGCTCCGGGAACGGACGATCGAGGTATGGTACCTGTGTTCGATCCCTCTGGTGCTAATGGTGTCCAGTAGCCTAAGAAGCGTAACCTAGCTGCAGTTAGGTAGGTTCGCTTCTCTCCCCTCAGTCCCACGTAGCAGTGAGTCTGTTGCCAGCAGAAGCTCACTGAAAATAAAAAAACTTAACAAATACTTTCTTTTTCTAGCAGGCTCAGGAGAGCCTCCTAGGAGCACCCAGCTCTGGCCGGGAACAGATTCTAACTGAGGTCTGGAGGAGGGGCATAGAGGGAGGAGCCAGTGCACACCAGATATAGTACCTAATCTTTCTTTAAGAGTGCCCAGTCTCCTGCGGAGCCCGTCTATTCCCCATGGTCCTTACGGAGTCCCCAGCATCCACTAGGACGTTAGAGAAATAGAGGCTGATGGCTGCTGATGTAAGAGATACACCAGAGAGTGTGGGGAGGAGACTGGTCAGATCTCTGGGCAGGTAACACACAGTGACATGATGTGAGGGGGAGAGCAGGAGTATAATAGGGGCTGATGGCTCATGATGTATGAGATACACCAGATAGTGTGGGGAGGAGACTGGTCAGATCTCTGGGCTGGTAACACACAGTGACATGATGTGAGGGGAGAGCAGGAGCATAATAGGGGCTGATGTCTCCTGATGTATGAGATACACCAGAGAGTGCGGGGAGTAGACTGGTCAGATATCTGGGCTGGTAACACACAGTGACATGATGTGAGGGGGAGAGCAGGAGTATAATAGGGGCTGATGGCTCCTGATGTATGAGATACACCAGAGAGTGTGGGGAGGAGACTGATCAGATCTCTGGGCTGGTAACACACAGTGACATGATGTGAGGGGAGAGCAGGAGTATAATAGGGGCTGATGGCTGCTGATGTAAGAGATACACCAGAGAGTGTGGGGAGGAGACTGGTCAGATCTCTGGGCTGGTAACACACAGTGACATGATGTGAGGGGGAGAGCAGGAGTATAATAGGGGCTGATGGCTCCTGATGTATGAGATACACCAGAGAGAGTGGGGAGGAGACTGTTCAGATCTCTGGGCTGGTAACACACAGTGACATGATGTGAGGGGGAGAGCAGGAGTATAATAGGGGCTGATGGCTCCTGATGTATGAGATACACCAAAGAGTGTGGGAAGGAGACTGGTCAGATCTCTGGGCTGGTAACACACAGTGACATGATGTGAGGGGGAGAGCAGGAGTATAATAGGGGCTGATGGCTCCTGATGTATGAGGTACACCAGAGAGTGTGGGAAGGAGACTGGTCAGATCTCTGGGCTGGTAACACACAGTGACATGATGTAAGGGGGAGAGCAGGAGTATAATAGGGGCTGATGGCTCCTGATGTATGAGATACACCAGAGAGAGTGGGGAGGAGACTGGTCAGATCTCTGGGCTGGTAACACACAGTGACATGATGTGAGGGGGAGAGCAGGAATATAATAGGGGCTGATGGCTCCTGATGTATGAGATACACCAGAGAGTGTGGGGAGGAGACTGGTCAGATCTCTGGGCTGGAAACACACAGTGACATGATGTGAGGGGGAGAGCAGGAGTATAATATGGGCTGATGGCTCCTGATGTATGAGATGCACCAGAGAGTGTGGGGAGGAGACTGGTCAGATCTCTGGGCTGGTAACACACAGTGACATGATGTGAGGGGGAGAGCAGGAGTATAATAGGGGCTGATGGCTCCTGATGTATGAGATACACCAGAGAGTGTGGGGAGGAGACTGGTCAGATCTCTGGGCTGGTGACATACAGTGACATGATGTGAGGGAGAGAGCAGAAGTATAATAGGGGCTGATGGCTCCTGACTCCACCGCTGGGAATATGTGACTACTTTCTGTAATAAGTGTTTATTACTCACCTGTGCTGATATCTGTAGGGATCTCCTCCTTCTCACACTGCTGATCACCCCTCACATACGTCTCTTCTTCTCCCTCTATATCTTCTGCATTTATATCAGTCACATACGTCTCTTCTTCTCCATCTATATCTTCTGCCTTTATATCAGTCACATACGTCTCTTCTTCTTCCTCTATATCTTCTGCCTTTATATCAGTCACATACGTCTCTTCTTCTCCATCTATATCTTCTGCCTTTATATCAGTCACATACGTCTCTTCTTCTCCCTCTGTATCTTTGATTTTAATATTATTTAATTGGGCTTCACCCTATGTAAACAAGACAAATATAATGACACACAGTTCCTCTACACATCATATAGTGACAGTCACTTTGGTATATTGGGGAGACCCTAAATCCCACCTACCTGATCCTCCTGTGGGATCCTGTGATTCTCCTCTGTACAATCCTGGGAATACAGAGGACGGGGACATCTCTCTGGGGTATCTCTGTTACTGGGCCCATCTGTAGGAGACACACAGTGACTGAGTACAGTGTATATATGTGATTATCAGGTGATGTGTGTATATAGTGTCAAAGTCAGAAAAATATCCCGCTACACATTGCCATATATGCACCTCATGCGAGTGCCCGCTGCACGTGCATGAGCTCTCCCGTGCGTGCGTATACTCGCAGTCGCGTGCACCCGCAGGCGCACGATATGCGCATTTACGGTAGAGTTTGTGTGCGTCTAGCGGGCGACTCAATCATGACATATTTTAGTCATATAATGTATTTTGTAGATTATGGTCCCTTTGATAGAATCTGAAAGTTTAGTTAATGTAGCATGTTCAGAGACAAAGAGATCCCTCTTTATTTGATACGAAGGGTCAGACAGGGGTTACACAGTGGTGTTTAGTATCCATCGGAAGAGAATATAATTAGCAATATTCCGGTGTTGGTTTGAAACGGATTACTCGCTCGTGCGTATAGTTATGACTATAAGAAGTTTATGGACATTTACTATATTTGCAGTTTATTACCCATGCGGCGGGAAACCTGAGTTTCCCTCCCACCTGAGCAGTGTGAAATAGTCACAGCCCACCTGTATGAACCAACCTATGACCTTTTGCTATAATGCGGAGACGAATTCCTGTGTCAAATGAACAATAAGAATGTAGGGACCATTGTACTGTATTGTGTGTAGTGTATATAAAGACAAGCCGACCTGGGCCAGCTCCACTCTACTCTTCTCAACGGTTCTCATCACTGATAATCGGGAGCTGGATATCCAGGAAGGCGCATGCGATTGTTTCCCCTTGTGCGTAAGTTCTCTGCAGCCATATTTGTCTCCTAGATATGTTGTAAGCCATTCTCTCTCTCTCCTTCCCCTTAAATGAAATTGTGTCGTTATTGTATTTTATGTGTAGTAATTCGGTTAGGTATTCTATGTTAGTTTGGTAGTGTATAACTTGTATTGTGTATTCTTTTGCAATTGAACGTTCATTCTCTCCCTTAAAGGTGTTAGAACCTTAGATCGGTATTTGAGTGTTTATTATATTGCTAAGTGTTCTCAGAGCGTCACAGACGCTCATACAGCTTTTAAACTAACAAGGTTACACTGCGTTGCATTTACACCGTATCCATGCACAAAGGTTTACAGTATAAGTACATAACTTGTGGTATAGTTATTAAGGTTTAATTCTGTGAGCGTCAGCGCCGCTTGTGATCTCCTCGTGGTCTCGAGCGTACGCTACGCTGGTAGCGTATCATTACGTTAGTCGGCAGCCTATAGCGTTCTTGCCTCTACGCATTAAGCCACGAGCGAAAGTGCCGCTCGTGCGTCTCGTCCACGGCTAAGCGTCATCTACGCTAAGTGCGTACCCTTACGGTATATCATACACCAATTGCGTACTGTGTTCATTAACCTTTTAGAGTGTTTAATATAGGATAAATATATAGGCTTTATCAATAGGGACCCCCATACCTGCTCTCCCCTGTACAATACATTACAGTCTCCTCTTACCCAGTGATGTGAGGGGCCGGTGATTCTCCATCATCACGTCCTTGTACAGACCCCTGTGTTCCTCTATGTACTCCCCCTCCTGCATGGGGACATAGACAGTGACATCCTGACACCTTATAGGAACCTGACACAAACAGTGATACAGTCATCACCCAGACACATCCCCTGGTGTTACTGTATAATGTCCCATTCCCAGCAGCCACCTCTCCAGTCATCACCCAGACACATCCCCTGGTGTTACTGTATAATGCCCCATTCCCAGCAGTCACCTCTCCAGTCATCACCCAGACACATCCCCTGGTGTTACTGTATAATGCCCCATTCCCAGCAGTCACCTCTCCAGTCATCACCCAGACACATCCCCTGGTGTTACTGTATAATGCCCCATTCCCAGCAGTCACCACTCCAGTCATCACCCAGACACATCCCCCGGTGTTACTGTATAATGCCCCATACCCAGCAGTCACCTCTCCAGTCAGCAGCTGAATGATCTTGTTGGTGAGTTCCAGTATCTTCTCCTCATTGTGTCTCTTATGTATCAGTGAGTCAGTAAGTGAGGTGGAGGCACCGTGATGGGACTCTGGGTCCTGCTTAGTTCACCTGCAACACAAGGATGGTTGCTGGGGGTCTCACGCTCACTGAATGTCTTCTTCACTATGGTGTAATCCTGCTAAATGGGGGAGACATCAATATCACTGTAAATACTCCCAGATCTCCTCACCTCCCCGGTCATGTCCCTGTATTATTATTATAGATATTAGTAATGTCATAGTGACATTCCCAGATCCCCTCACCTCCACAGTCATGTCCCTGTATTATTACTATAGATATAAGTGGAGTCACTATGAAGCTCCCAGATCCCCTCACCTCCCCAGTCACATCCCTGTATTATTACTATAGTTAAAAGTGATGTAAATGTGATGCTCCCAGATAACCCTCACCCCCAGTCATGTCCCTGTATTATTACTATAGATGTAATTGATGTCACTGTGACATTCCCAGATCCCCTCACCTCCCAGTCATGTCCCTGTATTATTACTATAGATATAAGTGATGTCACTGTGAAGCACCCAGACCCCCTCACCTCCTTATTCATGTCCCTGTATTATCACTATAGATATAAGTGATGTCACTGTGTCTCTCCCAGACCTCCTCATCTCCTCAGTCATGTCCCTGTATTATTACTATAGATAGAAGTGATGTCACTGTGACATTCCCAGATCCCCTCACCTTCCCAGTCATGTACCTGTATTATTACTATAGATATAAGTGAAATCACTGTGACATCACCACCACTCCAAATGTATAATAATAATAATAATAATAATAATAATACTAATAAGACACCACAAGCTGCTGTCCCTGTATAATAATAACCATACACAAAAACCTGCTCCCCCCGTATTATACTAATAACAGGACACCCCATTCAGCTCTCCATTTATAGTTATAATAAAATTACACCACAGGCTGCTCCCTCTGCAAAAAAATAATAATAATAGAACACAACAGGCTACTACCTTCTGTATAATAATAACAACAGGACACCACAGCCTGCTTCCCCTGTATAATAATAATGACAGGACACCACAGGCTGCTGCTCCTGTATAATAATAATAATAATAATAATAATAATAATAATAAGTGGACACCACTAGCTACTCCTTCTTTATAATATTAATAATAGGACAACATAGGCTGCTCCTCCTGTATAATAATAATAATAATAATAATAACAACAGGATGCCACAGGCTGATCCCCTGTCTAAAAATAATAACAACAACAACAACAACAACAACTGCACACCACAGGCTACTCCCCCTGTATAATAGGATTTTAATACCTACAGGTAAATCCTTTTCTCTTAGTCCGTAGAGGATGCTGGGGTCACCATTAGAACCATGGGGTATAGACGGGATCCGCAGGAGACATGGGCACTTTAAGACTTTGAAAGGGTGTGAACTGGCTCCTCCCTCTGTGTCCCTCCTCCAGACTTCCATTATAGGAACTGTGCCCAGGGAGACGGACATTTCGAAGAAAGGATTTATTGTTAAACTAAGGTGAGATCCATACCAGCTCACACCTCAACCATACCGCAGAACATGGCATTCAACAGAACACAGGCCAACGGCATGAACAATTGCAGCAACAGGCTGACAAGAAACGTAACACTATGCTGGGGGAAGAGAGATGCAGAGGCACACTTTATTAATAGGATGTGCAATCCAGGTTCCCCCCTTTTTTCCACTATATTTGTGTATATATTGTACACTGGAAGGCCGGCTTCCTTCCTCTGGATTGGCACTCCTCCCATTCACCCTCAGGTGTTTTAATTGGCTGGGTTCCTGCATCTCAGATCACACATTGATAAGGCCCTATTTAGAGGTAAGTCCTGTATAAATTTATAGAATGTGATAATATTAGGGATGTTAGGGACCCATGTGATGAAGTCACCTGGCCGCGGTACATGGGCCCGCATATTTGCGCAAATGTGTGCTAAGAACTTCAATTATACTCCATGTTAATTGTGAGGGTTTATTTAAATTATTTTTATTATCAGTGTTCTTAGTGCTAAGAGTGTGCATCTGCATCTCTCTTCCCCCAGCATAGTATTAGAAGCCTCAGCATGATAGCACCTCTTGATATCTTTAGTAATAGGATGTGCAATCCAGGTTCCCCCCTTAAGAAACGTAACACAGCATATGTGTAACCATAACTATTAACTGCAGATACAGTACGCACTGGGACGGGCGCCCAGCATCCTCCACGGACTAAGAGAAAAGGATTTACTGGTAGGTATTAAAATCCTATTTTCTCACACATCCTAGAGGATGCTGGGGTCACCATTAGAACCATGGGATTATACCAAAGCTCTAGAATGGATGGGAGAGTGCGGACGACTCTGCAGCACCGATTGACCAAACGTAAGGTCTCCATCGGCCAAGGTGTCAAACTTGCAGAACTGTGCAAAAGTGTTTGACCCCGACCAAGTAGCTGCTCGGCAAAGTTGCAATGCCGAGACCCCCCGGGCAGCCACCCAGGATGAGCCCACCTTCCTAGTGGAATGGGCCTTCACCGATTCCGCTAATGGCAATCTAGCAGTGGAATGGGCCTGCTGAATCGTGTTACAGATACAGCGCGCAATGGTCTGCTTGAAAGGACACCCAACCTTGTTGGGAGCATACAGGACAAATAGAGCTTCTGTTTTCCTGAACTGAGCCGTTCTGGTGACATAAATCTTTAAAGCTCTGACCAGATCCAGAGATTTTGAATCAACGAAGGCGTCAGTAGCCACAGGTACCACGATAGGTTGGTTATGTGGAAAGAGGAAACCACCTTTGGTAAAAATTGCTGACGTGCCCTCAATTCAGCTCTATCTTCATGGAAGATCAAATAAGGGCTCTTGTGAGACAAGGCCGTCAACTCAGACACCCACCTTGCAGATGCCAAGGCCAACAGGATGACCACTTTCCAAGTGAGGAATTTCAACACCAACTTCCATAAAGGTTCAAACCAATGTGATTGAAGGAACAGCAACACCACATTAAGATCCCATGGTGCCAATGGAGGTTGGATGTGCAATACGCCCTTCAGGAAAGTCTGAACTTCTGGAAGGGAGGCCAATTGTTTCTGAAAGAAAATCGATAAGGCTGAAATCTGAACCTTGATTGAGCCCAATTTTAGGCCCGCATTGATACCTGCTTGTAGAAAATGGAGAAACCGTCCTAGCTGAAACTCTTCCGTAGAAGCCTTCTTGGATACACACCAAGACACATATTTTCTCCAAATATGGTGGTAATGTATAGACGTTACCCCTTTTCTGGCCTGAATAACTGTGGGAATGACTTCACTGAGAATAACCTTACGTGCTAGGATTTTGCATTCAACTGCCACACCGTCAAACGTAGCCGCGGTAAGTCCTGATACACGCACAGCCCCTGTTGTAACAGGTCCTCGCGCAGAGGAAGAGGCCAGGGATCTCCGATGAGTAAGTCCTGAAGATCTGGATACCAAGCCCTCCTTGGCCAGTCTGGAACTATGAGGATCGCTCGGATCTTTGTTCTTCTTATGATCTTTAGAACTTTTGGAATGAGAGGAAGTGGAGGCAATATATACACCGACTGAAACACCCACGGTGTCAAGAGAGCATCCACTGCAATCGCTTGAGGGTCCCTTGACATGGAACAATATCTCTGAAGCTTCTTGTTGAGACGAGAAGCCATCATGTCTACTTGAGGAGTTCCCCAATGACCTGTCACCTCTGCGAAGACTTCTTGGTGGAGGCCCCACTCTCCTGGATGGAGATCGTGTCTGCTGAGGAAGTCTGCTTCCCAGATGTCCACTCCTGGAATGAAGATTGCTGACAGAGCGCTTGTATGCTTTTCCGCCCAGCGAAAAATCCTTGTGGCTTCTGCTATCGCCGCTCTGCTTTTCGTTCCGCCCTGACTGTTTATGTACGCTACTGCTGTTACATTGTCCGACTGGATCAGTACAGGTAGATCTCGAAGAAGATGTTCCACTTGTAGGAGGCCGTTGTAAATTTCCCTTAGCTCCAGAACATTTATGTGGAGACAAGTTTCCTGACTTGACCATCTTCCTTGGAAGTTTTCTCCCATGGTGACTGCCCCCCAGCCTCGGAGGCTTGCATCCGTGGTCACTAGGATCCAGTCCTGTATCCCGAACCTGTGCCTCTCTAGGAGGTGAGAGCTGTGCAGCCACCACAGGAGTGATACCCTCGTCTTGGAAGACAGGATTATCTTCTGGTTTATGTGTAGATGGGACCCGGACCACTTGTTCAAGAGGTCGCGCTGGAACACTCTAGCATGTAACCTGCCAAACTGAATGGCCTCGTAGGCCACAACCGAATGCATTGATGGATTGACACTCTTGGTGGTTTCAGAATTTGTTTGACCAGACTCTGAAGTTCCAGAGCCTTTTCCACAGGAAGAAAGACTCTCTGTAGCTCTGTGTCCAATATCATTCCCAAAAATGACAACCGCGTCGTCGGAATCAACTGTGATTTTGGCAAGTTTAGGAGCCAACCATGTTGTTGAAGAACTGTCATGGAGAGTGCAACGTTCCGGACCAACTGGTCCTTGGATCTCGCCTTTATCAGGAGATCGTTCAAGTATGGGATAATTGTGACTCCTTGCTTGCGAAGGAGAACCATCATCTCCGCCATTAATTTGGTGAAAATCCTCGGAGCCGTGGATGGACCAAACGGCAACATTTGAAATTGGTAATGACAATCCTGAATTGCAAATCTCAGGTAAGCCTGGTGTGGAGGATAAATGGGAACATGTAAGTAGGCATCTTTTATGTCCACCGACACCATAAAATCCCCTTCCTCCAGGCTGGAGATCACTGCTCGGTGAGACTCCATCTTGAATTTGAATCTCATTAGGTAGAAATTCAGAGATTTCATGTTTTAGGATTGGTCTGACCGAGCAGTCCGGCTTTTGTATTGCGTCACAAATTACCTCCCTGTCCGGAAGAAAAGCTGGTAAGGCCGATTTGAAAAAACGGCGAGGGGGGACGTCTTGAAACGCCAGCTTGTACCCTTGGGATACTATTTGTAAAATCCAAGGGTCTAGGTTCGAACGAACCCAAAACTGACTTAAGAGTTTGAGATGGGCCCCCACCAGTGCGGACTCCCGCATAGAAGCCCCAACGTGATGCGGTGGAATTGGCAGAAGCCTGGGAGGACTTCTGCTCCTGGGAGCCTGACAAGGCTGGAGATCGTTTACCTCTTCCCCTTCCTCTAGTAGCAAGGAAGGAAGAAGGAAGAACCTCGGCCATTTCTGAATTTATTGGGCCGAAAGGACTGCATCTGATAATGGTATGTTTTTTTTGTTGTGGAGGAACATAAGGTAAAAAGAATGACTTACCCACGGTAGCCTAGACACCAAATCATCAAGGCCGTCTCCAAATAAGGCCTTACTTTTATATGGTAGAGATTCCATACTTTTCTTGGAGTCAGCATCAGCATTCCATTGGTGAATCCACAACGCACGCCTAGCTGAGACAGCCATGGCATTGGCCTTTGATCCCAAAAGACCAATATCTCTCGCAGCTTCCTTAAGGTATGCTGCAGCGTCCTTGATATAACCCAGTGTCAAGAGGATACTATCCCTATCTAGGGTATCTATATCAGATGACAAGTTATCTGCCCACTTTTCGATAGCACTACTTACCCACGCAGACGCAATGACAGGTCGGAGTAGTGTACCCGCGGTCACATAAATGGACTTCAACGTAGTTTCTTGTTTACGATCCGCAGGATCCTTAAGGGCCGCCGTGTCAGGTGACGGGAGAGCCACCTTTTCAGACAAATGAGACAAGGCCTTGTCCACAGTGGGGGGTGACTCCCACTTTTCCCTATCCGTCGAGGGAAACGGATAAGCTGCCATAATTCTTTTGGGAATCTGAAACTTTTTGTCAGGACCTTCCCAAACATTTTCAAATAGCGTGTTCAGTGCATGAGAGGGATGAAACGATATCTCAGGTTTCCTTTGTTTATACATACAGACCCTTTTATCAGGGACAGCCGGGTCCTCCGTGATATGTAATACCTCTTTAACCACCACAATCATGTACTGAATGCTTTTTGCCAATTTTGGGTCTAACCTGGAATCGCTATAGTCAACACTGGAATCAGTGTCCGTGTCGGTATCAGTGTCTGCCAACTGGGCCAACGTACGTTTTTTTGTGACCCTGAGGGGACCTGACTTTGGAATAACATATCCCCCACAGATTTCTTCCATGCCTGGGTCTGAGACTCAGACTTATCTAGCCTCTTACTAATAAGAGGAACACATTTACCCAATCAGGAGTCGGCGGTGCCGACAGGGTCACCCACGCAGCCGTTTGTGTCCCTAATACAGCCTCCTCCAGGGAAGAGCCTTCAGCCTCAGACATGTCGACGCACGTGCACCAAACACCCTCAGACACACCGGACATATAGGGGACAGACCCACAGTAGAGTCTGTCAGAGAGACACAGAAATTTGCCAGCTCACAACCCAGCGCCAAATCACCGGTTCTGAAACACTAAAGAATGCCCAGACCTGCAGCGCTTTATATTAAATATATATATATATATATATATATATATATATATATACATATACACATATATTGCACCAATATTTCTGTGCCACCCCTCCGTTTTGCACCCTGATACTTATTCAGAAGTGTGAGGAAGGACCAGCGTCTCTGCAGCCTGTGTAGCGGAAAATGGCGCTGAGCGAGCTGTGAGGACGAAGCTCCACCCCTTAATGGCGCGGTTCAGTCCCGCTTTTTTTAAATATATATTTATACTGGCGGGGGTTAGGACAGTACCTAGGCACTTATGTCCCCTTTTGCCAGTTTATTTTGAGGCTTTTCTGCTGCCCAGGGCACCCCCCTCCCGCACCCTGTAGTGCTGCTGTGTGTGTGGGTGCATGGCGCGCAGCGTGCGATCGCTGTGCTGTACCTCAGAATGCCGTCACTGAAGTCTTCTGATCTTCTTCTACTCACCTGTCTTCTGACTTCTGGCTCTGTAAGGGGGGTGACGGCCGGCTCTGGGAACGAGCATCTAGGCGTACCCAGCGATCAGACCGTCAGGAGCTAATGGCGTCCTGTCAGCCAGAAGCAGAGCCATTGAACTCACAGAAGTAGGTCCTGCTTCTCTCACCTCAGTCCCACGATGCAGGGAGACTATTGCCAGCAGTCCTCCCAGAAAATAAAAAACCTAACATAAGTTTTTCCGGGAAACTCAGTAGAGCTCCCTGTAGTGCGTCCAGTCTCACTGGGCACAATTCTAAAACTGGAGTCTGGAGGAGGGGCATAGAGGGAGGAGCCAGTTCACACCCTTTCAAAGTCTTAAAGTGCCCATGTATCCTGCGGATCCCGTCTATACCCCATGGTACTAATGGTGACCCCAGCATCCTCTAGGACGTATGAGAAAATAATAATAATAATGCTGCCACTATATAATAATAACAGGACACCACAGTCTGCTCCTCCTGTATAATACCAGGACACTATAGGCTGCTCCTACTGTATAATAACAGGACACCACAGGCTGCTCCCCCTGTATTATAATAATAATAATAATAATAATAATAATAATAATAGGACACCAATGGCCGCTCCGCCTGTTTAATAATAGCACACCACAGGCTGCTCCTCCTGTATAATAATAACAGGACACCACAGGCTGATCCTCCCGTATTATAATAACAACAACAACAACAACAACAACAACAACAGGACACCACAGGCTGCTCCTCCTGTATAATACCAGGACACTACAGGCTGCTCCTACTGTATAATAATAATAATAATAATAATAATAGGACACCAATGGCCGCTCCCCCTGTTTAATAATAGCACACCACAGGCTGCTCCTCCTGTATAATAATAACAGGACACCACAGGCTGATCCTCCCGTATTATAATAACAACAACAACAACAACAACAACAACAGGACACCACAGGCTGCTCCTCCTGTATAATACCAGGACACTACAGGCTGCTCCTACTGTATAATAATAATAATAATAATAATAGGACACCAATGGCCGCTCCCCCTGTTTAATAATAGCACACCACAGGCTGCTCCTCCTGTATAATAATAACAGGACACCACAGGCTGATCCTCCCGTATTATAACAACAACAACAACAACAACAACAACAGGACACCACAGGCTGCTCCTCCTGTCTATTATGACAACACAGGATGCTGCCCCTGTACATTATTGCAACACAGGCTGCTCCTCCTGTATACTATGACAACACAAGTTGTTACCCCTGTATACTATGACTACACAGGTCACTCCCCCTGTATACTATGACAACACAAGATGCTTCCCCGTATATTATGACAACACAGGATGCTACCCCTGTATACTATGACAACACAGGCCGCTCCTCCTGTATACTATGACAGCACAGGCCACTCTCCCTGTATATTACGACAACACAGGTCGATCCTCCTGTATACTATGACAACACAGGCAGCTCCCCCTGTACAGCACAATGCCACAACACAAGTAATGTCCCGTGTATAGAATTACGGTAACGGCGGGGTCTGCACCACATGTATTACGGTAACGGCGGGGTCTGCGCCTCCTGTATTACAGTAATACAGGCATGTCCAAACTGCAGCCCTCCAGCTGTTGTGAAACTACACATCCCAGCAAGCCCTGACACAGCTTTAGCATTCTTTGACAGCAAAACTGTGTCAGGGCATGCTGGGATATGTAGTTACACAATAGCTGGAGGGCAGCAGTTTGGACGTGCCTGCAGTAATAGGACACTAGAGTGTCAGCCACCTGTACAGGGATAATGCAGCACCAGAGGCTGCTCCAGCTGCACTATAACAAGGCACCAGAGGCTGCTCCCCCTGTAGTACAGAACCTGACACCAGAGCTGCTCAGCCTATAGAATAATAATAATAATATAATTACCTGCTGCCAGACACAGCAATGGCTGCTCTCTGCTCCTGCTGCCTTGTGGGAATGATAGAAGGAAGGCGGAGCTCAGACCAGGGGAAAATGGCCGCCGCTCCTGACGTCACTACACAGCCAGGGAACCTATTGCTGCTGCCGGACTGGTCTACAAGAAAATGGCCGCCGGCCTCTTCCACTGAGGACATGTATGGTAATAGTCATTACAGAGTGCTGGGCTTTGGGCGGGGTGGAGGAGGGGAGGGGCCAGTAACCAGGTAGCAGCCGTTGCCAATCATACCCTACTTCCTGCCTGTGCGTTCCACCTTACTTCCGGACTGTG
This sequence comes from Pseudophryne corroboree, assembly GCF_028390025.1. Lineage (NCBI taxonomy): Eukaryota > Metazoa > Chordata > Amphibia > Anura > Myobatrachidae > Pseudophryne > Pseudophryne corroboree. Next base: position 302,360 of record NW_026967527.1, on the reverse strand, counting down.
CGTTCCACATGCAGGAAGTGAGTTTTCATCGACTTGTGCAGCCTCCCAGTGTTCGTGGAGATCAGGTAATGGCGTCTTACTATACAGGGGGAGCAGCCTGTGGTGACCTGTTATTATTATTATACAGGGGGAGCAGCCTGTGGTGTCCTGTTATTATTATACAGGGGGAGCAGCCTGTGGTGTCCTGATATTAATATTATTATTATTATACAGCAGGAGCAGCCTGTGGTGTCTTGTTATTATTATACAGGATGAGCAGCCTGTGGTGTCCTATTTTTATTATTATTATTATTATTATTATACAGGTGGAGGAGCCTGTGGTGTCCTGATATTATTTGTATACAGGGCGAGCAGCCTGTTGTCTCTTGTTGTTATTGTTATTATTACAATACAGGAGTAGCAGTGTGTGGTGTCCTGTTATTATTATTATTATTATTATTACTACTATTATTATTATTATACAGAGGGAGCAGCTTGTGGTGTCCTGTAATTATTATTATTATACAGGAGGAGCAGCTTGTGGTGTCCTGTTATTATTATACAGGGGGAGTAGCCTGTGGTGTCCTTTTATTATTATTATACTGGAGGAGCAACCTGTGGTGTCCTGTTAATAAAGACATGTTATTATGTTTATGCTGGGGTGCAGCCTTTCATGTCGTTGTTATTATTATTATTATTAATTTTATTATATGAAATTGTGGGGATTGAAAATATTGCTCAAATTCTCGGATATATTAAAGCAGAGACCATAATATCCCTGGCATGTGTAACAGATGATAATTGAAGCAGTATGAAGCAAATGTATATCACACACCTGGGAGTGTCACAGTGACATCATTTAGATCTATAGTAATAAAGGTACATGACTGGGGAGGTAAAGGGATCTGGGAGTGTCACTTTGACATCACTTATATCTATAGTAATAATACAGGGACATGACTGGGGAGGTGAGGGGATCTGGGAGTGTCACAGTGATGTCACTTATATCTATAGTAATAATACAGGGACATGACTGGGGAGGTGAGGGGATCTGGGAGCATCACTGTGACCTTATATCTATAGTAATAATACAGGGACATGACTGGGGAGGTGAGGGGGACCTGGGAGTGTCACAGTGACAAGAGAAAGAAAGTAGACTTCTTAGTGGGCGCACTCTTGTGAAGAAATAATTAGATATTCTCAAAGAGTAAAATATAACTTTTATTACAAATGATTAAGAAATTATTCAATCTCCTGAGAACAAATAATGTCTCCTGCCGCCTTTCCCCTGCCTGTCTCCTGCCGCCTTTCCCCTGCCTGTCTCCTGTTGCCTTTTCCCCCGTCTGTCTCCTGCCGCCTTTCCCCTGCCTGTCTCCTGCCACCTCCACCCTGCAGCCCACCTGCCTGTCTCCTGCCGCCTTTTCCCTGCCTGTCGCCTTTTCCCTGTCTCCTGCTCCCCCTGGCCGGTCTCCTGCCGCCTTTCCCCTGTCTCCTGCCACCCCCTCCCTGTCTCCTGCCACCTCCTTGCCTGTCTCCTGCAACCTTTCCCCTGCCTGTTTCCTGCAACCTTTCCCCTGCCTGTCTCCTGCAACCTTTTCCCTGCCTGTCTCCTGCCGCCTTTCCACCTCCTGTCTTCTGCCACCTCCTTGCCTGTCTTCTGCCACCTTTGCTACACCATCAGCTGGATCTGTGAATCCTGAGGTCACGGAGACTGTACGCCGCAGCTCCATGAATGAGGCCATGAAATTTCCCTTTGGAGACCCTGTCCCTTCACAACCAATTCTCACCCTTACACCACTTCATGGCTGCAGCCATACTCGTCTGACAACTCAGGACACATAGAGCACATGCTCCGTACGGGTTTTGCACATGAGCGGTGTACCGAACATCAGCTTATTGTGACTCCACCCACAATAGCGCTACATTCTAGATCAGTCCCACTATGCAGTACAGCCTTATGGGGCTGGGTCACCGGAACCTTGGAGACACTGACCAGGACTCTGTGGCTGTGAGCAAATAGGAGACTTAATGACCACTCTATTTTATATTTACTATGTTACATGTGCAATATGTTTTATGTATTATATTTATTCCAAGGAACTCCAGCTGTGGGGAACGGAGTCTTTATTACACATCACACGTTCTGTATTCTCTCTGATTCACAAAGGATGGACAAGGACAGGAGTCACAGGACTGAAAAGATAATAAATATCACCCTGGAGATCATCTACCTACTGACTGGGGAGGTGAGTGGATCTGGGAGCGTCTCAGTGACCTTATATCTATAGTAATAATACAGGGACATGACTGGGGAGGTGAGTGGATCTGGGAGCGTCACAGTGACCTTATATCTATAGTAATAATACAGGGATATGACTGGAGAGTTGAGTGGTTCTGAGAGCATCAAAGTGACCTTATATCTATAGTAATAATACAGGGACATGACTGGGGAGGTGAGGGGATCTGGGAGCATCACTGTGACTTTATATCTATAGTAATAATACAGGGACATGACTGGGGAGGTGAGGGGATCTGGGAGCATCACTGTGACATCACTTATATCTATAGTAATAATACAGGGACATGATTGGAGAGGTAAGGGGAACTGGGAGTGTCACAGGGACCTTATATCTTTAGTAATGTTACAGGAACATAACTGGGGAGGTGAGGGGATCTGGGAGCGTCACAGTGACCTTATATCTATAGTGATAATACAGGGACATGACTGGGAAGGTGAGGGGATCAGGGAGCATCACTGTGGCCTTATATCTATAGTAATAAAGAGGGACATGACTGGGGAGGTGAGGGGATCTGGGAGCATCACTGTGACCTTATATCTATAGTAATAATACAGGAACATGACTGGGGAAGTGAGGGGATCTAGGAGTGTCACAGTGACATCACTTATATCTATAGTAATAATACAGGGACATGACTGGGGAGGTGATAGGATCTGGAAGCATCACTGTGACCTTATATCTATAGTAATAATACAGGGACATGACTGGGGAGGTGAGGGGATCTGGGTGCGTCACTGTGACATCTCTAATATCTATAGTCATAATACAGGAATATGACTGGGGATGTTAGGGAATCAGAGCATCACAGTGAGGTCACATATCTATAGTAATAATACAGGGATGTCACTGGGGAGGTGAGGGGATCTGGGAGCATCACAGTGACATCACGTATATCTATAGTAATAATACAGGGACTTGACTTGGGAGGTGATGGGATCTTGGAGATTCATAGTGACGTCACTCATCTATAGTAATAATACAGGGACATGACTGGGGAGGTGAGAGGATTTTAAAGCGTTACTGATAAGTAACTTATATCTATAGTAAATACAGGGACTTGACTACGGAGGTGGGGGGATCTGGGAGCGGCGCAGTGATGTCACATATCTATAGCAATAACACAGGGGCATGACTGGGGAGTTGAGGTGATCTGGAATCGTCACAGTGGCATCACATATCTATAGTAAATACAGGGACATGACTGGGGAGGGAAGGGGATCTGGTAGCGACGCAGTGATGTCACATATCTATAGTAATAACACATGGACGTGACAGGGGAGGTGAGGTGATCTGGGAGTGTCACAGTGACATCACTTATATCTATAGTAATAATACAAGGACATGACTAGGGAGGTGAAGGGATCTAGGAGCATCACTTTGACGTCACATATATCTATAGTATTAATACAGGGACATAACTGCGGAGGTGAGGGGTTTGGGAGCGTCACAGTGATGTCACTTTTGTCTATAGTAATAAAACAGGGACATGACTGGGGAAGTGAGTGAATCTGGGAGTGTCACAGTGACATCACTTATATCTTTAGCAATAATTCAGGGACATGACTGGGGAGGTGAGGGGATCTGGGAGCATCACAATGACATCACTTATATCTATAGTAATAGTACAGTGATGTGACTGGGCAGGTGAGGGGATCTGGGATCGTCACAGTGGCATCACATATCTATAGTAAATACAGGGACATGACTGGGGAGGGAAGGGGATCTGGTAGTGACGCAGTGATGTCACATATCTATAGTAATAACACATGGACATGACAGGGGAGGTGAGGTGATCTGGGAGTGTCACAGTGACATCACTTATATCTATAGTAATCATACAAGGACATGACTGGGGAGGTGAAGGGATCTGGGAGCATCACTTTGACGTCACATATATCTATAGTATTAATACAGGGACATAACTGCGTAGGTGAGGGGTTTGGGAGCGTCACAGTGATGTCACTTTTGTCTATAGTAATAAAACAGGGACATGACTGGGGAAGTGAGTGAATCTTGGAGTGTCACAGTGACATCACTTATATCTTTAGTAATAATTCAGGGACATGACTGGGGAGGTGAGGGGGTCTTGGAGCCTGACAGTGACATCACTTATATCTATAGTAATAATACAGGGACACGACTGAGGAGGTTAAGGGATCTTGCAGCTTCATAGTGACGTCACTTATATCTATAGTAATAATACAGGGACATGACTGGGGAGGTGATGGGATCTGGGAGTGTATATATTGATATTTGATGTCTCCACCATTACACAGGATTACACAATAGTGAAGAAGACATCCAATGGGTGTGAGACACCCAGCAGCCATCCCCGTGTATCAGGAGGACTGAGTAGAACCCAGAGCCCAATCACGGTGCCTCCACCTCACTCACTGACACATGAGAGACACAATGACAAGAAGATCCTGGAACTCACCAACAAGATCATTCAACTGCTGACTGGAGAGGTGACTGCTGGGAATGGGGCATTATACAGTAACAACGGGGGATGTGTCTGGGTGATGACTGGAGAGGTGACTGCTGGGAAGGGGACATTATACAGTAACACCGGGGGATGTGTCTGGGTGATGACTGGAGAGGTGACTGCTGGGAATGGGACATTATACAGTAACACCAGGGGACGTGTCTGGGTGATGACTGGAGAGGTGACTGCCGGGAATGGAGCATTATACAGTAACACCGGGGAATGTGTCTGGGTGATGACTGGAGAGGTGACTGCCGGGAATGGGGCATTATACAGTAAAACCGGGGGATGTGTCTGGGTGATGACTGGAGAGGTGACTGCTGGGAATGGGACATTATACAGTAACACCAGGGGATGTGTCTGGGTGATGCCTGGAGAGGTTACTGCTTGGAATGGGACATTATACAGTAACACCAGGGGACGTGTCTGGGTGATGACTGGAGAGGTGACTGCTGGGAATGTAACATTATACAGTAACACCGGGGGATGTGTCTGGGTGATGACTGGAGAGGTGACTGCTGGGAAGGGGACATTATACAGTAACACCGGGGAATGTGTCTGGGTGATGACTGGAGAGGTGACTGCTGGGAATGGGGCATTATACAGTAACACCAGGGGACGTGTCTGGGTGATGACTGGAGAGGTGACTGCTGGGAATGGGGCATTATACAGTAACACCGGGGGATGTGTCTGGGTGATTACTGTATCACTGTGTGTGTCTGGTTCCTATAATATGTCAGGATGTCACTGTCTATGTCTCCATGCAGGAGGAGGAGTATATAGAGGAACACAGGGGTCTGTACAAGGACGTGATGATGGAGAATCACCGGCCCCTCACATCACTGGGTAAGAGGAGTCTGTCATGTATTGTACAGGGGAGAGCAGGTATGGGTGTCCCCTATATACACACATCATCTGATAATCACATATATACACTGTACTCAGTCACTGTGTGTCTCCTACAGATGGACCCAGTAACAGATATACCCCAGTGAGACGTCCCCGTCCTCTGTATTCCCAGGATTGTACAGAGGAGAATCACAGGATCCCACAGGAGGATCAGGTAGGTGGGATTTAGGGTCTCCCAAATATACCAAAGTGACTGTCACTATAGAAACATAGAAACATAGAATTTGTCGACAGATAAGAACAACTTGGCCCATCTAGTCTGCCCCTTATTTTTTTATTTTTTTTATCACTAACCTTATTTGATCCTTATTTCTTTGTAAGGATATCCTTATGTCTATCCCATGCATGTTTAAATTGCTCTACTGTCTTAGCCTCTACCACCTCTGATGGGAGGCTATTCCACTTGTCCACTACCCTTTCTGTGAAATAATTTTTCCGCAAATTTCCCCTGAACCTCCCCCCCTCCAGTCTCAGTGCATGTCCTCGTGTCCTATTGCTTCTCTTCATTTGGAGAATGTTTCCCTCCTGGACTTTGTTAAAAGCCTTCATATATTTGAAAGTTTCTATCATGTCCCCCCTTTCCCTTCTCTGCTCCAAACTATACATATTGAGATTTCTTAGTCTTTCTGGGTATGTTTTGTGATGTAGGCCATGCACCATTTTAGTTGCCCTCCTTTGTACAGTTTCTAATGTATTAATATCCTTTTGAAGATATGGCCTCCAGAACTGAATACAGTATTCTAGATGAGGCCGTACCAATGACCTATACAGTGGCATTATTACTTCTTTCTTTCTGTTACTGATTCCTCTCCCAATGCAGCCAAGCATCTGACTAGCCTTCCTCATTGCCTTGTTACATTGCTTACCTGCTTTTAAGTCATCTGAAATAGTGACTCCTAGATCCCTTTCGTCCTCAGTAGTTTCCAGTATAGTGCCATTAATACTATATTTAGCTTTAGGATTTTTGAGACCCAAGTGCATGATTTTGCATTTTTTGGCATTAAACTGTAATTGCCAGACTCTTGACCATTCCTCTAGTCTACCTAGATCCTCAATCATTTGTTTTGCCCCACCTGGTGTGTCTACCCTGTTGCATACCTTTGTGTCATCTGCAAAAAGGCATACTTTCCCTTTAATGCCATTTGCAATGTCACCAATAAAGATATTAAAAAGCACTGGTCCAAGTACAGATCCCTGGGGTACTCCACTGGTAACATTTCCCTCCTGTGAATGCACTCCATTTACCACAACTCTCTGTTTTCTATCATGTAACCAAGATCTTATCCATTCAATAATCCTAATATCCAATCCCAAACTTTCAAGTTTATTTAGCAGTCTGCGATGTGGACTGTGTCAAAAGCCTTACTAAAGTCTAGATAAGCTATATCCATGGCTCCACCTTTATCCATCACTTTAGTCACACAATCAAAAAAGTCAATAAGATTTGTTTGACATGATCTTCCCCCAGTGAATCCATGCTGTTTTAGATCCATTAAATTGCCGGATTTGAGATAATCTACAACTCTTTCTTTTAAGAGTGTTTCCATCAATTTCCCTACTACTGATGTAAGACTCACTGGTCTGTAGTTGTTTGCCTCTTCCTTGCTTCCACTTTTGTGCAGTGGGACTACGTTTGCTCTTTTCCAGTCCCCTGGAATTCCTCCTGTAGCTAATGACTGGTTGAATAATTCTGTCAATGGTGCTACCAGCACCTCTTTAAGTTCTTTTAATATCCTTGGATCTAATGTGTAGAGAAGCTGTATGTGTCTTATACAATGATATTATACTGTTTCACCTCAATTTAAATTGTATTTCTCTTTCATCCACTAGGGGACACTGGAGTCTTATACAGTAGGGGTCTAAAGCTTGCAACCGGAGGTGTGGCACAATGTAAAATTAGCATTGTCTGCACAGCCGGCTCCTCCCCCTTCACATCCCTCCTCCCTCAGTTTGAAAAATTGTGCCTAGGAGGTAACATTACAGAAAACTCAGGCTGCGTCAACCTAATGAAAAGGGGGACAAAAGCCTTTGAATTAGAGAGACAATGATCCCATATAAAGGGATCTGCATCTCTCTATGGAAAGTCCGGAGCACAGAGTCAGCATTTCCATGGGCAGTGAGTACTGGTGGGTAATATGGGCCTTAGATAGAAAGGCAGAGGCTATTAGCAGACTCCTTCCAATTCCCACAACTTAAGGTTTAAAAAATGATTATTATTATTATCTGGCCAGTGTGCACGCTGCTGCCTCCAGGCTTCCTGTAACTTAAGTCCTGGCAGACTAGCAGCGCAGCTCCCCCGCCGCGCGACTTCTTTTATACACACAGCGCGGGCTCAAACACTCCCTGGCCGGCTTCTACTCCCGCTGCATGTCAGCTCCCCCCCCCCCCCCCATCCCCCCTCTACATCGGAGGGAGACGCATCGCGGCTGTCAGCGGCAGCATTTTCACATACAGTGAGGAAGCGCACTGACCTCCCGCCGCACGCTGTAGTGGTTTCTCGCCCTCTCCCACCGCCAGCGGAGGGCTGAGGGAGACACATCGCGGCTGTCAGCGGCGGCATCCTCACATACAGCGGGGACGCGCACTGACCTCCTGCCGCACGCTGAAATGGTCTCTCGCCCTCTCCCACCGCCAGCGGAGGGAGACACAGCGCGCCTGTCAGTAGCAGCATCACATACACTACGGCCGCTTGGGAAGTGCGTCCACCGCCCGCTCAGATGATCTCTCGTCCCTTCCCGCCGCCAGCGGAGGGCTGAGGGTGACGACAAAGGGGGAAATTAATAGAAACTGACCCTCTTGCTAGTAAGTCCGGCCTGGGGCAGCCGTTAAGGGGGTAGAGTGACCCTAGGAAGGACCCAGAGAGCCTTAGTAATAAATATTTATTAAATAAATGGCGGCCATTTTTAAATGAATAGAGGCGCCAAAAGGACTCTCTCAGGCGTTATTACCTTTAGAATAGACGGGCTTCCTGGCCGGACAGAGCAGAGGGACGGGTTATTATAATAGAGCAACTGCTCCCTCTACTGGACATTTGTATTTAGGACTCTCTCAGGCGTTATTACCTTTAGAATAGACGGGCTTCCTGGCCGGTCAGAGCAGAGGGACGGGTTATTATAATAGAGCAACTGCTCCCTCAACTGGACATTTGTATTTAGGACTCTCTCAGGCGTTATTACCTTTAGAATAGACGGGCTTCCTGGCCGGTCAGAGCAGAGGGACGGGTTATTATAATAGAGTAACTGCTCCCTCTACTGGACATTTGTATTTAGGACTCTCTCAGGCGTTATTACCATTAGAATAGACAGGCTTCCTGGCCGGTCAGAGCAGAGGGACGGGTTATTATAATAGAGCAACTGCTCCCTCTACTGGACATTTGTATTTAGGACTCTGCTGCAATGGATTTTCAATGGATTCTGACAGGCATTTTTATGCTTTAGATTTTCAAGGGACTTCTAAACAAAAGATCCCGATGAAATGATGGGAACGACCTCAGAACTGATATACAGTTGGGTGTGTGAGGGTTGCAAGGAGGCTGGTGATATTATTATTATAAATTGTTATTTTTTGTTTTGTGTGTAGTGTTTAGAAAGATCCAGCTAGGGGGATCCAGTGTACCTTTACTCCCATCTCCCGTTACCGTCTTTCTGTTCCTATTATAAAGGGGGGAGCACTGAGGAGCACTCTATGGGGTACGGCTTCAAATGTCAAAAGCACTTACCACCAACACTAAGACTTATTATGTTTCCACAAAATGTAGTAAGATGAGCAAGGGTGAGCGGCTCCTGGGTATGCGTTGCCTGTCTAGTTAAGGGCGTCCAGCACGGGAGGAAGGCTCCGCCAAGGTCATGGGAGCAAGCCCTAACAGGTATTTCAGAGGAAATGTCAGAATCCCGCAAACAGCAGTCGGAAAGGACTGAGGGATTCTCAAAGACTATGGAGGAATTTCTGATTTAAATTAATCCCTCCTGCGCAAGCATAAAGCAATGCGAACAAGTCGATTAAGAGAACCATCCTCATCTTACACGAAGGAGGAAGAGGGTCTTATTATAGATAAAGTGGCAAGATACTTAAGTCTGCCTTAGATCAGGAGTTTAGATTCCCTTATAGAAGCGGTTATAGAGACCCTAAACTTCAGGGAGTAAGAAGTTAAGGATACAGAGTTTTCGATTGATTCGTATCCCACAAGCGTTGCCAGTAGTGCTCCCTATTCCTAGAACTCTCCAGACTCAGATGGCGAATGCTTGGAAGCAGCCTGATAAACACTTTCAAGTGCCAAGGAGGTTTGAATTTAAGAATCCTGTATCAAAAAGTGTAATGGTTAAATGGCCTACTGGGCATTTTCAAACAAGGCAATGTCACCTAGGCCTAGCGTGACCACCTTAAAGGATATGTCAGGTCGCACACTGCATCAAAAGCAATTGTTGTACCAGCACATTGTCCACATGTACTGGGCGTGAATAGGTAGCATGGAGGAGGTTTCTCAGTAGCAGAGCATATTGGAGAATTAGCTGCTTATCTGTGCCAGGCTTCAAAGGACGCTCATAAAATAACAGTCAGTTATTGCAGGTTTGGAACTAGGAGAGTTAATGGTATCCATGGACATAAGGGATGCATTCCTGCATATCCCGATTTGGACCACCCACCAAGCTTACTTAAGATTTGCACTGGTGCAGGATCCTTTCCAAATGAAGGGTCCTACCATTCGGTCTATCATCAGCCCCAGGACTCTTTTACGAGGATCATGGCAGTAACGGTGGCAGGATTGAGACGATCTCCTGATCAAAGCCTCCTCTCAAGAACGACTCATCAAGGATGCTCAGACATCTTATCAACTTCTCATTCAACATGGGTGGATGGTGAATTTCCAGAAACCTAACCTCAGACCAATGCAACGGATTCCATTCCTATATCTCATCTTGGACACAGTAAGATTGAGGGCTTTCTTGCCAGAGAACAAGATCCAGGACCTACAGAGGCTAGTGACTCAGGTACTGAGGACACAGACGGTCTCCCTGCACCTCTCTGTGCAACTTCTCGGGATGATGGTGACGTCTTTCGAGGCTCTCCAGTACAGCTGACTTCACTTACGACCATTCCCAATGAACGTTACTGCTCAGGGACCAGGGTAACACTTGCTCCTGCATTGAAAGATCCGATTTCCACAAGAGATACGGATCTCCTTAATTGGGTGGTCGTTCCACTAAAACCTTGCAGCAGGCAAGAATTTTGAATTTAGGATTGGAGGATTCTCACAACAAATGCCAGTCTCAGAGGTTGGGGAAGCTGTCCTAGAGACCCATCACTTTCAGGGCAAATGGACTTTACTGGAGAGCGGGTTACCCATAACCATTCTCGAACTGAGAAACAGTTTACAAATCGCTTCTCTTAGGCGAAGATATAGTCAGTGGTCAACAGTGAACCGGAAAGCAGATTATCACAGTCGCCAGGACTGCATCCAGGCGAGCGGTGTTTACACAGATCTTCGACATGAATGTGAGTAGATGGTGTCTACCTCAGGTGGACCTGATGGCGTCTCGACAAAATCATTAGCTGCCTAGGTATGTGTCCAGGACAAGAGATCCAGCAGCAGAGGATGTGGACACGCTGACACTTCCTTGGTGTTTCAGAAGGGTTTACATTTTTCCGCCTTTCCCACTCATACCCCGAATCCTCCAAAAAGGGGTAATACGAGAGCGAGTATGGGCAATTCTCATAGCACCAAGTTGGCCCCGTAGAGGTTGGTACTCTGACTTACGGGGGATACTAGCGGAGGACCCTTGGCGGTTACCTCGAAGGCAGGACCGGCTATATCAGGGGCCGTTCCTCCACTCAGACCTGAACAGGCTACGTTTAATGGCGTGGCTGTTGAGACCCGGATCTTAAGAGTGAGAGGTATACCAAGAATGGCTATTCCTAAAGATGATCGCTGCTCAAAAGCCGGTGACACCCATGTACGACTGCAGACATTAGAAGAAGTACATGGACTGGTGTTAGGAACATGGGTAGAATTAGACGAACGTCCACTTACCCAGACTTCTACTTTTCACTCCAGCTGGTCTAGATGAAGGACTAAGACTAGGTTCCTTGAAGGTTCAAGTTTCGGCTCTCTCCATCCTATTTCAACAGCGGTTAGCGTCCTTACAAGAGGTTCAAACCTTTTTACAGGGGGTTCTGAGGATACAACCTCCTTTCCGTCCTCCCACTGCGCAGTGGGACTTAGATTTGTAGTTGGAATTTTTGAGATCACCATCTTTTGAGCCGTTGGAAAGAACAGACCTGCAATATCTCTCTTGGAAGGTCATGTTATTACTTGCCTTGGCTTCGGCTGGAAGGGTTTCGGTGTAAGGAGCCCTATCAGGTTAGAGTCCTTTGTTAATTTTCCAGAAGGCCAAACTCCGTACATGAGCGGATTTCCTTCCTAAGGTTGTTTCGGGGTTTCAGGTAAACCAACCGATTGTGGTCCCATCCTTTCAGGGATTCGCAGATGGGGACGTGTCTTTGGATGTTGTCCGAGCTTACGAATATACTACAAGTTACGTCGTCCTTTAGAAGGTCGGACCATTTTGTTTGGTCCAAAGAATGGTTGGCCAGCATCTAGGCAGTCTTTGTTTAGATGGAATAGCTTTGCCAATCGGCAAGCTAATATTTCCTGTGGTAAGCAGTTTCCGGTTCAGACTGGTGCTCATAATACCAGATCAGTGGGTGCCTCATGGGTGGCTATTCGAGGTGCTTCCACTACTCAATTTTGCAGAGCGAGAACGTGGTCTCAGCCCACACATTCGCAAACTTTTACAGGTTTGATACCTTGGCGTCCGGAAATTCTAAGTTCGGACGTTTAGTTTTGCAGGCCATCGACAGCACTCCCTCCCTTGGGGATAACTTTGGGACGTCCCCTACTGTATAAGACTCCAGTGTCCCCTAGTGGATGAAAGATAAAAGAGGATTTTGGTACTTACCGATAAATCCATTTCTCTGAATCCTCTAGGGGACACTGGATGCCCGCCTCAGTGCTGTCAACCTGCTGTGTTCAAAGTTCTTGTTCAAACAGTTCGTGCAAACAGCGTTGGTTTTTCTGTTAAGAGTTTCTTGGATGCTGTTTGCTTTGTTGTACGGTTCGGTTCCTCGCCAAGTGCTATAGTATCATGTCCTATTCTCTCAGTCACGTTTTCCAAACTAAGGGAGGAGGGATGTGAAGGGGGAGGAGCCGGCTGTGCAGACAATGCTAATTTTAGATTGTGCCACACCTCCGGTTGCAAGCTTCACACCCCTACTGTATAAGACTCCAGTGTCCCCTAGAGGATTCAGAGAAATGGATTTATCGGTAAGTACAAAATCATCTTTTTTGGGTTATTTAGGTAGAACGTCTTTCTTGTATAAAGGCAGAAGATATAAGGAGAGAAGAAGAGACATATGTGACTGATATAAAGGCAGAAGATATAGAGGAAGAAGAAGAGACATATGTGACTGATATAAAGGCAGAAGATATAGAGGGAGAAGAAGAGATGTATGTGACTGATATAAAGGCAGGAGATATAGAGGGAGAAGAGGAGACGTATGTGACTGATATGAAGGCAGAAGATATAGAGGGAGAAGAAGAGACGTATGTGACTGATATAAAGGCAGAATATATAGAGGGAGAAGAAGAGACGTATGTGACTGATATGAAGGCAGAAGATATAGAGGAAGAAGAAGACACGTATGTGACTGATATAAAGGCAGAAGATATAGAGGGAGAAGAAGAGACGTATGTGACTGATATAAAGGCAAAAGATACAGAGGGAGAAGAAGAGACGTATGTGACTGATATAAAGGCAGAAGATATAGAGGGAGAAGAAGAGACGTATGTGACTGATATGAAGGCAGAAGATATAGAGGGAGAAGAAGAGACGTATGTGACTGTTATAAAGGCAGAAGATTTAGAGGGAGAAGAAGAGACGTATGTGACTGATATAAAGGCAGAAGATACAGAGGGAGAAGAAGAGACATATGTGTCTGATATAAAGGCAGAAGATACAGAGGGAGAAGAAAAGACATATGCGACTGATATGATGACAGAAGATACAGAGGGAGAAGAAGAGACGTATGTGAGGGGTGATCAGCATTGTAAGGAGGAGGAGATCCCTACAGATATCAGCACAGGTGAGTAATAAACACTTATTACAGAAGTAACATATTCTCATTGCTCAGTCACTACAGCAATCTCTTATTCTACACCATCCTCTGCCATCATCCCAGTTCTCAGTTGGGTGTTTATAACACAAGGTTATCCATGACAAACATCAGATGAAGAGAGTTATTACACACATCACTATAGTGTTATTAAAAGTAACAAGCAGAAGTTTTTAGGGATCATATATAAGTAGTAGTGTGTAATTTGTATGGGATCTAAATTTCTCAGTTTAGCAACCATTTATTAAATAACCTTCATTTTGTTAGATGATGCAGGTATTAAATAACTCCTTGTATATAGTAGACCTATTTGGCCATTTGTGGTCATGTTTACTATATCTTTTCATTTAGTGAGGTGTAGTCGTGGTGTAAAGGACAGTTTGTGATTCCTGATTAGTTAAAAAAACAAATACCAAATACTGAACAACATCACCAAACAGGTAATTTCAACTTTAAACTTGTCATTTATTTTGTACTGTCTGGACATGGCTACTAATAACAGATGCACAGACATAATTCTTAAAGCTATGTGTGCAAATGCTAGGAGATTAGGAGACAAAATTCCAGAGCTAATTGTGATAATGACCAGGGATAACCTGGATATTGTGGCAATTACAGAGTCATAGTGCAATGAGAATCATGACTGGGACATAGCTATACCAGGATACAATTTATTTAGGAAGGATAGAATGGTCAGTGTAGGAGGAAGCGTAGCAATGTATGTGGGAAAAAAGCATAAATGCTACTTCAATTAATACAAAATATTGAAGACAAATCTGAGGCCCCTTTGGTCACCACAGAAACCGGGAAAAAGGACATTATTCATATTGGGGTGATCTCTAGACCACGTGGCCTGGGGCAGGATTTGGACAGGAATCTATTGTTGGACATCACTAAAATGGCTTTAAAGGGAGAAGTCATAATCATAGGAGACATTAATTTACCTGATGCAAGGGGAGGGGTCTTTTGCAATTTCAGCTGCAAGTGGTAAATTCCTTACAGGGAGCATCTCTCAATAAACAGCAGATATTTCCCTTCTGCATAGAAGAGCGGTCCGGAAAGAAAGAAGTAAACTTCCTTTTTGGGAGCACTCTTGTTAACTTAATTGCAATTAAAATATAACCTTTAATAACTATTCACTAAAAATTCATATATATGGATCTTACTTACTTAAAAGAAAGATTACTATTGACTGAATTGTCTTACTATCAGTATTATATCAATCAGGGTGAAAAATATTTTATTTAGAAGAAATATATTCATATGTGTAATACTCTACCATCTAGAACACTGCCAGACAGCCGTGGGCTCTCCCTATTGTTTCCTGTAAATAGAATCAGTTACATGTGCATGGTATCCACACATACACCTTATTCATTATCATTTTCAGAAGGGAGAGGCTGAGGCTTATATATACTGTCTATGTATGGTAGGTATCCCTTCCATACCTACCATACATAGACAGGAAAACTATGTATATAGGAAACTATAGGTCTGTAAGACAATACAGAAGGAAACTATAGGTCAGTAAGACAATACAGAAGAAACTATAGGTCAGTAAGACATTACAGAAGAAACTATAGGTCAGCAAGACAATAAATAAGGAAACTATAGACCAGTAAGACTACAGTAAGCCACGATACGTCAGTAAGACCATACAGTAAAAAACTATAGGTCAGTAAGACAATACAGTAGGAAACTATAGGTCAGTAAGACAATACAGTCAGAAACTATAGGTCAGTAAGACAATACAGTCAGAAACTATAGGTCAGTAAAGGGCCCTACACACTTAAAGATTATCTGTCCAATCTGGCTGATTGGAAAGAAAATCTGGCGATGTCTGGGAGCAAATGACAATCAACCATTTGCTCCCAAAATCAAGAAAATGGACAAACACAGTTCAGATAAATTGGTTTAATGAAACAAATGTAACCAATTTGTCTGAAAGTCCATTTTTGTCTGTTTTCCAATCTTTGAGAGCAAATAGTAAATTGCCATTTGCTCCCAGACATTGCCAGATTTTCTTTCCAATCAGCCAGATTGGACAGATAATCTTTTAGTGTGTAGGGCCCTAAGACAATACAGTAAGAAACTATAGGTCAGTAAGACAATACAGAAGAAACAATAGGTCAGTAAGACAATACAGTAGGTAACTATAGGTCAGTAAGACAATACAGTAGGAAACTATAGGTCAGTAAGACAGGAAACTATAGGTCAGTAAGACAGTGATACAGTAGGAAACTATAGGTCAGTAAGACAATGTAGAAGGCAACTAGATGAGTAAGACAATACAGAAGAAACTATAGGTCAGTAAGAATAGAGAAGGAAACTATAGGTCAGTAAAACAATACAGAAGGAAACTATAGGTCAGTATGACAATACAGTAGGAAACTATAGGTAAGTAAGACAATACAGAAGGAAGCTATAGGTCAGTAAGACAATACAGTAGGAAACTATAGGTCAGTTAGACAATACAGAAGCAACTATAGGTCAGTAAGACAATACAGAAGGAAACTATAGGTCAGTAAGACAATACAGAAGCAACTATAGGTCAGTAAGACAATACAGAAGGAAACTATAGGTCAGTAAGACAATACAGAAGGAAACTATAGGTCAGTAAGACAATACAGTAGGAAACTGTAGGTCAGTAAGACAATACAGTAGGAAACTATAGGTCAGGAAGACAATACAGTAGGAAACTATAGGCCAGTAAGACAATACAAAAGGAAACTGTAGGTCAGTAAGACAATACAGTGGGAAACTAAGTCAGTAAAACAATACAGTAAGAAACTATAGGTCAGTAAGACAATACAGTAGGAAACTATAGGTCAGTAAGACAATACAGTAGTAAACATCTACAAAGCCATTTTCTCTTACATCCTAGAGGATGCTGGGGACTCTGTAAGGACCATGGGTTATAGACGGGCTCCGCAGGAGACATGGGCACCTAAAAAGAACTTTTCCTATGGGTGTGCACTGGCTCTTCCCTCTATGCCCCTCCTCCAGTTAGATTCTGTGCCCAGAGGAGAAGGGTGCACTGCAGAGAGCTCTCCTGAGTTTTCTGTAGAAAAAGAATTTTGTTAGGTTTTTTATTTTCAGGGAGTCCTGTTGGCAGCAGGCTCCCTGCATCGTGGGACTGGGGGGAGAGAAACAGACCTACTTAACTGATAGGCTCTGCTTCTTAGGCTACTGGACACCATTAGCTCCAGAGGGAGTCAGAGCACAGGTCTCACCCTTGGGTTCGTCCCGGAGCCGCGCCGCCGTCCTCCTCACAGATGCTGGAAGATAGAAGCCGGGCGAGTATGAGAAGATAGAAGACATCTCAGGTGGCAGAAGACTTCAGATCTTCTTGAGGTACCGCTGCGCGCCATTGCTCCCAGACACAACACACAGAGGCAGCACTGATGGGTGCAGGGTGCAGGGGAGGGGGGGAGGGGCGGGGGGGTGCCCTGGGCAGCAATAATCCTCAAAGTTTGATGCACAAAGAGTATGATTAGGCTGCGGAGGCAGTAAATCACAGATCCCCCGCCATTTTATTACAATTGCACTGGGACCGAAGCCCGCCGTCGGGTGGGCGGAGCTTGATCCTCACCACTAACCAGCGCCATTTTCTCCACAGAAGCTGCATGAGGACACTGGCTCCCCGGTCTCTCCCCTGCTGAACGCTTTCACAGGCTGGAAAAAGAGGAGGGGGGCACATTGGTAACGCAGTGAGTGGGAATTGTGTGTATATATATATATATATATATATATATATATATATAAAAGCGCTATCTGGTCATTTATTTTTTCCGGTGTTATTTAGGCGCTGGGTGTGTGCTGGCATACTCTCTCTCTCTGTCTCTCCTAAGGACCTGGTTGGGGTTTTGTCCCCTTATAGTTATATACCTGTGTGTGTGGGGTGTCGGTACGTGCGTGTCGACATGTCTGAGGCGGAACGCTTCTCCAAGGAGGAGGTGGAGTAAATGAGTGGTGTGTCCCCGTCGGTGGTGCCGACACAGGAATGGATGGACATGTGGCATATGTTGAATGCAAGTGTAGCATCTTTACATAAGAGGCTTGATAAGGCTGAATCCGGGGAGGCATCAGGGGGTCAATCCTCGGATTGGACCGACTCACAGGGTCTGTCGGGGTCTCAAAAACGTCCCTTAGCACAGATTGTGGACACTACTACCGACACGGACTTTGATTCCAGTGTCGACTATGATGAAGTAAAATTGCACCCTAGGGTGACTAAAACCATTCAGTGTATGATTGTGGCAATAAGGGATGTGTTGCATATTGAGGATGAACCCTCGGTCCCCGACACAAGGGTGCACATGTTTAAGGGAAAGAAACAGATTATTTATTTTCCCACATCTCATGAACTAAATGATTTCTTTGAAAAGGCTTGGGAGACTCCGGAGAAGAGACCGCAGATCCCAAAAATTATTTATATGGCATACCCCTTCCCTAAACAGGACAGGGGGCGTTGGGAATCACCTCCCACTGTGGACAAGGCCTTAATGCGCCTGTCCAAGAAAGTGGCGCTACCGTCTCCAGACACAGCGTCCCTCAAGGATCCTGCGGATCGCAGGCAGGAGACTACTTTAAAGTCTATTTATTCCCATACTGGAGCTGTGCTAAGACCGACTATTGCGTCGGCATGGGTATGTAGCGCAATTTCAGCATGGACAGATGATCTGACGGCTGAATTTGATACCATGGATAGAGATACTATATTGTTAATTCTAGCCCATATTAAAGCCGCAGTCTTATTTATGAGAGATGCTCAAAGGGATATTGGATTGCTAGCTTCTAGGGCCAATGCCATGTCTATCTCAGCGAGACGATCCTTATGGACTCGCCAATGGACGGGTGATGCGGATTCCAAAAAACATATGGAAGTCCTACCCTATAAGGGAGACGTATTGTTTGGGGATGGGCTGACGGACCTGGTTTCCACAGCTACCGCAGGTAAATCAAATTTTCTCTAACGTCCTAGTGGATGCTGGGGACTCCGTAAAGACCATGGGGAACAGATGGGCTCCGCAGGAGACTGGGCACTCTAAGAAAGAATTAGTACTACTGGTGTGCACTGGCTCCTCCCTCTATGCCCCTCCTCCAGACCTCGGTTAGAATCTGTGCCTGGCCAGAGCTGGGTGCTCCTAGTGGGCTCTCCTGAGCTTGCTAATAAGAAAGTATTTTAGTTAGGTTTTTTATTTTCAGAGAGCTTCTGCTGACAACAGACTCTCTGCTACGAGGGACTGAGGGAAGAGAAGCAAACCTACTCATTGAAGCTAGGTTGCGCTTCTTAGGCTACTGGACACCATTAGCTCGAGAGGGATCGAACACAGGTACGTTGGTCGTACGTTCCCGGAGCCGCGCCGCCGTCCCCCTCGCAGAGCCAGAAGTCAGAAGCCGGCAGAAGCAAGAAGACATCGAAATCGGTGGCAGAAGACTCCTGTCTTCACATGAGGTAGCGCACAGCACTGCAGCTGTGCGCCATTGCGCCCACACTACCCACACACTCTGGTCACTGTAGGGTGCAGGGCGCAGGGGGGGGGGGGGGGCGCCCTGGGCAGCAATTAGGATACCTCTTGGCAAAAAGACACATATATACAGCCGGGCACTGTATATATGTACGAGCCCCCGCCATTTTATTTACACAGACCCGGGACAGAAGCCCGCCGCTGAGGGGGCGGGGCCTTCTTCCTCAGCACTCACCAGCGCCATTTTCTCTCCACAGCTCCGCTGAGAGGAAGCTCCCCAGGCTCTCCCCTGCAGTATCCAGGTAGAAAAAGGGTAAAAAGAGAGGGGGGGCACATAAATTTAGGCGCAAATTGTCATAAACAGCAGCTACTGGGTAAACACTAAATTACTGTGTAATCCCTGGGTTATATAGCGCTGGGGTGTGTGCTGGCATATTCTCTCTCTGTGTCCCCAAAAGGCCTTTGTGGGGGTCCTGTCCTAAAGTGAGCATTCCCTGGGTGTGTGCAGTGTGTCGGTACGTTTGTGTCAACATGTTTGACGAGGAAGGATACGTGGAGGCAGAACAAGTGCAGATGAATGTGGGGTCGCCGCCGACGGCGCCGACACCTGATTGGATGGATATGTGGAAGGTGTTAAATGATAACGTAAGCTCCTTGCATAAGAGGTTGGATAAAGCTGAAGCCTTGGGACAGTCAGGGTCTCAACCCATGTCTGATCCTACAGCTCAGAGGCCGTCAGGGTCTCAAAAGCGCCCGCTATCCCAGATTGTTGACACAGATATCGACACGGATTCTGACTCCAGTGTCGATGACGATGATGCTAAGTTGCAGCCTAAAATGACTAAAGCCATCCGCTACATGATTAAAGCAATGAAGGATGTATTGCACATATCAGAGGAAAACCCTGTCCCTGACAAGAGGGTTTATATGTATGGGAGAAAAAGCAAGAAGTGACTTTTCCCCCTTCACATGAATTCAATGAATTATGTGAAAAAGCGTGGTATTCCCCTGATAGGAAAGTAGTAATTTCCAAAAGATTGCTTATGGCGTACCCTTTCTCGCCAACCGACAGGTTACGCTGGGAATCCTCCCCTAGGGTAGATAAGGCGTTGACACGCTTATCTAAGAAGGTGGCCCTGCCGTCACAGGATACGGCCGCCCTAAAGGATCCTGCGGATAGAAAGCAGGAAGGTATCCTGAAGTCTGTTTATACACATTCTGGTACTCTACTGAGGCCAGCAATTGCTTCGGCCTGGATGTGTAGTGCTGTAGAGGAGATAGATACCCTGGACAGGGAAACTGTTCTACTAACCCTGGGGCATATCAAAGACGCTGTCCTATATATGCGGGATGCCCAGAGGGACATTTGCCTGCTGGGCTCTAGAATAAACGCAATGTCAATTTCTGCCAGAAGGGTCCTGTGGACTCGGCAGTGGACTGGTGATGCCGACTCTAAAAAACACATGGAGGTTTTACCTTACAAGGGTGAGGAATTGTTTGGGCACGGTCTCTCGGACCTGGTTTCCACAGCAACGGCTGGGAAGTCTAATTTTTTGCCATATGTTCCCTCACAGCCAAAGCACCGTATTACCAAATGCAGTTCTTTCGTTCACAAAAAGCAAGAAAGTCAGAGGTGCATCTTTTCTTGCCAGAGGCAGGGGTAGAGGAAAGAAGCTGCACCATGCAGCTAGTTCCCAGGAACAAAAGTCCTCCCCGGCCTCCACTAAATCCACCGCGTGACGCTGGGGCTCCAAAGGCAGAGTCAGGAGCGGTGGGGGCGTGTCTCCGAAATTTCAGCCACCAGTGGGTTCGCTCATGGGTGGATCCTTGGGCTATACAAATTGTGTCTCAGGGATACAAGCTGGAATTCGAAGTGACGCCCCCTCACCATTACCTAAAATCGTCCCTGCCGGCTTCTCCCATGGAAAGGGAGGTAGTGTTGGCGGCAATTCACAAGTTATATCTCCAGCAGGTGGTGGTGAAGGTTCCCCTTCTTCAACAGGGATGGGGCTACTATTCCACAATGTTTGTGGTGCCGAAACCGGACGGTTCGGTCAGACCCATTTTGAATTTAAAATCCCTGAACATTTATCTGAAGAAATTCAAGTTCAAAATGGAATCGCACAGAGCGGTCATTGCAAGCCTGGAAGAGGGGGATTTTATGGTGTCGCTGGACATCAGGGATGCTTACTTGCATGTCCCCATTTATCCACCTCATCAGGAGTACCTCAGGTTTGTGGTACAGAACTGTCATTACCAATTCCAGACGTTGTCGTTTGGCCTGTCCACGGCACCGAGAATATTTACCAAGGTAATGGCGGAGATGATGGTACTCCTTCGAAAGCAAGGAGTTACAATTATCCCATACTTGGACAATCTCCTCATAAAGACGAGGTCCAGGGAGCAGTTGCTGATCAGCCTAGCACACTCTCAGGAAGTGTTGCAACAACACGGGTGGATCCTGAATATTCCAAAGTCGCAGCTGATCCCTACGACGCGTCTGCCCTTCATGGGCATGATTCTGGACACAGACCAGAAGAAGGTGTTTCTCCCGGCGGAGAAGGCTCAGGAGCTCGTGACTCTGGTCAGAGACCTCCTAAAACCGAAACAGGTATCGGTGCATCACTGCACGCGAGTCCTGGGAAAGATGGTGGCGTCATACGAAGCCATTCCCTTCGGCAGGTTCCATGCGAGGATCTTTCAGTGGGATCTGTTGGACAAGTGGTCCGGATCGCATCTTCAGATGCATCGGCTGATCACCCTGTCCCCCAGGGCCAGGGTGTCTCTTCTGTGGTGGCTGCAAAGTGCTCTCCTCCTCGAAGGCCGCAGGTTCGGCATACAGGACTGGGTCCTGGTGACCACGGATGCAAGCCTCCGAGGATGGGGGGCAGTCACTCAGGGAAGAAACTTCCAAGGGCTGTGGTCAAGTCGGGAGACTTGTCTGCACATCAATATCCTGGAACTAAGGGCCATATACAACGCCCTGAGTCAAGCGGAGCCTCTGCTTTGAAACCAACCAGTGCTGATTCAGTCAGACAACATCACCGCAGTGGCCCATGTAAACCGCCAGGGCGGCACAAGAAGCAGGGTGCAATGGCGGAATCCACCAGGATTCTTCGTTGGGCGGAGAATCACGTGCAAGCACTGTCAGCGGTGTTCATTCCGGGAGTGGACAACTGGGAAGCAGACTTCCTCAGCAGGCACGACCTCCACCCGGGAGGGTGGGGACTTCATCAAGAAGTCTTCACGCAGATTGTAAATCGATGGGAACTGCCACAGGTGGACATGATGGCGTCCCGCCTCAACAAAAAGCTAAAAAGGTATTGCGCCAGGTCAAGGGACCCTCAGGCGATAGCTGTGGACGCACTAGTATCACCGTGGGTGTTCCAGACGGTCTATGCGTTTCCTCCTCTTCCTCTCATACCAAAGGTGCTGAGAATTGTAAGAAAAAGAGGAGTGAGAACAATACTCATTGTTCCGGATTGACCAAGAAGGACTTGGTACCCGGAACTGCAAGAAATGCTCACAGAGGACCTATGGCCTCTGCCTCTCAGACAGGACCTGTTGCAACAAGGGCCCTGTCTGTTCCAAGACTTACCGCAGCTGCGTTTGACGGCATGGCGGTTGAACACCGGATCCTAGCGGAAAAAGGCATTCTGGAGAAGTTATTCCTACGCTGATAAAGGCTAGGAAGGACGTGACAGCAAAGCATTATCACCGTATATGGCGAAAATATGTTACTTGGTGTGAGGCCAGGAAG
Organism: Pseudophryne corroboree; assembly: GCF_028390025.1. Classification (NCBI taxonomy): domain Eukaryota; kingdom Metazoa; phylum Chordata; class Amphibia; order Anura; family Myobatrachidae; genus Pseudophryne; species Pseudophryne corroboree. The sequence goes on along the minus strand of NW_026967527.1, from coordinate 279,287 downwards.
GCCCCTACAGAGGAATTCCAGCTCGGCCGGTTCCTGCACTTCCTACAGTCAGGAGTGTCTATGGGCCTAAAATTAGGGTCCATAAAGGTCCAGATTTCGGCCCTATCCATTATCTTTCAAAAAGAACTGGCTTCACTGCCTGAGGTTCAGACGTTTGTTAAGGGAGTGCTGCATATTTAGCCCCCTTTTGTGCCACCAGTGGCACCTTGGGATCTTAACGTGATGTTGGGTTTCCTGAAATCCCACTGGTTTGAGCCACTTAAAACCGTGGAGCTAAAGTATCTCATGTGGAAAGTGGTCATGCTGTTGGCCTTAGCTTCGGCTAGGCGTGTGTCAGAATTGGCGGCTTTGTCATGTAAAAGCCCCTATCTGGTTTTCCATATGGACAGGGCAGAATTGCGGACTCGTCCGCAATTTCAGCCAAAGGTGGTGTCATCTTTTCATTTGAACCAACCTATTGTGGTGCCTGCGGCTACTCGTGACTTGGAGGATTCCAAGTTACTTGACGTAGTCCGGGCTTTGAAGATTTATGTAACCAGAACGGCTGGAGTCAGGAAGACTGACTCACTGTTTATCCTGTATGCATCCAACAAGCTGGGTGCACCTGCTTCAAAGCAAACTATTGCTCGCTGGATCTGTAACACGATTCAGCAGGCTCATTCTGCGGCTGGATTGCCGCATCCAAAATCAGTGAAAGCCCATTCCACAAGGAAGGTGGGCTCTTCTTGGGCGGCTGCCCGAGGGGTCTCGGCATTACAGCTTTGCCGAGCTGCTACTTGGTCGGGTTCAAACACATTTGCACAATTCTACAAGTTTGATACCCTGGCTGAGGAGGACCTTGTGTTTGCCCAGTCGGTGCTGCAGAGTCATCCGCACTCTCCCGCCTGTTTGGGAGCTTTGGTATAATCCCCATGGTCCTTACGGAGTCCCCAGCATCCACTAGGACGTTAGAGAAAATAAGATTTTACTCACCGGTAATTCTATTTCTCGTAGTCCGTAGTGGATGCTGGGCACCCGTCCCAAGTGCGGACTTTCTGCAATACGTGTATATAGTTATTGCTTACTAAACGGTTATGTTATGTGGCATCCGTTGAGTGATGCTCGTTTATTGTTCATGCTGTTAACTGGGTATGTTATCACAAGTTATACGGTGTGATTGGTGTGGCTGGTATGAGTCTTAAGCTGGATTCCAGAAATCCTTTCCTTGTACTGTCAGCTCTTCCGGGCACAGTTTCCTTAACTGAGGTCTGGAGGAGGGGCATAGAGGGAGGAGCCAGTGCACACCAGGTAGTACTAAATCTTTCTTTAGAGTGCCCAGTCTCCTGCGGAGCCCGTCTATTCCCCATGGTCCTTACGGAGTCCCCAGCATCCACTACGGACTACGAAAAATAGATTTACCGGTGAGTAAAATCTTATTTTTTACCATTTATTCCCCAACAGCAAAAGAAAATATCACCGTATCAGATGCAGTCCTTTCGGTCACAAAAGTCCAGAAGAGGTCGGGGGTCCTCCTTCCTTGCCAGAGGTAAGGCTGGAGGGAAAAGAGCACCCGCTTCGGCCGGTGCCCAGGAACAAAAGTCCTCCCCGGCTACTGCAAAACCCTCAGCATGACGCTGGGGCTCCCCTGAGGGAGTCTGCACCGGTGGGGGCACGTCTTCGACTTTTCAGCCAGGCCTGGGTCATCTCAGACCTGAATCCTTGGGTGTTGGAAATAGTTTCCCAGGGTTACAAACTGGAATTCGAAGAGGTGCCCCCGCGCCGATTTTTTAAGTCGGCATTACCAGCTTCTACACCAGAACGGAATGTAGTGTTAGCTGCAATTCAAACGCTGGGTCTACAGCAAGTAATTATCAGGGTTCCCTTGAACCAGCAGGGAAGAGGCTACTACTCGACCCTCTTTGTGGTCCCGAAACCGGACGGTTCGGTCAGACCTATTTTGATATACAAAAAAAGCAATTGAGGCTGTGCTAGATTATTACATAAAACAACAATAATATCTGATAATTCAATGTTTAGTTAAAAATAAATGTATTTAATATGGGAATATAAACCATCAATGGTAGTTCCAAATAATGACATTAAAAAGTACACATGGTAGAATAAATAAAACCAGGGTTACCCATAGGCCAGGAATATAGGTGGTATTGAATTAGGAAAGTCCGTTCCAGATTTGTTCCCCAATAGTTAATATGTCCAGCAACTACAGATTTAGGAGGTGTATATATCCAAAATTGTGGCTTTTACCGCTAGAGAATATGTTGCTCCAAGGTGGTAAATGGTGAGCTCCTCATGCAGTGCGGTGGACAAAGTTCGACAGTTCAGCCAAATAACAGACACCTTCCGGTATGGATCTTTTGCTGGAATGTAATAGGGGATTGTCCGGACTTTTTAGCAAGAGTTCCTGGCGTGAAAAAGCTGCCACCCCAGTGCAGCGAAACGCGTCAGACTACAGGGACCCACGCCAGGAACGCTTGCTAAAAAGTCCGGACCATCCCCTACTACATTCCAGCACAAGATCCATACCGGAAGGTGTCTGTTATTTGGCTGAACTGTTGAACTTTGTCCACCGCACTGCATGAGGAGCTCACCATTTACCACCTTGGAGCAACATATCCTCTAGCGGTAAAAGCCACAATTTTGGATATATACACCTCCTAAATCTGTAGTTGCTGGACATATTAACTATTGGGGGAACAAATCTGGAACAGACTTTCCTAATTCAATACCACCTATATTCCTGGCCTATGGGTAACCCTGGTTTTATTTATTCTACCATGTGTACTTTTTAATGTCATTATTTGGAACTACCATTGATGGTTTATATTCCCATATTAAATACATTCATTTTTAACTAAACATTGAATTATCAGATATTGTTGTTTTATGTAATAATCTAGCGCAGCCTCAATTGCTTTTTTTGTATATCTCCTGTGGGAGTGACTTCCCGTTTTTTACGGCTGCTGCTTGACAGAGCACCCCATATCCAAGCGCCCGAGAACTCTGGGTTATTCCTTTCTCCTACACAAAGACCTATTTTGAATCTAAAATCCCTAAACCTGTACATGAAAAGATTCAAATTCAAGATGGAATCGCTCAGGGCGATTATAGCCAATATGGAGGAGGGGGAGTTTATGGTGTCACTGCACATAAAGGATGCTTACCTTCATGTCCCCATATATCCCTCCCATCAGGAATACCTGAGATTCGCTGTACAGGATTGTCATTACCAATTTCAGACGTTGCCATTTGGTCTTTCCAACGCCCCAAGGATTTTCACCAAGATAATGGATGAAATCATGGTGCTCCTGCGCAAGCATGGAGTCACAATTATCCCATACTTGGACGATCTCCTGATAAAGGCGAGATCAAGAGAGAAAATTGCTGAACAGTGTAGCGTTCTCTCTGAGTGCTCCAGCAACACGGTTGGATTTTTAATCTACCGAAGTCACCGTTGATTCCGACAACTCGACTTATGTTCCTAGGTATGATACTAGATACGGAACAAATGAAGGTTTTTCTTCCGTTGGAAAAAGCCCAGGACATCCAGAACATGGTCAGAGACCTGCTAAAACCGAAAAGGGTGTCAGTTCATCAATGCACTCGAGTTCTGGGAAAAATGGTGGCGGACTACGAGGCCATCCGCTTCGGCAGGTTCCATGCGAGGACGTTTCAATGGGACTTTCTGGACAAATGGTCCGGGTCGCATCTGCACTTACATCGGAAAATAACTCTGTCCCCAAGGGCCAGAGTGTCTCTCCTATGGTGCTGCAAAGTGCTCACCTGCTGGAGGGTCGCAGGTTCGGAATTCAGGACTGGATCCTGGTAACCATGGACGTGAGTCTCCGAGGATGGGGAGCAGTCACCCAAGGAAAACATTTTCAGGGACCGTGGTCAGACCAGGAGTCCTGTCTACACATCAATGTGTTGGAACTCAGGGCCATATACAACTGCCTTCGACAAGCGGAGAGTCTTCTTCGAAACCTACCAGTTCTGATTCAATCAGACAATGTCACAGCAGTGGCTCATGTGAACCACCAAGGCGGGACAAGAAGCAGAGTCGCGATGGCGGAAGCCGCAAGGATTCTTCGCTGGGCGGTAAAATCACGTAAGTGCTCTGTCGGCTGTCTTCATTCCGGGAATGGACAACTGGGAAGCAGACTTCCTCAGCAGACATGATCTCCATCCAGGAGAGTGGGGACTTCATCAAGAAGTCTTTGCAGACATAACACGTCTTTGGGGAATTCCTCAAATAGACATGATGGCGTCACGCCTCAACAAAAAGCTTCGGAGGTATTGTGCCAGGTCTCTGGACCCTCAGGCAGTAGCAGTAGACGCCCTGGTAACACCGTGGGTGTTCCACTCGGCCTACGTGTTTCCTCCTCTTCCTCTCATCACAAAAGTGTTGAGGATCATAAGGCGAAGAAGAGTACAGACGATACTTGTTGTTCCAGACTGGCCTCGAAGGGCCTGGTACTCAGATCTTCAAGAGATGCTCACAGGAGATCCCTGGCCTCTCCCTCTGAGGGAGGACCTGTTGCAACAGGGGCCCTGTATATTCCAAGACTTACCGCGGTTACGTTTGACGGCATGGTGGTTGAACGCCGAATCCTAGCGGAGAAGGGGATTCCGGAGGAGGTCATCCCTACTTTAATAAAGGCTAGGAAGGAGGTAACGGTGAAACATTATCACCGTATCTGGTGAAAGTATGTGTCTTGGTGTGAAACCAAGAACGCGCCTACGGAAGATTTTCATTTGGGGCGTTTTCTCCACTTCCTGCAGACATGAGTGGATATGGGCCTGAATTTAGGTTCTGTTAAGGTACAGATTTCAGCCCTTTCGATTTTCTTTCAGAGGGAATTGGCTTCTCTTCCAGAAGTCCAGACGTTTGTAAAGAGAGTGCTGCACATCCAGCCTCCTTATGTGCCTCCAGTGGCACCGTGGGACCTGAACGTGGTGTTGCAGTTCCTAAAATCACACTGGTTTGAACCACTTAACAGGGTTGAGTTTAAATTTCATACCTGGAAGGTGGTCATGTTGTTGGCCTTGGCATCGGCAAGGAGAGTGTCAGAATTGGCGGCCTTGTCACACAAGAGCCCCTACTTGATTTTTCATGTGGATAGAGCGGAATTGAGGACACGCCCTCAATTTTTGCCTAAGGTGGTTTCTTCATTCCATCTGAACCAACCTATCGTGGTGCCTGTGGCTACGAGTGACTCGGAGGATTCCAGGTCCCTGGACGTAGTCAGGGCTTTGAAGATTTATGTAGCCAGAATGGCTAGAATTAGGAAAACAGAGGCTCTGTTTTTCCTGTATGCTGCTAATAAGATTGGCGCACCTGCTTCGAAGCAGACTATTGCTCGCTGGATCTGTAATACGATTCAGCAGGCTCATTCTGCGGCTGGATTGCCGGTTCCAAATTCGGTTAAGGCCCATTCCACTAGGAAGGTGGGCTCTTCTTGGGCGGCTGCCCGAGGCGTCTCGGCATTACAGCTTTGCCGTGCGGCAACTTGGTCGGGGTCAAACACCTTTGCTAAATTCTACAAGTTTGATACCCTGGCTGACGAGGACCTAGCTTTTGCTCAGTCGGTGCTGCAGAGTCATTCGCACTCTCCCGCCCGATTGGGAGCTTTGGTATAAACCCCATGGTCCTTACGGAGTCCCCAGCATCCTTTAGGACGTAAGAGAAAATAAGATTTTAAACCTACCGGTAAATCTATTTCTCCTAGTCCGTAGAGGATGCTGGGCGCTCGTCCCAGTGCGGAAACTCTGCAAGACTTGTATATAGTTGTTGCTTCCATAAGGGTTATGTTACAGTTGGAGTCGGTTTTGGACCGTCACTGTTGTTGTTCATACGGTTAACTGGTTATGTCTGTTCCAGGTTACATGGTATGATCGGTGTGGGCTGGTATGAATCTTGCCCTTGGATTTTTAAATCCTGCCTTGTATTGTCCATCTCCTCTGGGCACAGTTCTCTAACTGAGATCTGGAGGAGGGGCATAGAGGGAGGAGCCAGTGCACACCCATAGGAAAAGTTCTTTTTAGGTGCCCATGTCTCCTGCGGAGCCCGTCTATACCCCATGGTCCTTACGGAGTCCCCAGCATCCTCTACGGACTAGGACAAATAGATTTACCGGTAGGTTTAAAATCTTATTTTAAATGAGTTCCTCCTAACACCGCACTGCAGACATTTGTGAGCAAAATAAAAAAACCTATGGAGAATTATCACCAATAACTTTTTGCGGCTAATTGGTTAGGGAGTTTTTGCGATGAACTGATTCCCCCCCCATAAAATGTTTATACATACAGTATGATGTTACATTGAGATTACCGCTGGAGGAAACTCTGCCACAATATTATTAAATGTGTAATTTATCCCCTCCTCGTATGGGTGTAATATATTAATATATTCTTACTGAACAGGATTACCAGCACTGAATCAGTTATCACCCAATATAATACACATGCCGATGTGTAACAACAAATACACTTGTTTCTTTATTACTTTATTCACCTTTATACATTTACCTTTGTGTTTTATATATCACTGATTTATCTTACATACTTTACTGTACTTAATAAATGTTATATATTATTTATTAGTGCACAAACAGGACAGCACTTTCTCTTCTTTGGTGTTTTATTATTGCAAAGCCCATGTCACCTCTAGTAATCCCACATGAGTGTCCGTGTCACCTCCAGTAATCCCACATGAGTGTCCATGTCACCTCTAGTAATCCCACATGAGCGTCCATGTCACCTCTAGTAATCCCACATGAGTGTCCATGTCACCTCTAGTAATCCCACATGAGCGTCCATGTCACCTCTAGTAATCCCACATGAGCGTCCATGTCACCTCTAGTAATCCCACATGAGCGTCCATGTCACCTCTACTAATCCCACATGAGTGTCCATGTCACCTCTAGTAATCCCACATGAATGTCCATGTCACCTCTAGTAATCCCACGTTAGCGTCCATGTCACCTCTAGTAACCCCACATGAGCGTCCATGTCAACTCTAGTAACCCCACATCAGCGTCCATGTCACCTCTGGTAACCCCACATGAGCGTCCATGTCCCCTCTAGTGATCCCACATGAGCGTCCGTGTCACCTCTAGTGATCCCACATGAGCGTCCGTGTCACCTCTAGTGATCCCACATGAGCGTCCGTGTCACCTCTAGTAATCCCACGTGAGCATCCACGTCACCTCTAGTAATTCCACGTGAGCATCCACGTCACCTCTAGTGATCCCACGTGAGCGTCCGTGTCACCTCTAGTAATCCCACGTGAGCGTCCTTGTCTCCTCTAGTAATCCCACGTGAGCGTCCCTGTCACCTCTAGTAATCCCACGCGAGCGTCCCTGTCTCCTCTAGTAATCCCACGTGAGCGTCCGTGTCACCTCTAGTAATCCCACGTGAGCATCCGTGTCACCTCTAGTAATCCCACGTGAGCGCCCGTGTCACCTCTAGTAATCCCACGGGAGCGTCCATGTCACCTCTAGTAATCCCACGTGAGCGTCCGTGTCACCTCTAGTAATCCCACGTGAGCGTCCACGTCACCCCTAGTAATCCCACATGAGCGTCCATGTCACCTCTAGTAATCCCACATGAGCGTCCATGTCACCTCTAGTAATCCCACATGAGCATTCAGTGTTGATCAAGCTCCAGTCTAAGCATCCTAGCTTTTTTTGTTTTTTAATAAACATAAAAGCAATGATTACAGGTAAAAATGTCTGTTATAGAATTATATATTGTATCCTGTAACACCCTGGGTCTTGTCTACTCATTTTATATATTAATGTATTTTATTTCCAGGAGATGGACACACAAGCAGGAATATCTCAGAAGGACATCTAATGTTATCCCTGGATTGTGACATAACAGATAATGACAGTAGACAGGATTCTCCAGGAGATAATCCCATTACCCCAATTATACATCCAGCTCTATCAGCTGGTCCCTCTGATCCTGGGGAATGTTCTCCTGATCACTCTGATATTGGTGCATCTGTTACAGCTCTGAGAGTAGATTCAGTGTTCCCCTGTTCTGTAGATGCCAAATGTTTTACACAGAACACAAACCTTATTACTCATCAGCCAGCTAAGGCAGGTGACAGGCCATTTCCATGTTCTGAGTGTGGGAAATGTTTTACATATAAATCATATCTTGTTAGACATGAGAGAAGTCACACAGGTGAGAAGCCGTATTCCTGTTCTGAGTGTGGGAAATGTTTCACATATAAATCAGCTTTTGTTACACATCAGAGAAGTCACACAGGTGAGAAGCCGTATTCCTGTTCTGAGTGTAGGAAATGTTTTGCTACAAAATCATTTCTTGCTACACATCAGAGAAGTCACACAGGTGAGAAGCCGTATTCCTGTTCTGAGTGTGGGAAATGTTTTGCACAGAGATCACATTTTGTTATTCATCACCATACTCACACAGGTGAGATGCCATTTTCCTGTTCTGAGTGTGGGAAATGTTTTGCATGTAAATCAGTTCTTGTTACACATCAGAGAAGTCACACAGGTGACATGCCATATTCCTGTTCTGAGTGTGGGAAATGTTTTTCATCGAAATCACATCTTGTTAGTCATCAGAGAAGTCACACAGGTGAGAAGCCATATTCCTGTTCTGAGTGTAGGAAATGTTTTGCACGGAAACCAGCTCTTGTTATACATCAGAGAAGTCACACAGGTGAGAAGCCGTATTCCTGTTCTGAGTGTGGGAAATGTTTTGCACACAAATCACATTTTGTTATACATCAGAGAAGTCACACAGGTGAGATGCCGTATTCCTGTTCTGAGTGTGGGAAATGTTATTCATCGAAACCAGATCTTGTTATACATCAGAGAAGTCACACAGGTGAGAAGCCATATTCCTGTTCTGAGTGTGGGAAATGTTTTGCATGGAAATCACATCTTGTTATACATCAGAGAAGTCACACAGGTGAGAAGCCGTATTCCTGTTCTGAGTGTGGGAAATGTTTTGCACACAAATCACATTTAGTTATACATCAGAGAAGTCACACAGGTGAGAAGCCATTTTCCTGTTCTGAGTGTGGGAAATGTTTTTCATCGACATCACATCTTGTTATACATCAGAGAAATCACACAGGTGAGAAGCCATTTTCTTGTTCTGAGTGTGGGAAATGTTTTGCACGCAAATCACATTTTGTTATACATCAGAGAAGTCACACAGGTGAGAAGCCATTTTCCTGTTCTGAGTGTGGGAAAAGTTTTGCACGCAAATCACATTTTGTTATACATCAGAGAAGTCACACAGGTGAGAAGCCATTTTCCTGTTCTGAGTGTGGGAAATGTTTTTCATCGACATCACATCTTGTTACACATCAGAGAAGTCACACAGGTGAGAAGCCGTATTCCTGTTCTGCGTGTAAGAAATGTTTTGCACGGAAATCAGATCTTGTTACACATCAGAGAAGTCACACAGGTGAGAGGCCATATTCCTGTTCTGAGTGTGGGAAATGTTTTGCACGGAAATCAGTTCTTGTTAAACATCAGCGATTTCACAGATGAGAAGCCATTTTCATGCTGTGAGAGAAATAAATCCGCTCTTGTTGAACATATTAGACATTACCCAAGTACGAAACCATTTAAATCTTCTGGAGCATAATTATCACTGTCATGCAATGTTCCTCAAGGGTGAATCCGATCTCTTATGCTTTATAAAATATACATGCTACCACTGGGTGATATAATCAGACGTCATGGCCTGGTCTACCACTGCTATGCTGATTACCTGCTTTTTGCACCAGGTACTGAGAACCTAATACCAATCCTAAATGGTTGTCTAGCTGAGCGCCAGGGGTGGATGATGCCAGTTGGCTGTGACTCAGTCTTTGTGACACATAATAGAAGCTCCTCAACAAAGGACAAGACTACAGCTTTACCAACCATCTGGATTTATGCTTTGGTGTTCAGAATTGAAAATACTGAACATGTGCTGAATCTTTGTGTTGTCCTGGTATGTGGCTGACACAGACATCAGGTATCCGCCACATACAAATCCTCATTCTTCCATCTGTGGACCATAGCCAGAATCAAGCACTTGATTCCCTCAGAAGTTCATAAACTACTGCAATTCCATCTAACTGGGTCACCCAGCAAAAGAATTACAGAGCTTGCAGCTAGTACAGAATGCAGCAGCCAAGCTGTTACCGGACCAGCCCGTTCCTGCCACATAACACCCATTCTCTACTCCCTTCACCGGCTGCCTGTAAGATGACAAATCTGTTTCATAATTGGCTAACTGACCTTCCCAGACCAACATTACATGGTCCAAGGTACTAGAAGCAGCTTCTGCCTCCTTACTGCCCTGCTTGCTTCTACAGATGAAGGACTGTTACCAGCAGTACCAAGAATCTCCTGTCATTCATTTATGGGTTGAATGTTTAGCTTTGTAGCCCTGACCATGGAACTCACTGCCTTGCACAGTCCAAGAGGCCTCCACTCTAGAGACCTTCACAAGCAGACTGATGACTGTTACTCACGCTTTTCATTAATGTACCTCTATTTCTCATACGTCCTAGAGGATGCTGGGGATTCCAAAAGGACCATGGGGTATAGACGCATCCGCAGGAGCTTGGACACACTGTAAAGACTTAAACTAGGTGAGAACTGGCTCCTCCCTCTATGCCCCTCCTCCAGACCTCAGTTAGACTTTGTGCCCAGGAGTGATGGGTCACACACTAGGGGACCTCTACTGAGTTTCTCTGAAAGACTTTATGTTAGGTTTTTTTATTTTCAGGGAGACCTGCTGGCTACAGGCTCCCTGCATCGTGGGACTGAGGGGAGAGAAGCAGGACCTACTTCTGTGAGTTTCAAGGCTCTGCTTCTCGGCTACTGGACACCATTAGCTCCAGAGGGTTCGATCACTTGGTGCGCCTAGCTGCTTGTTCCCGGAGCCACGCCGTCATTCCCCTCACAGAAGCCAGAAGAATGAAGTCGGGTGAGTATTGGAAGAAAAGAAGACTTCAAACGGCAGAAGACTTCAGTAACGGAGGTACAGTGGTAGTGCTGCTCTCCATGCTCCCACACCAACGGCACTCACAGGGTGCAGGGGGGGGGAGCGCCCTGGGCAGCATGTTACTGGTCTGCTTAATGTGAACAACTGGCAAAAAAAAAATGCGTTTAGGTACAGAGGCACCGTGGTTCATCCCCCGCCAGTATACTTGAATTATTTCCCCAACACCGCTTATACGGGTGCAGGGCGCGCGGGGGGGAGCACCCTGAGCAGCAAGTCAGTTTTAAAAGTTCTTCCTCGCACTGCCGGGGGCTCCGTATACAGACCCCCGCAGGCGCGTTATGCCTTGGTCCCCGTCGGCCGCCATGGGTACAGGGCGCCGGGAGGTGGTGGCGCCCGGGGCAGCATAGATAGTTAGAGCTCCCGGGCGCCGCACACGGGGACCCACCATGAGAGCGGCGGGTGCGCGATGCGCCGGAACTCCCGCTTCCCGAACGTTGTCTGGGGTGCAGGGCGCGCAGGGGGGCGTCCTCAGCAGCATGGTGCTGAGTGTGTGTGTGTGTGTGTGTGTATATATATATATATATATATATATATATATATATAATGTATGTGTGTATATATATGTATGTGTGTATATATATATGTGTGTGTGTGTGTGTATATATATATATATATATGAGTCGTTACCCTATATTTAGTACTCGGCCGAGAGGGGCGGAGCTTAGCCTCACACACCGAGTCAGCGCCATTTTTCCCTGCTGTCCCCGCCAAGAACAAACAGTGGGGAATGCAATGTTTGGACTCTGTTTCCCTCCCAGAGGTGTAATCTCCCTGTGTATAGGTTCCCCCGGCTCAATATAGGGTTTTTTATATATATATATATATATATATATATAATATTCATTTATTTTTGTCGAGCGGGCTTAAGTGCGCCGGGAAGGGGCGGAGCTTAGACCTCACAGAGGGGTCAGCGCCATTTTCCAAAGTTCCCCACCGGGACTTGCTGTATACTAAGAAGGAAGGGGGGCACAGAGTGTTTTAATGCTGTATGGGTGTCATACAGCATTAGGATTGATAATGGATGCAGAATCCTTGTTGTAATACATAAATACACTGTTTCCCTGTTTTATTTACTCACTATTGGTTAGTCGACGTGTGTCGACAGGTGTGAGGGCTTTGTCAAAGGCGCCTGTGGGGATAACTGTCGGTTGATTAAGCTCTAGATTGGCCGGGACGAGTTGGTTTCGATGCTCTCAAGGAGTCCGAATATTAATCTCTTCACAACGCGGAGAGAAATCTATGACAGTCAACTCCTGGTCGACGCAGAGCCCGGTCGCAAGGGATCATACACAGGCAGCTAAGTGAAATTTTATTTATATACTTTGACCTTATTTGCAATGTATGCACTTGAGGGAGTTTGGTAGTCGGGTAAGCTTCCGATAGAATTATCCTACTCGGAGTGGGTAGGGCTTGCCTATGTTTATTTTTCCTTATAACATTACAGCAGGCTGCCAAGTGACAGCAGGTGGTGTGACCGGAAAAATGCGGAGGAGGTCTCCGGGAGATGCTGGTGGGAGGTATACAGCTGTTTGGTGTGGCCTCTCTTCAGTTAATCTCGGCGGTATCCGCTGATGAGGCTAAATTCGAGAGTTAACCTCCTTCACAACAGTGGATGACGCATTCTTTTGTGGGACGCAGTCGTTTAACCGGTTCGAGACCGTTCTTTTTCCTTTTCTGTGTAGACAGTGGAAGGTGAAAAGGTAAGTGTTCTGCAACCTGGTTAGGTTCGCAGAAGTGGATGTTAGTTTCTGTTTCCACTATATACACCACTTGTCGCTGAGTCTATCTGGCTGGTCCCCACTTCAGTGACCACTTGTCCACTAGTTTTCAGTTAGTCTAGGAATAGACTACGACATGTGAGTTATTTATAGAAGCCAAAGGGGAACATTCTGAGTTACGGTTGTTTCCCCTTACTGTTTTTTCTAATAGATTTTGCCTCTCCCCTATGGAAGGGGAGGTAACACGCAACGCCTTACAGAGGTGCGTCACGTTCAGGACATTGTCTGGTTGTCCCTGTAAAAAGGTGCATATCCTTGTTTATTTGACGGTTCTTCGGCGCAGAAATGGGCCTGTTGTTCCCAACGACGCAGATGTCAGAAGTGGTTTTCAGAGTGGATACTGACCGGTTAAGGTTTGGTGTTTTCCTGTGGAAAGAGGTCTGAGGGTCCAGAGTTGGATCGACTTTGAGGTGACACCTCATCAATAGGTTCCATTAAGAAGACAGATGGATGCGGCATGAGAGGTTTTTTTTTCGGAGAGCAGGTCTAATACCAGAGTGATTTTCATGGGACCAGTTGGAAATGTGGTCCGGGTCTCACCTGCGCATCCACCGGAATATAATCAAAACGGCCAGGACATCGCTCCTGTGGTGTCTGCTCGATTTTTTCCTTCTAGAGGGATAAAGGTTTAGATCTTGGTGTCCGTGCATATAGATCTCCGAAGCTGGGGAGCAGTCCTTTGCAAGGGACGTATTTCCAGAGGATGAGGTCAGGTTGGGAAACTTGTCTGCTGTAAGTTTTGGAATTAAGAGCTATTTTAGACGAACGTGTTCTTCATGCTCTGCCGTGTTAATTCTGCCAGAAGCTTGGTCAGAAATGGCGTAAGTAAGCCGCTAGGGCGGAACAAAAAAAAAACACGAAAATGGCAGAAGATGCGCTGTTTGCAGTTGAGGGGGAAGTCTGATAAACGCTATGTTAGCAGTCTTCATTCCGGAGGTAAACGACGGAGACATAGATTTCCTTTGCGACATGATATTCAGCCGGGAAAAATACTGTCATTATTGAGAAGCTTTCCCAGACGTGCCAAGTCTTTGTGGAGTGTCGCAATTGGACATGTTGGCGTTTCGCCTCAACGTGAGACCTCGAGGAGAGGGTTCCAGGTTAAGAGACACTCAGGATATAGCAGCGGACATCCTTGTGACACTGTTTTTAGTCGGTTGAGGTGGCCTCTCCGCTTTCACTTTTCTGGCAGTGGTAAGCGTAAGATGATCGATGATCCTCTGAACTCCGGTCTAACCAGAGAGGGTTGGCTATCCAGTTTTCATGGTTTACTCATAGAAAATTACTGCCCTCTTCCTTTACGTGACGTAATGTTACAACAGGATCAGGGCGTGTATCAGGACTTACCGCGGCTGCGTCTAATGGTGGGGCGGTTGAAGGTCGTATCCTAAGCTGAATGGGTGTTCCCAGTGAAGTCGTTTCTTCAATTCTTCCGGCTTGGAAAGAACTCACGGCACAGCGTTACAACCGTTGTTGGAGTAATTATGTGTCTCGGTGTGTATCCAGGAAGGCTCCTATGGAGGACTTTCAGCTAGGTCCTGCTTATCCATACGTTACAAGCCGATGTGAAGGCAAGACTATATTAAGTTTCTTTGCGGAAATTCTCGTTTGGAAAGTGGTCAGGTTTTTGACTTCGACGTCCGCAAGGCGGGTGTCGGAAGTGGTGGTCTTGTCCCACAAGAGCCTTGTTTGATCTTTCAGGTGGATAGAGAGGAATTGAGTACTCGGTTGATAGTTCTACCAAGAGGGGTTTCGCAGAAATCAGGCTTTTGTTGATGCAGGGGGTTACTTAGGCATTAGCTAGTTCAAACCCCCTTGCTCTAGCCAGGGTTTTGAGTATGCAAGTCATCTATTTGGCTCAGTTTGGAGTAACAGAGGCCCTGTTTATGTGGTATGTTCCCAGCTTACTTTGGGAGACTGCGTTATGCAGTTTGTTACATGCTGAATCTGTGATGCGGTCTGGCATGTTTGTTCTACGGCTGCTTTGCCGTCACCGAAGTCGGTGGAGGTTCCTTCTTTTGGGAAGATGGGATTTTATTGGGCGAATGCCCGAGGAGTCTCGGCGGTTCAACTTTGCCGAGCGGATTCTTGGTCTGGGTCAAAAGTTTTTGCCATGCTTTACAAGTTTGATACCCGGATTGTTGAGGACCTTATGTTTGCTCATTCGGTGCTGCAGAGTCGTCCGCACTCTCCCGCCCGTTTTGGAGCTTTGGTATAAACCCCATGGTCCTTTTGAAATCCCCAGCATCCTCTAGGACGTATGAGAAAATAGGATTTTGGTACCTACTGGTAAATCCTTTTCTCTTGGTCCGTAGAGGATGCTGGGCGCCCGTCCCAGTGCGTACGGTGTCTACAGTTATTGCTTTTTGGTTACACCCTGGTGGTGTGTCTTCTCTATCTGGTGGTTGCTACCGTTGTTCATGACATAGCATGCAGGGTCCTATTTATTTTTGTTTCTGTGGACACACGGGTTGTGTTACATATTCTCTCAGGGTTTTGTTCATGCCGTTGACTGGTATTCTACTGAGTGCCACGTTCTACGGTGTGTTTGAGGTGTGAGCTGGTATGACACTCACCGTGTTTATAGCAATAAATTCTTTCCTCGAAATTGTCCATCTCTCCTGGGCACAGTTTTCTAACTGAGGTCTGGAGGAGGGTCATAGAGGGAGGAGCCAGTTCACACCAAGTTTAAGTCTTTACAGTGTGCCCAAGCTCCTGCGGATCCGTCTATACCCCATGGTCCTTTTGGAATCCCCAGCATCCTCTACGGACTAAGAGAAAAGGATTTACCGGTAGGTACCAAAATCCTATTTTACTTCCTAAATAATACATCCCAAATGCTTAGGTCTTTTTTCTGCTGTTTATTTTGTATCTTGTGCTTTGTGTAAATGTGAATGTCTAATACCAGTTTGCACAATCTGTATTGCTGCACGACAATATGGCGGCCATTGGAACGTGTTTTCACTTCTAGTTTGCCTAACTTGTTGCAGACACTCATAAGGAGTGCTGAGTGTTTTCTGATACAAGATCCTATCCATATATACCCTGTACATTACCATGTGCATTAGAGTCACCCGGGTTCCATCTGCAGTGGTTTGTTGTATGTTACACCTATATGGTGCGGATACTCCCCTGTATGATTTCATAATAAAAGCTTTTGTTTGCATCTAATTATTACATTAAAGCTTGTATTTTTTATTCTGTTTTATATTCCCAGCTGAGTAATTACGCCATAATGTCTAATCTCGGAGTGGACCCCAGAAGATGTAAAGAAATCGTGTATGTATTCCATCATTCTGTTTCGTGTAAGCATACAGGTAAGTGATGGCACGGTGGTCACTGACCGTCACATTCCGGTGGTATAATGGAAGTGGGACTGTCTGGGCTTATTCTAGTCTACTGCAGAAATAAAAAACTCAGCCTTTATCCTGCTTAAAAAAATGACAAAGCCCATAAATGAAGCTTGGCCGGACAAGACAGAAGCCACATTAATGGTGGCACATCATATAGGCCGAGGACCCATGTTTCTGGGATATATGGCATAACTCCCTCTTCGCCCACAAAACCTTCCCTTCACCATTCACAATGTCCACCATTGCCCCTTCAGAAGGGACACAACTTTCCTTTGCTTTTTCCACCTCCTCCTTCACAGAGCCCAGGACCACCTGCATGACCATTTCATGTTTATCTGGAAGCCAGGCATCTGGGAGGTTCATGGCCTGAGATGACCACAGAACCACCAGGTAGTGGGCAAGAAGAATCAACAGCCTCCTGAGGAACTGGAGAGTTCAAGGATCCACCCCACATGAGGCAGAGAAGGGTCAACCACAGGGACTGGCTCACCAATTTCCTTCCTAAGAGCTGCTCTTTACCCAGTTTGGTACCTGTGGGATCCCACTCCAATTTCCCTTGAGAGTCCTTACCCTCACTAATCCCTTTCTAAACCTACCAGTTCCTTCCCCTTCCAACCACTCCTCCTTTTTAAGCTTTTCACCACTTGCTGTGTGAGTTCCATCCAACCACTCCTCCTCTCCTTGACTCATTGGTGTAGCAACCCCCTTCTTCCCCCCCACCACACTGCTATACTGCAGTTAAACTGTGAGACTTGCTGCTAGCAGTACTCGCTACTCAGCACACACACTCACATCATGATTACACAGCTGTGCCACAGACACTGTCTCACTGACAACCAGGACGAGACACTCCCAGAAAGGCATGTATGTATGAGTACGGAGAGAGTGGGCGCAGTGGGGCTGCATGACTGACAGCTGAGCCTGTCACGTCAGTGAGGTGACTAAATGCAAGATATAGGGGGAGATGTACTAAGCCTGAAAAGTGATACATTTCGCAGTGATAAACTACCAGCCAATCAGCTCCTAACTACCATGTCACTGGCTGTGTTTGAAAAATGACAGGAGTCGATTGGCTGGTACTTTATCGCCGTGATATTTATCACTTTTCAAGGCTTAGTACATCTGGCCCATAATCACCTAGCTAAATCAGGCGCTAATGCAATGTTACATGTATTAAATGAGCACCAAATATATTGATTATTAGATAGCAGCTCCTATGCGGCAACTGGATGCCTTAGACGATATAAATTGTTTAAGTTTCAATAGAGACATAAAAGAGCGCTGATGGTATATAAATAAAAATATTTCTAATATTTATTAGAGTTCAACACAATAAAAAGAGTTATGCCAATAATAAAAGCCAGCCTGTGACATGACAGCTAGGATCTGATTGGCTGGTTCTTTATCACCTTCCACTTTATCACTTCACCGAGCTTAATAAATCTGCCCCTAAGTTTTTTAACAGAAGGATAAGAAAACAGCCAGGGAAAAAAAGGGGGAGGAAAGAAGAAAAAAAAGGAAGCTATAGGATAAAATAGAATAACATACAGATATTGATTCATATATTATTCAGCTCAATGTTTTCGTTGAGACCTAGAGGGAACAAAGTATCTATCATACAAATCCAGTATGCTTCCCTCTTACAGAGGAGGTTATATCTATCCCCACCTCGGA
This sequence comes from Pseudophryne corroboree, assembly GCF_028390025.1. Taxonomy (NCBI): domain Eukaryota; kingdom Metazoa; phylum Chordata; class Amphibia; order Anura; family Myobatrachidae; genus Pseudophryne; species Pseudophryne corroboree. The sequence goes on along the minus strand of NW_026967527.1, from coordinate 261,436 downwards.
ATGTCTGTTTTATATGTTCAACTCCCTGTATGGACAGAACCCCACAATCACCTCCATGGAGTGAGCAAACATGTCTAGGTACACTGTGTTTAGTTGACTTTTTAAGAATTAATCTTCTATGTTCTAAAAACCTAGAGAGCGTATTGTTCTACCGACATATTGGCAACCGCAAATGCAGGAGATTACATAAACCACAAATGTTGTCTGGCAGTTTATATTGCCCACTATATCGAAGTATTCTTTAGTTCTATATGATAAGAATTATGATCGTCAGTGAGGTGGATGGGGCATCCCATTCCCAGCTGGAACAGCACACTATTTGTAAGAGCCGGAGCGGTGCAGGGCTACTGGCTGACAGCCTATCATCTCGGTGCAGCGGCAGAAGTCTGTAAATGATGGGAAATAACATCTGGCCCATGGCTACTGTGAGGAAATGAGAGGTCTGTGACAATATAGCTATGCCTCATTTCTTATGTCAGATATGTACTTTTTATACCCATATCCCTATACATTCAATTCATCTGTTTCCTCATTCTCCATAACATGTCCATTACTGCTCTCCCAATATTGTGTTTAAATCAACCTTAATATTGTTAATATATGCAATTGTGTTACGTTATCTGTTACCCTTTGGATAATGTATTCATGTTAGACCTAGTTTTCTATTTACTACCACCACAGTGGACACTCTAAGGTTAAGTCATATAAGGTACCATTGCCCATTTTGTTTACTCCCTATTGTCCAACAGTGAGCTGACCAGACATGGGTGGTCATTCCGAGTTGTTCGCTCGTTGCCGATTTTTGTTATTTTGCGATTTACCGCTTACTGCGCATGCACAATGTCCGCAGTGCGACTGCGCCAAGTAAATTTGCTATGCAGTTAGGTATTTTACTCACGGCATTACGAGGGTTTTTCTTCGTTCTGGTGATCGTAATGTGATTGACAGGAAGTGGGTGTTACTGGGCAGAAACTGAGCGTTTTATGGGTGTGTGTGAAAAAACGCTGACATATTTTGGAAAAATGCGGGAGTGGCTGGAGAAACGGGGGAGTGCCTGGGCGAACGCTGGGCGTATTTGTGACGTCAAACAGGAACGATACTGACTGAACTGATCGCAATGGCAGAGTAAGTCTCGAGCTACTCAGAAACTGCTAAGAAGTGTGCTAATCGCAATATTGCGAATCCGTCGTTCGCAAATCTAAGAAGCTAAGATTCACTCCCAGTAGGCGGCGGCTTAGCATGTGCAAAGCTGCTAAAATCTGCTTGCGAGCGAACAACTCGGAATGAGGGCCATGGTTGCTCTCTGGCTGATGTAATCACCTTGATTAGAATATGTATTGTATTCCAATGCTGTAAGATCCTTAGACAAAGAAGTCACACACACCCCATGTAATATGAAGCTTCTGGGGGTATAAGTAGAGCTAGCCAGAGAGCTGAAAGAGATTCTATGCTCCTTGACTAAGAAGTGATGTTCTGTCAGGAGTTTGTGGTGGGAATTGTCATGTGGGATTGGATTACAGAGGTGTGCTGAGCTGTTTATAATACATTCTGTTCAATAACCACTGTTGGTTTTTCATCTACCACTGTGCCTGAGGGATTTGGAACCTAGTATCTTCACAGCTACTATCGATGGTGGGTAACTACCTGGCTCTCTTCCTTTGATGGTAAAACTAGTTATCATCAGGTATAGACCATCAATGATTCCAGATCATCAATGGTTGATAGCCAATCCTAGACCAGACCCTGAGAGACCACAGCCACCACCAGATCCACAATGTGTAGCTAGAAGCTGCCACATCTGGCACTTTGTTACCCGCTACCAGATCTACCTTCTAGAGAGCCACCTCTCCACATCTAAGCTGGAACTCTGCAGGTTTCCTTCACCACCAGCTTTGATCTCCTTTGCATCAGCATCCCGGCCAGCCTCACACAGGTCCATGGAATCAGCATTATGATAACTTTTGACTCTTTATTTGCTGCAGCTGCTGTATAGTTCCTGTGATTTCCTCCAGCTTATTAACCAGCTGCACCAGCTCCTCATTTCATGTAACTCTCCCAGCTGCTGCAACAGATTTTTCTCCTGCAGGGTCCACAGGATATCCACAGGATAACATTGGGATATGATGACATGACAGCGGTCAAAGCTTTTGGCCTCCCAGCATGCAGTGGGCCTGTCCCTATATCCCCACCTCCTGGCTCAGGCACATCAGTTTTTTGTTTGGTGTGTGGCAGGAGCCAGTCCATGTCAGGAGGGCTGCTGGTTTTTATCAGCCATAAGCATTCTTATTTTATTTTTATAGACCATTTTTCTTGAGTGATCTTTCTAAAAAGTGTCTTATACGCACCTTAGAAAGAGTCGCTCCAACAATTCCCTGCCGGGTCGTGACAACGCTTACCCACATGTACAGCGCTGTTTTGGGGAGCAGGAGTGTAATTACGTGTGTGCCTGGCACACAGCGCAGTTGCCCTGAGGGCTCAGCGGCATGTAATGAGTCAAGTTGACCCATTACATGCCGCCTCTGCTGTGTGCCGTACGCCGCACTGGAGAGGAGAGATCAGCGCCGGGCAGTGGAGAAGGAGGTGGAGGGAGGGAGACTGGAGCCGCAGCAGCGCTATGTAATTGGTAGTTGTGCCGCTGCAGCAGCCCCCTCTCCTTCCGTATTGGCTGCCTGGCGCTGCTGTGAATGCTGGGATGCGGTTCCTCCATCCCAGCATTCAAAGCGGCGTTGGGCAGCAATTACAGAAGGAGAGGGGACTGCTGCAGCGGCGCTACTACCAATTACATAGCGCTGCTGCGGCTTCAGTCCCCCTCCCTCCTCCTCCTTCTCCCCTGCTTGCACCGAGGAAGCTGCCAGCACGAGGAGCCTGACTGCCAGCGGGGAAATGGTAAGTATCTCTCTCTTTCTTTCTCTATCCTTTCTGCCGTAATGTGTAAAAAGGGGGACGCTGTCTGCCGTAATGTGTAAAAAGGAGGACTGGCTGCCGCAATGTGTAAAAAGGAGGACGCTGTCTGCCGTACTGTGTAAAAAAGGGGGCGCTGTCTGCTGTAATGTGTAAAACAGGGGACGCTGTCTGCCGTAATGTGTAAAAAGGGGGACACTGTCTGCCCTTATGTGTAAAAAGGGGGATGCTGTCTGCCGTAATGTGTAAAGAGGGGGACTGGCTGCCGCAATGTGTAAAAAGGGGGATGCTGTCTGCCGTAATGTGTAAAAAGAGGACGCTGTCTGCCGTAATGTGTAAAAAGGGGGACTGGCTGCCGCAATGTGTAAAAAGGGGGATGCTGTCTGCCGTAATGTGTAAAATGGGGGATGCTGTCTGCCGTAATGTGTAAAAAGGGGGACACAGTCTGCCGTAATGTGTAAAAAGGTGGACTGGCTGCCGCAATGTGTAAAAAAGGGACGCTGTCTGCCGTAATGTGTAAAAAGGGGACGCTGTCTGCCATAATGTGTAAAAAAGGGGGACGCTGTCTGCCATAATATGTAAAAAGGGGGACTGGCTGCCGCAATGCGTAAAAAGGAGAACGCTGTCTGCCGTACTATGTAAAAAAGGGGACGCTGTCTGCCGTACTGTGTAAAAAGGGGACGCTGTCTGCCGTAATGTGTAAAAAAGGGGACGCTGTCTGCCGTAATGTGTAAAAAAGGGGACTTGCTGCTGCAATGTGTAAAAAAAGGGGGACACTGTCTGCAGTAATGTGTAAAAAGGGGACGCTGTCTGCCGTAATGTTTAAAAAAAAAAAGGGGGACGCTGTCTGCCGTAATGTGTAAACAGGGGAACTGGCTGCCGCAATGTGTAAAAATGGGCGATGTCTGCCATAATGTGTAAAAAGGGGGCGCTGTCTGCCGTAATGTGTTAAAAAGGTTGACGCTGTCTGCCGTAATGTGTAAAAAGGGGGACTGGCTGCCGCAATGTGTAAAAAGGAGGATGCTCTCTGCCGTAATGTGTAAAAAAGAGGACGCTGTCTGCCGTAATGTGTAAAAAAAGGGGACGCTGTCTGCCGTAATGTTTAAAAAAGGGCACGCTGTTTGCCGTAATGTGTAAAAAGGGCACGCTGTCTGCTGTAATGTGTAAAAAGGTCACGCTGTCTGCCGTAATGTGCTAAAAAGGGGACGCTGTCTGCCGTAATGTGTAAAAAAAAAAAAAAGGGGGACGCTGTCTGCCGTATTGTGTAAAAAGGGGAATCTGTCTGCCGTAATGTGAAAAAGGGGCACTACTGTGCAGCGTAATTTGAATAATGGAGACCACTGTATGAATTGGTGGTATTTTGTGGCCACACCCCTTTCCCGTGAAGCCCAGCCCCTATATTTTTTGCTCACACCTACGACGCGCACTGCCGCTGGTTTGCATTAAGGGGTGGGGCGCCGATGCCGTTTCTTGCACACAGCACTAAAATGTCTAGTTACGGCACTGTTGGGGAGCGTCTGTGTCGAATATACTAGCAAGTCCAGCAGAAGTTACCAGGCTGTGGCCGGAGCACGGGGAGAAGGTAAGGCATCGGTTCTTAGTGGGGGAACACGGGCACAGCCGCACTGTTTTGGAGAAGACTACCAGTCACTGACGCGGCTGCCACCTAGGTTGCACCAGCGCAAGGCCTTAGGGATCATAGGCTCCAGAGGTAGTATGAGGCCACAATCCCTGGGATTGGTATCAGTAGTGGGGAGTCAGAGGCGCCCCTGGTCGCCCCTCCCCCTGATTCATGACCAGTTTCTTCCAAGTCTCCCACCATGAACCGTTTTCCCGCTTCTGTCTGAGACGCTGTGTATCTAAAAGGACCCAGTCGCAGCATAGGCGACTGTGTGACTGGTGCGTCTGTGTTCACTGCAGGTTCATGGGGCGAGTGTGGACTCTATTAGCGTCTGGATCCACTCAGCGTTTGCTAACGTATTGATCAGTCCTGGAATCGGGGTGAGTCTCCTTGTATCACACTCTATTGAGCCGGGTAATACAGCACTAAGTCTCTATCTTTTGAGTATGAATAGTTGGATAAGTGCCGGATGCATATGAGTCTAATAATTATTACTGTTGTTTCTTTTGCTATGCGTCTGAATACGGTTAAACTCCTTTATAAGGTAATAGTTACCTAGTTACATAATTAGTGAGGTTGAAAAGAGGTGAAATACCCATCGGGTTCAACCTGTATTCTGTGATCATATGATCATATTATAATGTACCTGCTGATGTAATGACTTAGTACCAATTGACAACAATGATTCTTACCACTCCCAATTTAATGTCACTGTGTTAAATGCTATAACCCTGGATATCCTTTCCAGTTAGAAATTTGTCTAATCGGTTTTTAAATACATTTACAGAGTCTGCCATTACTATCTGCTCCGGCAGGGAGTTCCACATTTTTAATGCTCTTACCGTGAATAACCCTTCCCTACGTTGTATATGGAATTTCCTCTCCTCTAGCCTCAGCGGGTGCCCACGTGTCCCATACAGGGTTATTTTACTACACAAATCTGCTGCTAGCTCCTTGTGCTGCCCCTTTACATATTTGAAGATATTAATAATGTCTCCTCTTAGTGGCCGCTTTTCTAGTGTGTACATATGTAACTTAGCAAGCCTTTCCTCATACTCCAGTGTCTCTAACCATGTAATCAATTAGTAGCCCGCCTTTGAACCCTTTCTAGTTCTCCTATATCTTTTTATAATATGGTGCCCAGAACTGAACACAATATGCCAGATACAGACGTACCAATGATTTGTACAGTGGCAGGATTACATCCTCGTCCCTTGTCTCAATGCCCCGTTTTATGCATGCGAGCACTTTACTTGCCTTTTTTGCAGCATTTTGACATTGTGTACTGTAAGCCTATTATCCATGAGCACCCCCAAATCTTTTTCCACCACAGTTACCCCTATAATTTCCCCATTTAGAGTGTACGCTGCTTGTGTGTTTTTTCCAAAATGCATCATTTAGCATTTTTCTATATTGAACCTCATTCCCCATTTAGACGCCCAGACTCCAAGTTTAAATAAGTCATTCTGTAGAGACTCCACATCGCTATCTGAATTAATTACCTTACACAGCTTAGAATCATCCACAAAGATTGACACTGTGCTTTCCAGGACTATTCCTAGATTGTTGATAAATATATTGAACAGTATCGTGCCAAGGTGGTCATTCAGAGTTGTTCGCTCGTTGCCGATTTTCATTATTTTGCGTTTTTCCGCTTACTGCGCATGCGCAATGTCTGCAGTGCGACTGCGCCAAGTAAATTTGCTATGCTGTTAGGTATTTTACTCACGGCTTTACAAGGTTTTTTCTTCGTTCTGGCGATCGTAATGTGATTGACAGGAAGTGGGTGTTACTGGGCGGAAACTGACCATTTTATGGGTGTGTGTGAAAAAACGCTGCCGTTCCTGGGAAAAACGCGGGAGTGGCTGGAGAAACGGGGGAGTGTCTGGGCGAACGCTGGGAGTGTTTGTGATGTCAAGCCAGGAACGACAAGCACTGAACTGATCGCAGATGCCGCGTAAGTCTGGAGCTGCTAAGAGAGGTCTAATCGCAATATTGCGAATCCGTCGTTCGCAATTTTGAGAAGCTAAGATTCACTCCCAGTAGGCGGCGACTTAGCGTGTGCAAAGCTGCTAAAAGCAGCTTGCGAGCGAACAACTCGGAATGAGGGCCCAAGTACGGACCCTTGTGGTATTCCACTGCCCAGCTGGAGAACATCCCGTTCACCATTACTCGTTGTACTCTGTTGTAAAGCCAATTACCTATCCAAGTACAAATAGTATATCCTAGACCAAGTTCCCTTAATTTGATCAGTCTCCTGTGAGGCACTGTATCGAAGGCGCGAGTAACCTCACTGCTGACCGCAAAGTTCCCACCATTGAGGATAATGGAGCGGGTCTCAGAATTCGGGGAAAGGGGTCCCATGTGTAAACATGGGACCCCTTTTAGTGCGTGGTCCGGGTAAATGCGGTTTGTTTTTTTGCCAAGTACGTGGATTACAAAAAAGAAGAGGAGAGATGCTACACTGAATTTTGGTGAATATAATTTTATTTTCAGGTACACCATGGATTCTACTTGGAGAAGTGGACCGAGCCTCGTGTGAACATAGGTAAGTATGTGTGTGTGTCGGCATGTATGTAATAAAGTTTTACTTTAACGGTGTGCGTGTACTGTTTTATTTGGGGATTTTTTTTGTAGTAGAACTACAGGTACCAGCGGGCCCATTTCCCCCCCCGCATGCTGGTACTTGTGGTTCTCCAAGTACCAGCTTGCGGGGGAGGCTTGCCGTGACTTGTAGTTCTGCTACAAAAAACAATATTCTTTCTTTGTGTCAGTTGGCTATCAGCCTCCCATCCACAGCCCATGGATGAGGGAACAGCCTCAGGCTTCACCCCTGGCCCTTGGGTGGCTGAAGGGGGGGACCCTTTGATTTAAGGGGTCCCCACTCCTCCAGGGTACCCCGGCCAGGGGTGACTAGTTGGGGATTTAATGCCACGGCCGCAGGGACTGGTATAAAAGTGTCCCCCGGCTGTGGCATTATCTCTCCAGCTAGTTGAGCCCGGTGCTGGTGTTAAAAATACGGGGGGCCCCTACATCTTTTGTCCCCTTTATTTTTTGCTCCAGGACCGGACGCAGAGCCCGGTGCTGGTTCTAAAAATACGGGGGATCCCCTGTCAATTTTCCCCCTGTATTTTTACAACCGGGACAGACTCAAAGAGCCCGAGGCTGGTTATGCTTAGGAGGGGGGACCCCACGCATTTTTTTCTTGATTTTAACCCATTCCCACCCCTTCCTACTGAAAAACATGCTCTCTCTATTTAAGTCAGTTAAAAAAAAATATTCTTTTAAAAAATATATAAATAATACTTGTGGCTCCTAATAGACAAACCAGGTACATAATCCCTTCTAATATAAATAGATATGCTATTAGCAATAAAAAAACACACAAAAAAACATGTTTTTAAATTTTTTATTAGATTCCACCAGCAAAGTGAGGCGGAATGAAATTGACGAAATTACTGTCGAACAGCACTCTTGTCGAATCGACATTCTTCAATTGAATATACTTTTGTCGAAAAGCCGCATTTTTACCACTGCAGACATGTCGAATTTGACAACTGTCGAATTTCAAAAAGTCGAATCTGAAACGTCCGTTTTTTTGTCGAAAAGTACTGTATTGCATTGTCGAATTTAAAATACCCCGTTTTTCGACATTTGCGGCAATTTGACCACAATTACATATACCCCATCATTACAGTACTGCCAGCAGGAGAACTGCATAGCAACATTGTAACAAATGTGTTACACCGCAGCCTGCTCTCCCTCTGTGAAGGGAAGGATTTAAGCCGTATCAGCTACAATCAATGTCAGAGTATGTAGCAATTGGATAAGCAACAATGTATAAATAAATCGGCTACAGTGAGGTTCTTTTCAATCCACCTTTCAATAACAGGCTTTTACATGATATGTGCTTCTACTACTTCATTTATATTTAAACTATCTCACGATTTGAGTCATCCACAAATGAAATGATATGTTAAGAATGACTTATGAGCTGTTTATTTAAACAGTTCAGACAGCTTAGGTTGAGAACCCCATAATGAGAAATGGTAATATACCCCAATAGTAGGAGACTATAGATAACTCCTTGGCTGGATTAATCACTCAATACTGTAAAACACCATACATGAATGTGACTGTCACCCCTTGGTATATATAAAAAAATGACCACAGGTATACCACAAGGGACTAATGATATATTATAATCCAATTCTAAGGGAAGAGATAGATCAGTAAATGTAATATTGTGACACATCCCATAATATTCTATGTAACATAGAACTGCATAGGTGGTACTACTTGTGTCAATTCATATATTAAGTGTGGGATTGTGGGATCATTACTCAAGGGGTTTGGACTTACAGTACATTAATACAACTATAGGTTATATAACAATGATTACAGACATACTGTAAGGGATTTAGGACATATTGTGGGATCCGAATAACTTGCTCAATATTGTGATCTATCCCACAGTAATGTGTTGGACCTAGAATTGTATAGGTGGTATTACCTGAGATAGTTGATATACTACGATTGGGGATGATTAACATTAAAAGTTATATTTTATACAAATTAATAATTTTCTCTCTCTCTTAGTTGCCCATCAAAGAGACAATCTTCTCTTTCTTACCTTTCCCTACACCATGACCCATAATGGCTTAAGGAAAAGAACATAAACATATAGTATGTTCCCCACACTGACCATGGCATATGAAGATATAATAACACTAGGAATATGTACAAAATGATGTTTTGATAAGATACTGATGAATATGTACTTGAGCAGAAGAAGAAATATATCACTTATCAATTGAGACATGCTTACCAAAAGTATCTATTTATATCTCGTGGTTATAGAGCTAAAATACTATGATTTACTATTTATTTACTATAAAAAATTCCCTTACTGATATGCCTTTTGGCTTGCTATATAGACTTGTGATAGACCTAGGAAGTTTTACTTTTATGGACTAGCTAAAAATATAAAGGCTACAAGCACCTCTATAGGACTCATTAATGAAGAACTAAGAGACATTAGAGAAGGTATGATTCAATATCGAGTAGCCATCAATTAGTTACTGCTCAGAGAAGGTAGCGGTTGGGAACAATTTAAAGGAATGTGTTGTTTTAATATCTCCGATAATTACAATCCCATTAAACAGAAGGTTAAATTACTACAAGATTTACAGGAACACATGAACCAATCGGCTGATTGGGATCTTTTTGGATGGATGGGAGCTAGTTTTTCTAAGTGGCTATCTCAAGTGTTACATTATGTCATGATGATAATTCTTATAATTTTCATACTCTATGTAAGCATCAAATGTCTGCCGGCCCTTGGTCGACAGTGTGGCAAAATACTAACAACCCAAAGAAAGCCAAAAACGAATCTTATGGTGATGACCCCGGTTACCTACGCTGCGGTAGCCCACACACGATCACACTAGCAGAAATATACTCTTAATAGGTGCTTACATGCTTTTGCTTCATACACACACACAGCAAGAAGAACCTCAACCTATAGCCAGGGTAAAGAAACAACATATTCTGTCGCTACCTCTTCCATTTCTCTTATCTATACAAGTTTTCGGGAGGGTTGAGGCTTTTCGCATCGATACTCAGTGGACTAGTGCCAGCGATTGTATCCAGAGAACGGGTTTTCCTTATTCTATCTCACATCTCGCACTACTACACTCATCACCAGACAAATAATTTACACATGGTGAGTATTTGATTTATTATATGATAGTTGTTTAGAGATTAAACAATATGGTGGAATGTTGAAGTTATGTCAAATATCCTGTATTGTCTCATTAATTGTGCTATGATTCTTGGTATTCTAATGTTCCCTTAAACAGTTTTTCTTTTAGTATAGAGTTAATATGCACAGAGTAATATTCTCCCACAACCCTTGAGCATCATTTGATTAGGTGTTTATGTGGCTAGTAGCAAGGCCTTTGTGTAGATAACGAGTGCTCAATGATATTGTATGAGACTTTGTGGCAGAACAAGGACATATCATGGAATATCTGATGGACCTTCACTTTAGACAACACGTTATTATGAACAAGAATGTCCTTTATGACAACGAAGCCTATCAGAGAACCTAATTGTTATATATAGGAGATTCAAGATTCATGGACAAGTCTGCCATCTTATGGATAAAACCACTATCTTTAATTAGCTAATCTGACCATATTTGGCATTTCCCCTTATTGTTCATAACCAATGTATCTCCATTATTTAATCTATATGTACGCCTTGTTTGTAAATAAGCTCTGAATAATTGTATAATGTTATGGTATAAATAATGTAAAATCAGTGTTCTAAAGACACAAGCTCATTGATGAATTCTGTCTTGGTCCACGCTCCTCTGCGCAGAATATTGGGAGCGGTTCCCTCTGTTAGGTTCCTGGTGCTCAGAACAAGGGAGATGTTTATGAAGCGAGTTCAGAGCACCAGGACGTAACGCTGGGAAAGGGGAATGGAAAGGGAATAGCCCCTGGCGCCCTAACTCCGTTGTCTCACCCGTGCTGTCAGAAATCCCCTGCGAGACTATGGTTGCTTGAGCCCATGGCAGCCGCGTTTGAAGGGCGGATTATGTCTGCCCAACTCCGATGCCCCCCGGTCTTAATGAGAGACAAAGGGAAATCCGAGGCAGGGTGATAACAAGGGGCCCTCTAACTGAAACAACCAAAGCCAGGGGCTACTAACTAGTCTAAAACTAAATGTATGTGCGGCTTGCCGTCAAAGGAAAAGAACAACAAAGGGAATGCTGATCACACGCCGACACAATACTTTTGTGTACCGGCGGTGACAGCATAAGCAGAACCCTCTGCAAAACACCAGGGACAGAAATAATAATGGAATACAGCGGTCAAGGCCAACGGACGCGGCAGAGCCGCTACTCACGGAACCGGTACGAATACTGGCAAACGGACAGGAACACCCAACGGCAGGACACGGGATCAGACACAGGAATCGACACAGGAAGCAGCTCAACTGACTGCTACACAGGAGCTCAGGAACTAGCAGGAACCTAGCTCAGAACTCAGGCAGACTGGAACCTAGAAATATCACCAGCATCTGTGAATTGCAGTCAGCCAGCATATAACAGAGAGGCCTAATTAATAATCTTGTGCAGCTGCCCTCTTGCATGACTCCAAACTGACAAGATACAATTAGCAGCCAGGTGAGGCTGAACACATGGGAACAAGCTGCAATTACACAGACCCACCAGCGGCAGCAGACAAGAGTATTCTAAAACAGAGCAACGGGAAATCCTGGCATGCAAGACAACTTTATAAACATAAAATACAGAACCAAAATGCAAAACAGGAATGAGCCACAGCCGTGGCTCATAACATTACCCCCCCCTTGAGGAGGGGTCAAAAGACCCCAAAATTCAGACTATCCAGAACAAGGGATACAAAAAAAAACCTGACACACTGGTCTAACAGACAGGAAAACAAAAACAAGCTGTAGCAACAACTTGTAACAGTGCCCTCCCCCTAACGGTGGCCACAGGACACAAGACAAGGAGAAAAATTTTTTTTTTTTTTTTTTTTTTATAATCAAGGCAAGAGTCAAAAAATTATTTCTTTTTCTTCTTCTTCTTTTTACAAAGCTCTTTAGGTCTGACCAAGGTAATTCCCCAAACATTGTCTGAACTGATGGTACCACCCAGCAAGGCTGCGTTCAAATCAGAGACAGGTTTCTTACCCTTGGGAGCTGAACTTTCTGGCAAAGTACTATTATTAGAAGAAGAAGTCAGAAAAGCACATCCTGCAGTCAAAACAACGGGCTGAGACTCTTGTGCTGAGTTTACAGTATTTGGTGGACTCTCAGCAGACAAGACGGCTGACCTAGAGGAACCTGAACCAATTTCTTTGGAACCATATCTTTTAATAATTGCATCACTGAATGCTGGGGGATCCTGAAGAATGGGATCTTCAGCTTTCATTAGGCTGGTCGCCCACTCAAAAGGCTCTCCTCTAAAAGAATAAATCAGATAGAGCCCAAGGTTCTCTGAAGTGATGCCCAGAAATGGTCTAGACAACATAATAGTGTAATAGTGTTTGAAAAGCGCCAGAAATTGAGCTAAGTCCCCATCAAAGGTTATGGATGTTGAGATATCAAGAGAGTCAGGATCTGTTTCCTTCTCATCTGACTGACTGGAGTGCTTTGCTAGGACCTGGTCACTATTGACCTTACTCGAGGCTGAGACCCTCTGAACCCCACCCGGTGCAGTAGCTTTCTGAACCCCACCTGGGGCAGTGACTTTCTGAACCCCACCTGGGGCAGTGACTTTCTGAACCCCACCCGGGGCAGTGACTTTCTGAACCCCACCAGGGGCAGTGGCCTCCGGGAAGCCCGCTGGGGCAGTGGCCTCCGTGAAGCCCGCTGGGGCAGTGGCCTCCATGAAGCCCGCTGGGGCAGTGGCCTCTGGGAACCCCGCTGGGGCAGTGGCCTCCGGGAACCCCGCTGGGGCAGTGGCCTCCGGGAACCCCGCTGGGGCAGTGGCCTCCAGGAACCCCGCTGGGGTCAGCACCTCGGATTCTTTTACTGGGACCGGGCCGTTGACCTCCCTGACTGGGATCGGGCCATCGGCCTCCCTCTCTGAGTCGATAATTATCGAGAGTTCTCCCGGGACTATGACTTCCAGGACTTTTGCTGAAGCAATAACGTTCAGATCCTCCACTAATGCTATGCTTCTTAAGTTCTTTCCTGGGGAAGCGACTTCTAGACCCTTCTTTGGGGCTGCGTCTCTCGAGACCCCACTTGGGGATATTACTTCAAAGATCCCTTCTGGGGTTTTGCTTCTCGAGTTCCCTTCAAGAACTATGGTTTTAGATACCCTTTCTGGGGTTGCGCTCTTCAAGTGCCAACCTGGGGTAACAGCTTCTGAGACCCCTTCTGGTATGGACACCTTAACTACAATATTTGATGTCCCTCTATAAGCTTGGGCATCGGGTACTGCACCAGCACTCTGGGCATCGGGTACCGCACCAGCACTCTGGGCATCGGGTACCGCACCAGCACTCTGGGCATCGGGTACCGCACCAGCACTCTGGGCATCGGGTACCGCACCAGCACTCTGGGCATCGGGTACCGCACCAGCACTCTGGGCATCGGGTACCGCACCAGCACTCTGATCATCGGGCACCACTCCAGGAACCTGGGCTACGGGCACCACTCCAGGGGCTTGCAACTCCGCTTCCACAGGAACCTCAAGAGAGGAGATAAACATTCTCTTTTGATTCCTGAATCTATAATGGGGCTCCCTTGCCCAAGGACCCCAATTATAGGACAGAGAGCTTTTTAGTGTGGGTTGTGTGACAAGTACCTCTGCCACAGTAGAGACAGGAGTAGGTCTAGTATCCTGACTCAACTTGGCCAGAGAGCAAGACTCGTCACCACACTTTGGCTTGCGCAACTCACAGGTCTGCAGATAGTGGCCTAAACCCCCACAATATAGGCACAGGTTTAAGTTTCTGCGACGCAGATGCTCCTCTTCTGAGAGCCTGGGCCGCAGAAAACTTTTAAACCTTTTCTCTTCAAATAAACCAGAGGGTTCTCTTGTCACCATACTGTGAACATGAGTCTCTTTAGAGATAGATGTACTCTCAACGACTTCTGGCAAGATGAGCAAGATTTTAGTCAGAAGGTTTTGCAGTTGCTTTAAAGATTTCTGCAAAACTTCTAGTCGCTCAGGTCTCAGAGCACTGACAGCAGAGTTCAGGGCTGAGAGAGACGCCTGCAGGGCTTGCATAGTAGACATAGGAGGATTTAAAACTAGACAAGGCAAGACTGGACAAGGCAAGACTGGACAAGGCAAGACTGGACAAGGCAAGACTAGACAAGGCAAGACTGGGCAAGACTAGACAAGGCAAGACTAGACAAGACTGGAATTTTTTTTTTAAAACACCGGACTGGATCTCTAAACACCGGACTGGATCTCTAAACACCGGACTGGATCTCTAAACACTGGACTGGATCTCTAGACTAGACACTGGACTGGGCCAAAAAAGAAAAAAAAGTTTTATTTCTTTTTTGTGGTACGGCTGGTGATAATGTTAGGTTCCTGGTGCTCAGAACAAGGGAGATGTTTATGAAGTGATTCCAGAGCACCAGGACGTAACGCTGGGAAAGGGGAATGGAAAGGGAATAGCCCCTGGCGCCCTAACTCCGTTGTCTCACCCGTGCTGTCAGAAATCCCCTGCGAGACAATGGTTGCTTGAGCCCATGGCAGCCGCGTTTGAAGGGCGGATTATGTCTGCCCAACTCCGATGCCCCCCGGTCTTAATGAGAGACAAAGGGAAATCTGAGGCAGGGTGATAACAAGGGGCCCTCTAACTGAAACAACCAAAGCCAGGGGCTACTAACTAGTCTAAAACTAAATGTATGTGCGGCTTGCCACCAAAGGAAAAGAACAACAAAGGAAATGCTGATCACACGCCGACACAATACTTTTGTGTACCGGCGGTGACAGCATAAGCAGAACCCTCTGCAAAACACCAGGGACAGAAATAATAATGGAATACAGCGGTCAAGGCCAACGGACGCGGCAGAGCCGCTACTCACGGAACCGGTACGAATATTGGCAAACGGACAGGAACACCCAACGGCAGGACACGGGATCAGACACAGGAATCGACACAGGGACTGACACAGGAATCGACACAGGAAGCAGCTCAACTGACTGCTACACAGGAGCTCAGGAACTAGCAGGAACCAAGCTCAGAACTCTGGCAGACTGGAACCTAGAAATATCACCAGCATCTGTGAATTGCAGTCAGCCAGCATATAACAGAGAGGCCTAATTAATAATCTCATGCAGCTGCCCTCTTGCATGACTCCAAACTGACAAGATACAGATAGCAGCCAGGTGAGGCTGAACACATGGGAACAAGCTGCAATTACACAGACCCACCAGCGGCAGCAGACAAGAGTATTCTAAAACAGAGCAACGGGAAATCCTGGCATGCAAGACAACTTTATAAACATAAAATACAGAACCAAAATGCAAAACAGGAATGAGCCACAGCCGTGGCTCATAACACCCTCTTTGATAATAAATTCCATATGCTGAATATCATCACAACGGAGAACTCTTAATTATTTTTATAATTCATCTTTAACACCAGACTTGTTGTATTGGGACTGTTTGCCATCTCCTTCTTCTTTTGTTTTCCCTTGAGACCGAAAGGGCTGAAAAGCTGGAATTTTAGGCTTGAATTTGTATGTGGAAGGAAACTTCACATTTTTGGAGTCTGCTTCTGACTCCAAGATACTGATTAATTCTTTACCGAAAAGAATATCTCCAGTAAAAGGTAAAGACTCCAAAACCTTTTTGGATTCTGAATCAGCTTTTCATGTACGTAGCCAAACCACTCTGCGAGCGGCTACTGCTGAAGCTGATGCCTGAGAGGCAATAGTACCCATATTCAAGGCTGCTTCTTCCAAAAACATTGCAGCCTGTTTGATATGTGCTACATGAGAGTTTTGCTCTCTAGATTCAATTGAAAGATCCCCTTCCAATGCATCAGCCCAGGTTGCCACTGCTTTTGCCAGCCAGACTGAAGCCATGACTGGTCTTACGTTTGCCCCAGACAGGGAAAAAAATGTTTTTTTTTTAGAAAACCATCCACTCTCCTATCCATGACATTTAATGATGTTGAAGGCAGAGGTAATATAGATATTCCCACTAATCGAATGACATGCGTATCTACTTTAGGGGACACCTCCCTCTTTAAACAGTCCTCAGCTGGAAGAGGATAATTGGAATTCCATTTCATTGGAATTCTTAATTTCTTACTGGGAGTAGCCCAAGCCACTTCTATAATTTCCTTCAGCTGTTCTGACCCAGGAAACACAGTCCTGTTTTGGGACATTTAAACACAGATGTCTTGGATTTTAACACAGGTTCTGCTGATTCTTCTAAGGATAGAATGGCTTTCATCACATTAATTTACTCAGATATGTCCACTGAGCTGAGATCTCCTTCCTCATCTTCGTATGCAGAACCAGAGTGTAATCAGTCTTCATTCTCCAACGAATCCTCATCTGAAGCATGTGTAGACTGTGAAGATGTTGTTTCATGTCTATGTGCTTTACTTACCACTGGCCTTTCAGCCTGTTTTTGTTGAGAGGCTGCTGCTTCCCCTGCTGATAAAACCTCAGGAGGAATGCTGCATGTAAGGGTTAATAGTGTAACCTATCCCTGGTACAGAAGTTGGAATTATCCACTGAGCTATACTGGCTAATGTCTGTACAAAGGTAGCCCATGGGGGTTCGACTTGCTCCTGTGTCCTCCTTGGATTTTTCAAGAGACTTTGGTGAAAGCTAAAACAATTTTTCTGAACCAGATCCTGAGAGGTTAGCTCAGCTTTGACTAACAGGATATGAGTGTTGGTGCTGCTTTGAGTGTATTTTCCTCACCCTTGTCGCTCTTAGGGGGTAATTCCAAGTTGATTGCAGCAGGAATTTTGTTAGCAGTTGGGCAAAACCATGTGCACTGCAGGGGAGGCAGATATAACATGTGCAGAAAGAGTTAGATTTGGTTGGGTTATTTTGTTTCTGTGCAGGGTAAATACTGGCTGCTTTATTTTTACACTGCAAAAGAGATTGCAGATTTAACACACCCCACCCAAATCTAACTCTCTCTGCACATGTTAAATCTGCCTCCCCTACAGTGCACATGGTTTTTCCCAACTGCTAAAAATTTTCCTGCTGCGAGCAACTTGGAATTACCCCCTTAGACATGATAAATAATCAGACACTTGCACAGTGTACTACACAATTTGTGACTGTAATCACTTTCAATTTTGTTAAAGTGACATAAAATCCGACCCTACCCTGCTTTGCACCAGCATTGAAGATCGGAATAGACAGAAAAAACTGACATAATTATTATAAATTCATCAGTCACAGGTTATACATTAGTATAATAAGCAATATGAGCACATAATCAACTACAAATACATTTCAAGTATGTAGGAGAAACCTATTACTGAGACAGAGCATCGAGCGACCGGAACCAGAAGTGACATTGGGCGCACACACATGAAGGCGCACACAAGGATGGAACAGCAAGGTGCTAGAGCCAGAAGCCGGCAGCAAGGGGGAAGCCAGCGGTCGGGGAGAGCCAGTGGCCGGAGGAGAATCTTACACAGACTGAAATGAGGTGGATTTATAATATGGGCACTCTAGCTCCAAAAGGACTAAACCTGGACTTTGGACTCAAATGGTTTTTATAATAATTTATTGATATATATATATATATATATATATATATATATATATTATGAAAATCTATTTATATGTTCCTTTAAGGTTACTTTTCATTTCCACCCCTGCCTTCATAATGCTGTATTTGTACACATATTATCAATAAGCATGGGGTTACGAAGACATTCTCAAAATTACTTTCCGGCACTATTTATGGTGTTATTTTCATATAACCTTTTTTTATAACTAAAAAAATTTTTTCATACTACTCATGATTATATTGCTATAAGGGGACATTTTATTTCTTTTTAGCAAGTTTGTTTGTATTACGTCCTAAATGCAGGTCTGTGGAACGCATAATAACCAAATGCGTTCCACGATCGGGGCCTCCGTGAATGGAAATCTTAGATGCAGGTACACTACATCACCACGGCCAATAGCACGGGGTCCGCGCGGAAATGGAAATCGTGTGCGTTCCAGACCGCGGGAGGAGTAACACAAACTGACAAGCTCGTGCCACAAATAGGAACGAGTAGCGGACGGAAGCGGAAGTCAGGTGTGCGTTCCACAAGTTGGAACGCACACCCAATTACGGTTCTTTTTAATGTTTTCAAGCATTTAAAAATAATTATTTTATGATTTTACCACCAAAGGGGTTGTGAAATATCTACATAAGACCCTCTAAAATAAGCCCTATGAGGTAACATATAGAGGGAGACGTTTTCTTGCACTGCACAGTCTAAACCAATCACACCACAGCACTGGGTTTAAATATCCCCAGTTCTCTATTTCACCATACCTTGATAAAGGCTCCTTGTGAGCAGAAACGCGTTGGTATTGTGGGACAGACTGCAGCAGAATAAAGAATCTGTGAAGGTACCCAGGACTGCCATAGCCAGAGGAGGAACAGTGCTGAGTTCCTGGGAGGTACTTGTTCACTATCTCACAAGCGCTATATGGTAACCATCACTGGGGACCCCACTTATTCTGGTATGCACATTTGCCCCATCAAATGTTGGTGGAATTGTTTTTAATACTATTTTAAATTGTAGGCAGTTTTTTTTTTTTTATAAAACTACTTCACTATATATTCCTTCATTTTCTGTTCTTTTGAGGGAAAAAAAGAGGAATTCTGTTCTAATTTTTAAGGAAGGATTAAAGTAATTGACTATTTCCTACTGAGTTAATATTCAAGCATTAATCCCGTATTACCCCGGTGGGTGCGCACATCTGCATCTTGTGCATTGTTTGGTGTTTTTTGGAAGTGGGGGTGACCACTTCAGCGGAAGTTGCAGCACTGCTGGTTTGGAAAACTTTTCTTTACAACTTCTGTGCACAGATCAGTGGAGCAGATGAGTAGTAACTTTCCCTATTAGCTTTTCCCACTGTGTTGTATAACTGATTGTCTTCCTTTGTCCATTACTGCATTTTATTGTTGAGTCCCTGTATTTGTACTAAATGTATACTTATCCTATCCCTTTATTTATATATATTTTTATTTATTTAGTGTCCCGTATTCCTTTATTTTATTTGTTTATTGTTCCTTATATATTCCTTGTATATTGATTGTCCCCCTCTTTTTGATTTTCTGAAGGTAACAGGGAGTTAGCACTAATGAAAAAATGGGGGTGGCTGAGATTGGGAATCTCACTCAATGCATGTCGTGCATGATGTATGCGCACCTGACACAACAGTCTGAGTGCGGGTACATCTGTGCGCAATGTGAGCTTATGTCCACCCTGAAAGCCCAGGTAACTGATCTAGAGCGGACCGTTATGCGACTGAGGAGCATTCACAATCTCGAGCAAAGTTTAGATAAAATGGTGGAGGAGTTGCAGAGGGGATCATTGGTAGATGAGGAAGATCAGGTAGACAGCTGGGTCATGGTTAGAAGGAAGAAGAGGGGGAGGGGAAGATAGGACATCTCCGATCCCCCAAACCCCAATAAATTTGCCCAATTTGATGAAGGTTCTGAGGATGGCAGTGAGGAAATGATGTAACCGGAGGAAAAAAGATAGGTATCTAATCAGATTGTGGTGGTAGGGGATTCTATTATCAGGACGACAGGGCAATCTGCTACAGGGACCATGATCGTCATAGTCTGTTGTCTTCCGGGTGCTCGGGTACGGTACATCGCGGACAGGGTAGATTGTTGGGAAGGGCTGGTAAAGACCCGGCGGACTTGGTGCATGTTGGCACCAATGACAAAGTTAGTGGTAGGTGGGATGTCCTTAAGAAAGACTATAGGGACTTAGGCAAGAAACTTAACGCAAGGACATCTAGGGTAATATTCTCCGAAATATTACCAGTGCCATGCACTAGCCCAGGGAGGCAGAGGGAGATCATGGAGGTAAATGTGTGGCTTAGAGACTGGTGTAGGAAGGAGGGGTTTGTGTTCCTGGAACCCTGGGTGGACTTCTCAGTCAGGCGGCATCTTTGTCATGATGGATTAGAAGGTTGGAGGAGCTTTTAAACGAGGAGCCTGGGCGGAGGGTTTAGCTAGAAGCTGCGGGTTAATTAGTGAGAGCAGTAAGGATGGGGGTAGTGAACAATTTGGGGGTGGAGAAGAGGGGAGCGTAAGATCAGATGGCAAGGGTATTTGCATGGGTATTGACACTGGAAATACTGACACAGGTATTGCCAAGATATTCCCAATTTATTACCTAATGACGAATATGGCTCAGCAATACGGTATATAGAAAATAATGTGCATAGCATAAGGGAGGATAATAACATCAGGAGGGGGGTTTAGAAAGTCTTAATAGGTCAGATAGAGATAGTAGTGAGGAAAGCTGTATTAAGCATGATGGGGTGGAAAGGGAGGAAGTAGAATAACAGTCAGTAAGGGGAAGTCTAGAAAGGCACTTGTAAATATAGATAAGATACCACTAAAACAAACGGGCAATGGAGAGGCTAAGCTAAGATGTATGCTTGTGAACACAAGAAGCCTATTGGGTAAAATCGGGGAATTGGAATGGCTTGTATCAAAGTCTCCGTATGATATTATAGGTATTACGGAAACATGGTGGGACGACTCTCACGACTAGGTTGCGAATTTGGAGGAATATTCTCTTTTCAGGAGGGATAGGGCTACCAAAAAGGGAGGAGGGGATATGTCTCTTTGTTACACCATCTCTAAAACCAAACTTAATAGAGGGTATTTTCGGGGAGGCTGGAGATAACGTGCAGTCGCTATGGGTTGAGATCACAAGTGCGGGCACAGAGGCAAAGAAACTAGTCATTGGCACGTGCTACAAGCAACCAGACATTAGTGTACATGACGTGGAACAACTCTTACACCAAATTGAAAAAGCTGCGGGAATGGGGGACATCCTAGTGTTAGGGGATTTTAACTATCCTGATATAAATTGGAGTAGCGATTCATGCGTAATAACTAGGAGCAGCAGGTTCTTAAATACATTAAAGGATCAATACTTAACTCAATTAGTCGAGGACCCAACTAGAGGTAAAACTATTCTGGACCTAGTTATTACCAATAATGTGGACATTATATCAAACACTAAAGTTGGGGAGACTTTGGGAAACAGTGATCACTATATGATCACATTTGACATCAGTTTCAAGAAACATATGTCACGATCCGGGTATCTGGACGCCATTACTTACCCTTCAGATGCCTCCTAAGGCGGGCTCAGCGTTCCAGGACCGGATTCCGCTGTTCCTGAGTTTCCACATACAGAGTGGTCTTTTCATCAGCCGTGGCCTCCGCTGTGCCCGCGTGGTTAAATGTGCATCTATCAGCCTGGCGTCTCCTGTCTCCGGTGGCCGGCGCCGCCATTACTGTTTCCCAGACCACATGGATTACAAACCAAACTTCCCTCCAAGTGTCTGCATGGGCGCAGCCATCTTGGATTCTGTCATCTGATCATTTCCACCAATCTGCTGTCTGTGTTGTTGATTTGCATAATTGCCTAGCCAACCCCTTCCTTGCTGCAGGTATAAGTAAGCTGTACCTGAGCAAGGAAGACGTCAGTGCTTTGGTTGTCAAACCTAGTTCCTGTTTGTCTCTCTTCTATGATTGTCTTCCAGGTTCCAGCTCCTGTCTCAAGACTTCCACCATAGAGACCCGCACCTGCATTCCACCTGCGGTGTAGCCTGACTCTCCAATCCATTGTGGATTCATCTGTTTCCAGCTACAACACTACCTGCTTCCAACCTCAGCTTCCAGCAGAGTACAGCTTCCCTTAAAGGGCCGGTGTCCTTTCTACACTTTACCACTCTCCACCGGAATTATTATTTCTCCGCTCTCAAGTTCTACATTTCAGTTCACATTTCATCGCTCCCAAAGTTCATTTATTATTTAACTGGTTCCAGCCAGTATCCACTCCGTGCTAACAACAGTCTGGTTCCAGCCAGTATCCACAGCAGCTGTTTTACCTTCAGCAACCCAGCTCTTCCTGGAACACCAGCTGGTATAATCCTGGGTTATCTCCATTGCTACAGCCGGGCCTGGTAAGGACTTTCCATCTAGAAGATCATAAGAACTATCCCACACTACCAGTGCCCTGTGGCTCCTGCCATGCTGTAGTACTCAGGAACTGTATTTATTCTTTGCTGACTTTTACGTTTTCTTTTATTGCTGCTGTGATGCGGAGTTGTCATAATAAACATCATTGACTTTTATCTAAGTTGTCGTGGTCACGCCTTCGGGCAGTTATTATTCATGTTACTTACATGTCCAGGGGTCTGATACAACCTCCCAGGTTCCGGTACATCTCAGCCCCTACAACTGAGGCTGCCTCCCGTCAGCTCAGGCCCTCAGTTGTGACAGTAAGCACTGACCTAATGAATCCAGCCGGAGACCAGGATCAAGCGGCCAGGCCGATGCAAGAACTGGCAGCCCGACTAGAACATCAGGAGGCTGCACAGGGCCACATCATCCGCTGTCTCCAGGATCTCTCTACTCGGCTGGATGGGATTCAGACAACTCTCCGTGGATCAGGCGCGTCTGGTGCGTCAACCACAGTGACTCCAGCTATAACCCCACCCACCTTACCCATTTCTGCTCCACGTCTTCATCTTCCAACGCCAGCAAAATTTGACGGATCTCCAAGATTCTGCAGGGGATTTCTCAACCAGTGTGAGATTCAGTTTGAGCTACAACCTGGCAATTTTCCCAGTGACCGTACAAAAATTGCCTACATTATTTCTCTTCTCAGTGGCTCAGCCCTTGATTGGGCATCACCGTTATGGGAGAGGTCCGACACCCTGCTATCTTCTTACACTGCATTTGTGTCAACATTCAGGCGCATCTTCGACGAGCCAGGCCGGGTAACTTCAGCTTCGTCTGAGATTCTCCGTTTATGCCAGGAATCACGTACTGTAGGACAATATCTTATACAGTTCCAGATCCTGGCATCCGAACTGGCATGGAACGACGAGGCCCTGTATGCTGCATTCTGGCATGGTTTATCCGAGCGTATTAAAGATGAGTTAGCTACCAGAGACTTACCCTCCAAGTTAGATGAGCTAATCTCACTTTGTACGAAAGTTGACTTGCGTTTCATAGAGAGAGCAACTGAGCGTGGAAGATCATCTGCTCCAAAATCTTCTACTCCTCCTCCTCGCCAACTGTCACCAACTACAGATGAACCCATGCAAATTGGCCGTTCCCGTTTAACTCCTGCTGAGCGCCGAAGACGTCTCTCCGAGTTTCTCTGTCTGTATTGTGCAGCTCCGTCTCACACCATTAATGCCTGTCCCAAACGTCCGGGAAACTCCAAATCCTAGCTCGCCAAGGAGAGGGCCGGCTAGGAGTAATGATCTCCTCTCCATCTCCTCAAGATTGTAACCTCCCAGTCTCGCTTCAAGTTGCTCAACGTTATCAGAACGTCATTGCCCTCCTGGATTCTGGAGCAGCTGGGAACTTTATTACTGAAGCCTATGTTAAACGGTGGTCCCTACCCACCGAGAGACTTCCTTCGTCCTTTTCCTTAACTGCTGTGGATGGCAGTAAAATTTTTGATACAGTTATTTCTCTAAGGACTCTACCAGTTCGTCTGAGAGTGGGAGTTCTTCATTCCGAACTTATTTCATTTTTAGTGATTCCAAGAGCCACACATCCTGTGGTCCTGGGCCTTCCATGGCTCCGTCTTCACAATCCTACAATTGATTGGACGACTACGCAAATCCTGGCATGGGGTTCCTCCTGTACTAAGACATGTTTGTTTAAAGTGTTGCCTGTCTGTTCTTCCTCCCCCAGGTCGTCTGATGTTCCACCTCCTCCATATCAAGATTTCACGGATGTGTTCAGTAAAGCTTCTGCTGATATCCTTCCTCCTCATAGAGAATGGGACTGCCCGATTGATCTCGTTCCAGGGAAGGTTCCACCTCGAGGCCGAACTTATCCGTTGTCTCTCCCCGAGACACATTCTATGGAGGAATACATTAAAGAGAACCTAGCAAAGGGGTTCATTCGACCTTCTTCTTCTCCAGCCGGCGCAGGCTTCTTTTTTGTAAAGAAGAAAGATGGTGGTCTGCGGCCGTGCATCGACTACAGAGGTTTGAACGACATTACCATCAAGAACCGCTATCCTTTACCCCTGATTACTGAGCTCTTTGACAGAGTTAGCGGAGCTACCATCTTTACAAAGCTGGACCTGAGAGGTGCATACAATCTCATCCGGATCCGTGAGGGTGACGAGTGGAAGACCGCATTTAACACCCGTGACGGACATTATGAGTACCTCGTCATGCCCTTCGGATTGAGCAATGCTCCAGCTGTCTTCCAGCATTTCATCAATGAGATCTTCAGAGACATTCTATACCGTCATGTCGTGGTCTATCTAGATGATATCCTCATTTTTGCCAACGATTTAGAGGAACATCGTTTCTGGGTAAAGGAGGTTCTGTCCCGTCTCCGTGTCAATCATCTCTACTGCAAATTAGAGAAATGCGTCTTTGAAGTCAAGTCCATTCCGTTTCTAGGGTACATTGTGTCCGGTTCCGGACTAGAGATGGATCCTGAGAAACTACAAGCAATCCAGAATTGGCCGGTACCCTTAACCCTCAAAGGGGTCCAGAGGTTCTTAGGGTTCGCCAATTATTACCGAAAGTTTATACGAGACTTTTCCACCATTGTGGCGCCTATTACTGCTTTCACCAAGAAGGGTGCTAACCCGTCCAAGTGGTCTGAAGAAGCCATGCAAGCTTTTCATCTTTTAAAACAGAGGTTCATCTCTGCACCTGTCCTGAAACAGCCTGACATCGACTCTCCTTTCATCTTAGAGGTGGATGCCTCCTCCGTTGGAGTAGGAGCGGTGTTATCTCAGAGGGCTAAAGATGGTCATTTACATCCTTGCAGTTTCTTCTCACGGAAGTTCTCCCCAGCGGAGCGCAACTATGCCATTGGCGACCAGGAGTTGCTAGCCATCAAGCTCGCTCTAGAGGAGTGGAGATATTTGTTGGAGGGAGCTTCTCATTCAATCACCATCCTTACAGACCACAAGAACCTTCTATATCTAAAAGGCGCACAATGTCTCAACCCTCGTCAGGCCAGATGGGCACTTTTCTTTTCCAGGTTCGACTTTAAACTCCAGTTCTGTCCGGGCTCTCAGAATCGCAAGGCCGATGCCCTTTCCCGCTCATGGGAGCAAGAAAATGAGTCAGAGTCTTCAGACAAGCATCCTATTATAAATCCGTTGGCATTCTCCACGGTAGGGATGGACTCTACGCCCCCATCAGGGAAAAGTTTTGTGAAGCCGACACTAAGGAAGAAGCTCATGCATTGGGCCCATGCTTCCCGTTTTGCCGGACATACAGGTATCCAAAAAACCCTGGAGTTTATCTCTAGGTCCTATTGGTGGCCAACTCTGAAAAAGGACGTTTTGGAGTTTATTGCATCTTGCCCAAAGTGTGCTCAACATAAAGTATCCCGCCAGTCGCCTGCGGGGCAACTGGTTCCACTATCTGTTCCCCGTCGACCATGGACCCATTTGTCGATGGATTTTATTACAGATTTGCCCATGTGCAACAAGTTCAATACCATCTGGGTGGTAGTTGACCGGTTCACCAAGATGGCACACTTCATTCCTCTCACCGGTCTTCCGTCAGCTTCCAAGTTGGCTCAAGTATTCATACAAGAGATCTTCCGACTCCACGGTCTTCCTGAAGAAATTATCTCAGATCGAGGAGTTCAATTCACAGCCAAATTCTGGCGAAGTTTATGTCAAGTCCTCCAAGTCAAGTTAAAGTTTTCCATGGCTTACCATCCTCAGACCAATGGTCAAACTGAGAGGGTAAATCAGGACTTGGAGGCCTTCCTCCGCATCTATGTGTCCTCCTCTCAAGATGACTGGGTTCAATTACTTCCCTGGGCCGAGTTCTGTCATAACAACCAGTATCATTCTTCATCTTCTTCAACACCATTCTTCACCAACTTTGGATTCCACCCTAAAGTCCCTGAGTTCCAACCGCTTCCAGCAACTTCTGTTCCCGCAGTGGATATCACCTTGCATCAGTTTGCCAATATCTGGAAGAGCGTACGATCAGCTCTGCTCAAGGCATCGTTCAGGTACAAGAAGTTTGCGGATAAGAAGCGTCGAGCAGTTCCTGCTCTCAAGGTGGGTGATCGGGTATGGTTATCCACGAAGAATTTGAGGTTAAGAGTTCCCAGTATTAAGTTTGCACCTCGCTACATCGGTCCTTTCAAAATTGATCAAGTCATCAATCCTGTTGCTTACAGACTCCAGTTACCTCCCTTCTTAAAAATACCCAGGACATTCCATGTTTCCCTGTTGAAACCGCTAATCTTGAATCGGTTTCATTCTTCACTTCCACCAACTCCGAAAGTCCAAACTCAACGAGGCGTTGAGTATGAAGTGGCCAAGATCCTGGACTCACGTCACCGTTACGGTCAACTTCAGTATCTCATTGACTGGAAGGGCTATGGTCCTGAAGAACGCTCTTGGACCAATGCCTCTGACGTCCATGCTCCTGCCTTGGTCCGAAATTTCCACGCAAAGTTTCCTTTAAAGCCTAAGAAGTGTCCTGGGGCCACTCCTAAAGGGGGGGGTGCTGTCACGATCCGGGTATCTGGACGCCATTACTTACCCTTCAGATGCCTCCTAAGGCGGGCTCAGCGTTCCAGGACCGGATTCCGCTGTTCCTGAGTTTCCACATACAGAGTGGTCTTTTCATCAGCCGTGGCCTCCGCTGTGCCCGCGTGGTTAAATGTGCATCTATCAGCCTGGCGTCTCCTGTCTCCGGTGGCCGGCGCCGCCATTACTGTTTCCCAGACCACATGGATTACAAACCAAACTTCCCTCCAAGTGTCTGCATGGGCGCAGCCATCTTGGATTCTGTCATCTGATCATTTCCACCAATCTGCTGTCTGTGTTGTTGATTTGCATAATTGCCTAGCCAACCCCTTCCTTGCTGCAGGTATAAGTAAGCTGTACCTGAGCAAGGAAGACGTCAGTGCTTTGGTTGTCAAACCTAGTTCCTGTTTGTCTCTCTTCTATGATTGTCTTCCAGGTTCCAGCTCCTGTCTCAAGACTTCCACCATAGAGACCCGCACCTGCATTCCACCTGCGGTGTAGCCTGACTCTCCAATCCATTGTGGATTCATCTGTTTCCAGCTACAACACTACCTGCTTCCAGCCTCAGCTTCCAGCAGAGTACAGCTTCCCTTAAAGGGCCGGTGTCCTTTCTACACTTTACCACTCTCCACCGGAATTATTATTTCTCCGCTCTCAAGTTCTACATTTCAGTTCACATTTCATCGCTCCCAAAGTTCATTTATTATTTAACTGGTTCCAGCCAGTATCCACTCCGTGCTAACAACAGTCTGGTTCCAGCCAGTATCCACAGCAGCTGTTTTACCTTCAGCAACCCAGCTCTTCCTGGAACACCAGCTGGTATAATCCTGGGTTATCTCCATTGCTACAGCCGGGCCTGGTAAGGACTTTCCATCTAGAAGATCATAAGAACTATCCCACACTACCAGTGCCCTGTGGCTCCTGCCATGCTGTAGTACTCAGGAACTGTATTTATTCTTTGCTGACTTTTACGTTTTCTTTTATTGCTGCTGTGATGCGGAGTTGTCATAATAAACATCATTGACTTTTATCTAAGTTGTCGTGGTCACGCCTTCGGGCAGTTATTATTCATGTTACTTACATGTCCAGGGGTCTGATACAACCTCCCAGGTTCCGGTACATCTCAGCCCCTACAACTGAGGCTGCCTCCCGTCAGCTCAGGCCCTCAGTTGTGACAACATAGCTATAAGGGAACAACTAAACATTTAACTTTAGAAAAGCTAACTTCAATATGCTGAGACAGGCACTAAACGACATTGATTGGGAAGTTTTGTTTCATGGTAAAGACACAACGGAAATGTGGGATGCTTTAAAAGGGTTGCTTGATAGCAATATTCACAAATTCATTCCTATGAACAGTAAACGCAGGCGTACTAAAAACAAACCAATATGGCTTAATAAGGAGGTCAAAGAAGCAATGGCTAAAAAGAGGCGTGCTTTCAAAACATTTAAATCTAATGGAGGGGAGGAGTCATTCCAGCATTACAAGGAATGCAAAAAAAATGCAATAAAGTAATAATCGCAGCAAAAGTTGTAAACGAAAAGCAAATCGCTATAGAGAGTAAAAGCAATCCTAAACAGTTTTATAAATACATAAACAGTAAAAGGTTAAAGAATGAGAATGTAGGCCCGTTAAATGATGAATTGGGAGCTTTGATAAACGATGATAAAATAAAAGCGGAAATACTGAACAATTTTTTTCCTCAGTATTCACCAGGGAGGATCAGTCGGAGAAAGTAGTGCATAAAGATAGTGATGGTAATGACTCTTGGCTGAATACTTGTTGTCCTTGAGAGACTAAGCAAAATAAAGATTAATAAATCACCAGGCCCAGATGGTTTTCATCAGAGGGTTATTACGGAGCTTAGGTCATAGCTAGCAAAACCCCTATACTTGATAATCCACAGTTCAAACAGATCAGGCAAGGTACCTAAGGATTGGTGCATAGTGGAGGTAGTGCCATTATTAAAAAAGGAAACTAAAAATAATCCTTGTAACTATAGACCAGTTAGCTTAACCTCTATAGTGGGCAAAATATTGGAAGGTTTCTTGAGGGATAGCATAAAGGATTATCTGCAGGTTAATAAGATTATTAGCAAAAGTCAGCATGGGTTTGTAAGGGACAGATCATGTCAAACTAACTTAATTAGCTTCTACGAGGAAGTGAGTGAGAATCTTAATCAGGGTAAAGCAGTGGATGTGGTGTATTTAGATTTTGCAAAAGCCTTCGATACAGTGCCTCACAGGAGACTTATCATCAAATTAGGGGAACTTGGTCTAGGATATACTATTTGTACATGGATAGGTAATTGGCTGGATAACAGAGTACAACGAGAAATGGTGAACAGGATGTTCTCCAGCTGGGCACCAGTAGTTAGTGGAATACCACAAGGGTCCGTACTTGGCGCGCAACTGTTCAATATATTTATCAACGATCTAGGAATAGGCCTGGAAAGCACAGTGTCAATCTTTGTGGATGATACTAAGCTGTGTAAGGTAATATAACGATGTGGAGCCTCTACAAAATGACTTATTTAAACTTGAAGCCTGGGTGTCTAAATGGGGAAAGAGGTTTAATATAGAAAAATGCTAAATTATGCATTTTGGGACAAAAAACACACAAATATCGTACACTCTAAATGGGGAAATTATAGGGGTAACTGTGGTGGAAAAAGATTTGGGGGTGCTCATGGATAATAGGCTTATCAGTACACAATGTCAAAATGCAGCAAAAAAAGGCAAGTAAAGTGCTCGCATGCATAAAACGGGGCATTGAGACCAAGGACGAGGATGTAATCCTGCCACTGTACAAATTATTGGTACGTCTGTATCTGGCATATTGTGTTCAGTTCTGGGCACCATATTATAAAACAGATATAGGAGAACTAGAAAGGGTTCAAAGGCGGGCTACTAAACTGATTAAAGGGTTAGAGACACTGGAGTACGAGGAAAGGCTTCCGTATACAGCGTAGGGAAGGGTTCTTCACGGTAAGGGCAATAAAAATGTGAAACTCCCTGCCGGAGAAGATAGTAATGGCAGACTCTGTAAATGCATTTGAAAACCGATTAGACAAATTTCTAACTGGAAAGAGTATCCAGGGTTATAGCATTTAACACAGTGACAGTAATCTGGGAGTGGTAAGAGTCATTGTTGTCAATTGGTACTAAGCATTACATCAGCAGGTACATTATAATATGATCAGCTGATCACAGAATACAGGTTGAACCCAATGGGCATTTTGCCTCTTTTCAACCTCACTAATTATGTAACTATGTAACTATTACCTTATATAGGAGTTTAGCCATATTCAGACGCATAGCAAAAGAAACAACAGTAATAATTATTAGACTCGTATGCATTAGGCACATATCCAACTATTCATACTCAAAAGGTAGTTAGATACTTAGTGCTGTATTACCCAGCTCAGGAGAGTGGGATACGACGAGACTCACCTCACTTCCAGGACCGATCAATACGTTAGCGAACGCTGAGTGGATCCAGACACTAATAGTGTACACACTCGCCCCGTGAACCTACAGTGAACACAGATGCCCAAGTGAACAAAGCCGCACCAGTCACACAGCCGCCTATGCTGCGACTGGGTCCTTTTAGATACACAGGGGTATATTTACTAACATTCGTAATTTTCGGAAAAAGGTCAAAGTTCAATCACGAATGACATCGAAAGTGTAAACTTGCAACTTTTTGAATTAATTACGACTAATTTACTAAGCTGTCGAATTCTGCATTTGAATTTGTTCCGATGTCGATGTCATTCGTGTTTTTTTTCCATTTTTTACGGCAGTGATTACAAAACACTGCCGACTTTTTAAAAATGAATCTCGGCCGGATCTGTGTGATCCGTGCTGGGGTTCATTTTTTTTTTTTTTTACACTAAACACTGTCAAATTTTAAAAAAAAATTGCGTGGGGTCCCCCCTCCTAAGCATAACCAGCCTCGGGCTCTTTGAGCCGATCCTGGTTGCAGAAATATTGGATAAAAAATGACAGGGGTTCCCCCACATTTAAGCAACCAGCATCGGGCTCTGCGCCTGGTCCTGGTTCCAAAAATACGGGGGACAAAAAGAGTAGGGGTCCCCCGTATTTTTGAAACCAGCACCGGGCTCCACTAGCTGGACAGATAATGCCACAGCCGGGGGTCACTTTTATATAGTTCCCTGCGGCCGTGGCATCAAAAATCCAACTAGTCACCCCTGGCCGGGGTACCCTGGGGGAGTGGGGACCCCTTCAATCAAGGGGTCCCCCCCCCAGCCACCCAAGGGCCAGGGGTGAAGCCCGAGGCTGTCCCCCCCCATCCAATGGGCTGCGGATGTGGGGCTGATAGCCTTTGTTGAATTCGAAAAGATATTGTTTTTAGTAGCAGTACTACAAGTCCCAGCAAGCCTCCCCCGCATGCTGGTACTTGGAGAACCACAAGTACCAGCATGCGGCAGAAAAACGGGCCCGCTGGTACCTGTAGTACTATTAATAAAAAAATACCCCAAAAAACACAAGACACACACACCTTGAAAGTAAAGTTTTATTACATACATCCACACAAACATACATACATACTTACCTATGTCCCCACGCAGGTCGGTCCTCTTGTCCAGTAGAATCCAAGGGGTACCTGTTGAATAAATTATACTCACCAGAACCAGGGTCCCAGGCTCCTCGTAGCATCACTTTGTAATCCACGTACTTGAATAAAAAAATAAAACGGACACCCGAGCCACGCACTGAAAGGGGACCCATGTTTTCACATGGGTCCCCTTTCCCCGACTGCCAGAAACCCACTCTGACTTCTGTCTAAGTGGGTTTCTTCAGCCAATCAGGGAGCGCCATGTTGTAGCACTCTCCTGATCGGCTGTGTGCTCCTGTACTGAGTGACAGGCAGCACGCGGCAGTGTTACAATGTAGCGCCTATGCGCTCCATTGTAAC
Source organism: Pseudophryne corroboree (assembly GCF_028390025.1). Taxonomy (NCBI): domain Eukaryota; kingdom Metazoa; phylum Chordata; class Amphibia; order Anura; family Myobatrachidae; genus Pseudophryne; species Pseudophryne corroboree. The sequence continues at coordinate 229,680 of NW_026967527.1, read as the reverse complement.
CAATGGTGGGAACTTTCTGCCCTGCGGTTGACCGAAAGTGACCTCACCGCTGAGCAGAAAGTTCCCACCATTGGTTACAATGGAGCGCATAGGCGCTACATTGTAACACTGCCGCGTGCTGCCTGTCACTCAGTACAGGAGCACACAGCCGATCAGGAGAGTGCTACAACATGGCGCTCCCTGATTGGCTGAAGAAACCCACTTAGACAGAAGTCAGAGTGGGTTTCTGGCAGTCGGGGAAAGGGGACCCATGTGAAAACATGGGTCCCCTTTCAGTGCGTGGCTCGGGTGTCCGTTTTATTTTTTTATTCAAGTACGTGGATTACAAAGTGATGCTACGAGGAGCCTGGGACCCTGGTTCTGGTGAGTATAATTTATTCAACAGGTACCCCTTGGATTCTACTGGACAAGAGGACCGACCTGCGTGGGGACATAGGTAAGTATGTATATATGTTTGTGTGGATGTATGTAATAAAACTTTACTTTCAAGGTGTGTGTGTCTTGTGTTTTTTGGGGTATTTTTTTTAGTAATAGTACTACAGGTACCAGCGGGCCCGTTTTTCCGCCGCATGCTGGTACTTGTGGTTCTCCAAGTACCAGCATGCGGGGGAGGCTTGCTGGGACTTGTAGTACTGCTACTAAAAACAATATCTTTTCAAATTCAACAAAGGCTATCAGCCCCCCATCCGCAGCCCATTGGATGGGGGGGACAGCCTCGGGCTTCACCCCTGGCCCTTGGGTGGCTGGGGGGGGGACCCCTTGATTGAAGGGGTCCCCACTCCCCCAGGGTACCCCGGCCAGGGGTGACTAGTTGGATTTTTGATGCCACGGCCGCAGGGCACTATATAAAAGTGACCCCCGGCTGTGGCATTATCTGTCCAGCTAGTGGAGCCCGGTGCTGGTTTTAAAAATACGGGGGACCCCTACTCTTTTTGTCCCCCGTATTTTTGGAACCAGGACCAGGCGCAGAGCCCGATGCTGGTTGCTTAAATATGGGGGAACCCCTGTCAATTTTTCCCCCATATTTCTGCAACCAGGATCGGCTCAAAGAGCCCGAGGCTGGTTATGCTTAGGAGGGGGGACCCCACGCAATTTTTTTGGGGAAAATAAGCACTTTCCCACCCCTTCCCACTGATATACATGCACGGATCTCATGGATCCGTGCATGCCTATCCAATCACGGATATAAAAAGCAGGTCTGGGTTTTTTTAGCACTTTTTTACGAGTTGTAATTTTTCACGGCAGTGTTTTTTTTTTTTTGCTTTGCACTTCTTAGTAAATGACCGAGATTCATACTTAAACAGCCGTGTTTTGACCGATGGTGTATTCATTCGTATTTTTTTTGTTGGACTTCCAAAAAAATACGAATGCCCTCATCACTGCCGTGATTTGAGTTTAGTAAATTACCGAGATGACACTTTGAAGAAAAAACGGCATCTCGGTCAAAATCGGGACCTTAGTAAATATACCCCAGTGTCTCAGATGGAAGCCGGAAAATGGTTCATGGGAGGGGTGAGCAGGGGAGCGTCTGACTCCCCACAGCTGACATCAATCCCAGGGATGGTGGCCTCATACTACCTCTGGAGCCTATGATCCTGAAGGCCTAGCACGGTGCACCATAGGTGGCAGCTGCATCAGTGACTGGTAGTCTCCTCCAAAACAGTGCGGCTGTGTCCGTGTTCCCCCTCTAAGCAGAACCGATGCCTTACCTTCTCCCCATGCTCCGGTCACAGCCAGGTAACTTCTGCTGGACTTGCTAGTATATCCGATGCAGACTCTCGCCAAAACAGCACTGTACATGTGGGTAAGCGTTGTCAGGACTCGGCGGGGCATTGTTGGAGCTACTCTTTCTAAGGTAGGTGTAAGACGCTTTTTAGAAAGATTACTCAAGAAAAAGACTATAAAAATAAAATAAGAAAGCTTATAGCTGCTAAAAACCAGAAGCCCTCTTGACCATGGACTGGCTCCTGCCACACCAAACAAAAAACTGATTTGCCTGAGCCAGGAGGTGGGGATATATGGACGGGCCCACTGCATGCTGGGAGGCCAAAAGCTTTGACCATTTGGTGCAAATCCACTGTTGCATCATCATATCCCAATGTTATCCTATGGATAACCTGTTGACCCTGCAGGAGAAAAAACTGTTACAGCAGCTGGGAGAGTTACATGAAATGAGGAGCTGGTGCAGCTGGTTAATGAGCTGGAGGAAATCACAGGAACTATACAGCAGCTGCATCAAATAGAGAGTCAAAAGTTATCATAATGCTGATTCCATGGACCTGTCTGAGGCTGGCCAGGATGCAGATGCAAAGGAGATCCAAGCTGGTGGTGAAGGAAACCTGCAGAGTTCCAGCTTAGATGTGGAAAGCTGTGAAGGTGGCTCTCTAGGAGAAGGTAGATCTGATGGTGGGTGACCAAGTGCCAGATGTGGAAGCTTCTAGGTACACATTGTGGCTCTGGTGGTGGCTGTAGTCTCTCGGTCTGGTCTAGGATTGGCCATCAACTATTGATGATCAGGAATCATTGATGGTTTATACCTGATGATAACTAGTTTTACCATCAAAGGCAGAGAGCCAGGTAGTTACCCGCCATCGATAGTAGCTGTGAAGATACTGGGTTCCAAATCACTCAGGCACAGTGGTAAATGAAAAACCAACAGTGGTTTATTGAACAGTATGGGCTATAAACAGCTCAGCACACCTCTGTAATCCAATTCCACATGAAAATTCCCACCACAAACTCCTGACAGAACATCACATCTTAGTCAAGGAGCATAGAATCTCTTTCAGCTCTCTGGTTAGCTCTACTTATACCCCCAGAAGCTTCATATTACATGGAGTGTGTGTGACTTCTTTGTCTAAGGATCTTACAGCATTGGAATACAATACATATTCTAATCAAGGTGATTACATCAGCCAAAGAACAACCATGTCTGGTCAGCTCACTGTCGGACAATAGGGAGTAAACAAAAAGGAATAATGGTACCTTATATGACTCACCCTTTGAGTGTCCACTGTGGTGGTAGTAAACGATAGAAAACTAGGTCTAACTTGAATACATTATCTAAAGGGTAACAGATTACATAACACAATTGCATATATTAACAATATTAAGGTTGATTTAAACAATATTGGGTGAGCAGTAATGGACATGTTATGGAGAATGAGGAAATAGATGAATTGAATGTATAGGGATAAAAAGTACATATTTGACATAAGAAAATAAGATTTTACTCACCGGTAAATCTTTTTCTCGTAGTCCGTAGTGGATGCTGGGAACTCCGAAAGGACCATGGGGAATAGGGGCTCCGCAGGAGAATGGGCACAACTAAAAGAAAGCTTTTAGACTACCTGGTGTGCACTGGCTCCTCCCACTATGACCCTCCTCCAAGCCTCAGTTAGGATACTGTGCCCGGAAGAGCTGACACAATAAGGAAGGATTTGGAATCCCGGGTAAGACTCATACCAGCCACACCGTATAACTCGGGATACTATACCCAGTTAACAGTATGAAACATAACTGAGCCTCTCAACAGATGGCTCATAACAATAACCCTTTAGTTAGGCAATAACTATATACAAGTATTGCAGACAATCCGCACTTGGGATGGGCGCCCAGCATCCACTACGGACTACGAGAAAAAGATTTACCGGTGAGTAAAATCTTGTTTTCTCTGACGTCCTAGTGGATGCTGGGAACTCCGAAAGGACCATGGGGATTATACCAAAGCTCCCAAACGGGCGGGAGAGTGCGGATGACTCTGCAGCACCGAATGAGAGAACTCAAGGTCCTCCTCAGCCAGGGTATCAAATTTGTAGAATTTAGCAAACGTGTTTGCCCCTGACCAAGTAGCAGCTCGGCAAAGTTGCAAAGCTGAGACCCCTCGGGCAGCCGCCCAAGATGAGCCCATTTTCCTCGTGGAGTGGGCTTTTACTGATTTAGGATGTGGCAGTCCCGCCACAGAATGCGCCAGCTGAATTGTGCTACAAATCCAGCGAGCAATAGTCTGCTTAGAAGCAGAAGCACCCAGCTTGTTGGGTGCATACAGGATAAACAGCGAGTCAGTTTTCCTGACTCCAGCCGTCCTGGAAACATAAATTTTCAAGGCCCTGACCACGTCCAGTAACTTGGAATCCCCCAAGTCCCTAGTAGCCGCAGGCACTACAATAGGTTGGTTCAAGTGAAAAGCTGATACCACCTTAGGGAGAAACTGGGGCGAGTCCTCAATTCTGCCCTATCCATATGCAAAATCAGATAAGGGCTTTTACAAGACAAAGCCGCCAATTCTGATACACGCCTGGCCGAAGCCAAGGCCAATAACATGACCACTTTCCACGTGAGATATTTCAGATCCACGGTTTTAAGTGGCTCAAACCAATGAGATTTTAGAAAACTCAACACCACGTTGAGATCCCAAGGTGCCACTAGAGGCACAAAAGGGGGCTGAATATGCAGTACTCCCTTTACAAATGTCTGAACTTCAGGCAGTGAAGCCAGTTCTTTCTGGAAGAAAATCGACAGAGCCGAAATCTGGACCTTAATGGAACCCAATTTTAGGCCCATAGTCACTCCTGACTGTAGGAAGTGCAGAAATCGACCCAGCTGAAATTCCTCCATTGGGGCCTTCCTGACCTCACAACATGCAACATATTTTCGCCAAATACGGTGATAATGGTTTGCGGTTACTTCTTTCCTGGCTTTTATCAGCGTAGGAATGACTTCATCCGGAATGCCCTTTTCCTTTAGGATCCGGTATTCAACCGCCATGCCGTCAAACGCAGCCGCGGTAAGTCTTGGAACAGACAGGGCCCCTGCTGTAGCAGATCCTGTCTGAGCGGTAGAGGCCATGGGTCCTCTGATATCATTTCTTGAAGTTCTGGGTACCAAGTTCTTCTTGGCCAATCCGGAACCACGAGTATCGTTCTTACTCCTCGCCTTCTTATTATTCTCAGTACCTTTGGTATGAGAGGCAGAGGAGGGAACACATAAACCGACTGGTACACCCACGGTGTCACTAGGGCGTCCACAGCTATCGCCTGAGGGTCCCTTGACCTTGCGCAATATCTCTCTAGTTTTTTGTTTAGGTGAGATGCCATCATGTCCACCTGTGGCCTTTCCCAACGATTTACCATCAGTTGGAAGACTTCTGGATGAAGTCCCCACTCTCCCGGGTGTAGGTCGTGTCTGCTGAGGAAGTCTGCTTCCCAGTTGTCCACTCCCGGAATGAACACTGCTGACAGTGCTAAGACGTGATTTTCCGCCCATCGGAGAATCTTTGTGCCTTCTGCCATCGCCATCCTGCTTCTTGTGCCGCCCTGTCGGTTTACATGGGTGACTGCCGTGATGTTGTCTGATTGGATCAGAACCGGCTGGTTTTGAAGCAGGGGCCTTGCCTGACTTAGGGCATTGTAAATGGCCCTCAGTTCCAGAATATTTATGTGTAGACTCCTGACTTGACCAAAGTCCTTGGAAATTTCTTCCCTGTGTGACTGCCCCCCACCCTCGAAGGCTGGCATCCGTGGTCACCAGGACCCAGTCCTGTATGCCAAATCTGCGGCCCTCTAGAAGATGAGCCATCTGCAGCCACCACAACAGAGATACCCTGGTCCTTGGAGACAGGGTTATCAGCCGATGCATCTGAAGATGCGATCCTGACCACTTGTCCAAGAGGTCCCACTGAAAAATTCTTGCATGAAACCTGCCGAATGGAATTGCTTCGTAGGAAGCTACCATTTTTCCCAGGACTCGTGTGCAGTGATGCACCGACACCTGTTTTGGTTTCAGGAGGTCTCTGACTAGAGATGACAGCTCCTCGGCCTTCTCCATCGGGAGAAACACTTTTTTCTGTTCTGTGTCCAGAACCATCCCCAGGAACAGTAGGCGTGTGGTAGGAACCAGCTGTGACTTTGGAATGTTTAGAATCCATCCATGCTGTTGTAGCACTTCCCGAGATAGTGCTACCCCGACCAACAACTGCTCCTTGGACCTCGCCTTTATAAGGAGATCGTCCAAGTACGGGATAATTAAAACTCCCTTTTTTCGAAGGAGTATCATCATTTCTGCCATTACCTTGATAAACACCCTCGGTGCCGTGAATAGTCCAAACGGCAGTGTCTGGAATTGGTAATGGCAATCCTGTACCACAAATCTGAGGTACTCCTGGTGAGGATGGTAAATGGGGACATGCAGGTAAGCATCCTTGATGTCCAGAGATACCATATAATCCCCCTCGTCCAGGCTTGCAATAACCGCCCTGAGCGATTCCATCTTGAACTTGAATTTTTTTTATGTATGTGTTCAAGGATTTCAAATTTCAAATTGGTCTCACCGAACCGTCCGGTTTCAGTACCACAAACAGTGTGGAATAGTAACCCCGTCCTTGTTGAAGTAGGGGCACCTTGACAATCACCTGCTGGGAATACAGCTTGTGAATTGCCGCTAGCACAGCCTCCCTGCCTGAGGGAGTTATCGGCAAGGCAGATTTGAGGAAACGGCGGGGGGGAGACGCCTCGAATTCCAGCTTGTACCCCTGAGATACTATTTGAAGGATCCAGGGATCCACCTGTGAGCAAGCCCACTGATCGCTGAAATTTTTGAGGCGGCCCCCCACCGTACCTGGCTCCGCCTGTGGAGCCCCACCGTCATGCGGCGGACTTGGAAGAAGCGGGGGAGGACTTTTGTTCCTGGGAACCTGCTGTTTGTTGAAGCCTTTTTCCCCTACCTCTGCCTCTGGACAAAAAGGACCCTCCTTTTCCCCGCCTGTTTTTCTGGGGTCGAAAGGACTGTACCTGATAATACGGCACTTTCTTAGGCTGTGAGGGAACATGGGGCAAAAATGCTGACTTCCCAGCTGTTGCTGTGGAAACTAGGTCCGAGAGACCATCCCCGAATAACTCCTCACCCTTATAAGGCAAAACTTCCATGTGCCTTTTCGAATCTGCATCCCCTGTCCACTGCCGAGTCCATAAGCCTCTCCTAGCAGAAATGGACAATGCACTTATTTTTGATGCCAGCCGGCAGATCTCCCTCTGTGCATCTCTCATGTATAAGACTGAGTCTTTTATATGCTCTATGGTTAGCAGAATAGTGTCCCTGTCTAGGGTGTCAATATTTTCCGACAGGGAATCTAACCACGCAGCTGCAGCACTGCACATCCATGCTGAAGCAATAGCTGGTCTCAGTATAATGCCTGAGTGTGCATACACAGACTTCAGGATAGCCTCCTGCTTCCTATCAGCAGGCTGCTTCAGGGCGGCCGTATCCGGAGATGGTAGTGCCACCTTCTTTGACAAACGTGTGAGCGCTTTATCCACCCTAGGAGGTGTTTCCCAACGTGACCTATCCTCTGGCGGGAAAGGGTACACCATTAGTAACTTTTTAGAAATTACCAATTTTTTTTATCGGGGGAAGCCCACGCTTCTTCACACACTTCATTTAATTCTTCAGATGGGGGAAAAACTTCAGAAATGTGTAATACCTCTTTCATTGCCTCAATCATGCAACGAATGGCCCTAGTGGACATTAAATTTGACTCTTCATCATCGACACTGGTATCAGTATCCGTGTCGACATCTGTGCCTGCCATCTGAGGTAGCGGGCGCTTTAGAGACCCTGATGGCCTTTGAGACGCCTGGGCAGTCACGAGCTGAGAAGCCGGCTGTCCCGCATTTAGCATGTCGTCAAATTTTTTATGCAAGGAGTCGACACTTGCACGTAATTCCTTCCATAAGTCCATCCACTCAGGTGTCTGCCCCGCAGGGGGTGACATCACATTTATAGGCATCTGCTCCGCCTCCACATATTGTTCCTCATCAAACATGTCGACACAGCCGTACCGACACACCGCACACACACAGGGAATGCTCTAACAGAGGACAGGACCCCACAAAGCCCTTTGGGGAGACAGAGAGAGAGTATGCCAGCACACACCAGAGCGCTATATAATACAGTGACTAACTGAATTATATCCCCTATAGCTGCTATAATCTTTATACTGCGCCTAAATTTAGTGCCCCCCTCTCTTTTTTACCCTTCTGTAGTGCAGACTGCAGGGGAGAGCCAGGGAGAATCCTTCCAGGGGAGCTGTGAGGGAGAAATGGCGCCAGTGTGCTGAGGGAGATAGCTCCGCCCCTTTTTCTGCTGACTTTCCCCCCGCTTTTTTATGGATTCTGGCAGGGGTAATTATCACATATATAGCCTCTGGGGCTATATATTGTGATTATTTAGCCAGCCAAGGTGTTTTTATTGCTGCTCAGGGCGCCCCCCCCCCCCCCCCCCAGCGCCCATCAGTGACCGGAGTGTGTGGTGTGCATGAGGAGCAATGGCGCACAGCTGCAGTGCTGTGCACTACCTTGGTGAAGACTGAAGTCTTCTGCCGCCGATTTTCCGGACCTCTTCTTGCTTCTGGCTCTGTAAGGGGGACGGCGGCGCGGCTCCGGGACCGAACATCAAGGACGGGTCCTGCGGCCGATCCCTGTGGAGCTAATGGTGTCCAGTAGCCTAAGAAGCCCAAGCTAGCTGCAAGCAGGTAGGTTCGCTTCTTCTCCCCTTAGTCCCTCGTTGCAGTGAGCCTGTTGCCAGCAGGTCTCACAGTAAAATAAAAAACCTAAAATATACTTTCTTTTTAGGGGCTCAGGAGAGCCCCTAGTGTGCATCCAGCTCGGCCGGGCACAAAAATCTAACTGAGGCTTGGAGGAGGGTCATAGTGGGAGGAGCCAGTTCACACCAGGTAGTCTTAAAGCTTTCTTTAGTTGTGCCCAGTCTCCTGCGGAGCCGCTATTCCCCATGGTCCTTTCGGAGTTCCCAGCATCCACTAGGACGTCAGAGAAATGAGGCATAGCTATATTGTCACAGACCTCTCATTTCCTCACAGTAGCCATGGGCCAGATGTTATTTCCCATCATTTACAGACTTCTGCCGCTGCACCGAGATGATAGGCTGTCAGCCAGTAGCCCTGCTTCGCTCCGGCTCTTACAAATACTGTGCTGTTCCAGCTGGGAATGGGATGCCCCATCCACCTCACTGACGTGACAGGCTCAGATGTCAGTCATGCAGCCCCACTGCGCCCACGCTCTCCGTACTCATACATACATGCCTTTCTGGGAGTGTCTCGTCCTGGTTGTCAGTGAGACAGTGTCTCTGGAACAGCTGTGTAATCATGATGTGAGTGTGTGTGCTGAGTAGTGAGTACTGCTAGCAGCAAGTCTCACAGCTTAACTGCAGTATAGCAGTGTGGTGGGGGTGGGAGAAGGGGGATGCTACACCAATGAGTCAAGGAATGGAGTAGTTGCATGGGACTCACACAGCAGGTGGTGAAAAGCTTAAAAATGAGGAGTGGTTGGAAGAGGAAGGAGCTAGTAGGCTCAGAAGGGATTAGTAAGGACTCTCAAGGGAAATTGGATCCCACAGGTACCAAACTGGGTAAAGAGCAGCTTTTAGGAAGGAAATAGGTGAGCCAGACCCTGTGGTTGTCCCTTCTTTACCTCATGCGGGGTGGATCTTTGGACTCTCCACTTCCTGGGGAGTCTGGGTTCTTCTTGGCCACTGCAAAAGAAAAGAATTACCAGCGCTGGCTGATCATGTATGATTAATAGGTACTATACATCCGAAAGGATTAGTGAATTAAAAAACACATTTATTCCACATGTAAAAACACAAAAAAAAATAAAAAAATTGAGAAATAAATTAAAAGTTAGAATATGCCACAATATGCCTGAGTTGATGATTTAGATGTCCACACCAACGGCTAATGACACTCAGAGAGGACCAATGTCACTGGAAATGTCCATCACTAGCAGTTCATGTGGACATCTAAATCATCAACACAGGCATATTGTGGCATATTCTAATTTTTAATAATTTATTTCTCAATGTTATTTATTTTATTTATTTTTTGTGTGTGTTTTTACATGTGGAATAACTGTGGTTTTTAATTCACTAAGCCTTTCGGATGTATAGTACCTATTAATCATACATGATCAGCCAGCGCTGGTAATTCTTTTCTTTTGCTGTATATTTATCCACCAGGGGATTTACCACCCCTCTTACCAGCTGCTATTGACAGCGCTCCCCCTCTCTCTTCTTGGCAACTACCTGGTGGTTCTGTGGTCATCTCAGGCCATGAACCTCCCAGATAAACATGACATGGTCATGGAGATGGTCCTGGGCTCTGTGAAGTAGGTGGAACAAGCAAAGTTGTGTCCCTTCTGAAAGGGCAATGGTGGACATTGTGAATGGTGAAGGGAAGGTTTTTGTCAACAAAGAGGGTTATGCAATATATAGCAGAAGCATGGGTCCTCAGCCTATATGATGTGCCACCATTAATGTGGACACTGTCTTGTCCGACCAAGCTTGATTTATGGGCTTTGTCATTTTTTTTAAGCAGGATAAAGGCTGATTTTTTTATTTCTGCAGTAGACTAGAATAAGCCCAGACAGTCCCACTTCCATTATACCACCGGAATGTGACGGACAGTGACCACCGTGCCATCACTTACCTGTATGCTTACACGAAACAGAATGATGGAACACTTACAAGGTTTCTTTACATCTTCTGGGGTCCACTCCGAGATTAGACATTATGGCGTAATTACTCAGACGGGAATATAAAACAGAATAAAAATAAAAGATTTAATGCAATAATTAGATGCAAACAAAAGCTTTTATTATGAAATCATACAGAGGAGTATCCGCACCATATAGATGTAACATACAACAAACCACTGCAGATGGAACCCGGGTGACTCTAATGCACATGGTAATGTACAGGGTATATATGGATAGGATCTTGTATCAGAAAACACTCAGCACTCCTGATCAAGATGAGTGTCTGCAACAAGTTAGGCAAACTACAAGTGAAAACACGTTCCAATGGCCGCCATATTGTCGTGCAGCAATACAGATTGTGCAAACTGGTATTAGACATTCACATTTACACAAAGCACAAGATACAAAATAAACAGCAGAAAGAAGACCTAAGCATTTGGGATGTATTATTTAGGAACTAAATATACAGACGGGAGACTTCCGGTTCCGGTATGAGAGCGTGAGCAGCGTCTCTCACCAGCTCCTCACCTCGCCCTCGTTCAGAACAGATTTAAAGCTGTCTACCACACGCAGACACCGTTCCCGATCCCCGCGCCGTGCAGAGGTCCCTATGGACAAATATTTAGCCGCTACTCAGGCTCCGAAAGGGGCTGCGCAAGCCCAGCAACCGCGTCAGGAGAAACGACGTGGAGAGCACAATATGGCGCCGGGCACGGACTCGACTCCAGGGACGCCAGCGTCCAAGAAAATAATACAGGAAACCATCTCTGAGTCCCTGCATATTGGAGAGAGATCTGATGGAACAGGTACCTTTACTTCTACGTTTACTGACATGATAGCAGCAATACAAGCTACAGTAGAACCTCTGCTGAAAAAAGCTGTGACGGATATTACATCTCAGCTGCATCAGCTCAGCAGCAGAGTATCTGACACTGAGAAACAGATCAGCACTGCTATGGATGATATAGATCTTATACAAAAAAAAGTCCATACTTTAACTTTGAATAATGCTCGTCTTACAGAGAAATTGGACAATATTGAAAACAGAACAAGAAGAAATAACTTAAGAATTATAGGTTTCCCTGAGTCACTAGCTGGAGCTCCCCTTGCGCATTTTATACGTAATACGCTCCCGAAGATGCTGCATATTGAAGATGTCTGTAGTGACCTTATTATAGAGAGGGTGCACAGAATTGGAGGCACTGCAAAACAAGCTCCGAACCGCCCTAGAGCAGTTATTTTCAAGGCTTTAAATTATATACACAAGCAGGAAATATGGCAAGCGTCCAGAAAGGTAAAAGATCTGGTCTGGGAAGGTCACTCTTTGAGGATATATCAGGACTACTCGGTAGAACTTTCCAAATTGAGGAGGTCATTCGCACCAGTGTGCTCAGAATTAGTGGATAAACACCGAAAGTTCTTTATGATGTTTCCTGCAAGATTGCGGATTTTCAATGAAACAGGACATATGGACTTTACCAATCCTGCTGATGCAGCTGCTTTCCTAAAAGAAGAAATGGACGGGACACTTAGCTCTGACATCACGGATGGGTGACTTATTATTATAAAAGAGTTGAAGTTTAAAGCTTTAAATATGCTGGTTTCTCTTATTTAAGTAGATTTAGCTTGGATAGCTATATATTGCTACATAGAAGTGGTAGCGGCGGTTTATAGGTGTTTATTATGACAGAATTGATACTGGGGGTGGGAAGAGGGGCTGTGCCGGATTCTCTTTGTTTATATCTTTAGGCTACCGAAGGTGCCCCTTGGGTTGAAAACCCTGAAGATACAGACCGGGGCTTGATGCTGGAGGTCCGTTCAGTAAAAGTTCAAATTCTGCTCATGTTCTTTATGTATCGTTATGATATGATTTGGTTATGTGATGTTATGTTTTGTTCCCTAATGTTCTTCCCCTTTTTCTTCTTTTCTTTCTTCTGCACTTTATCCTCTCTATCTAACTCTGCGAATTGGAAATCTACTATAAGCAGTATATTTTATAGATAAAAATGTCTATTAAAATTGGATCTTTAAATATACGTGGCATCCATACTCCAGCCAAACGGCGGAAATTACTGATATATCTTAACAAAGTCTCTGTGGATATTATCTGTTTACAAGAGACACATTTGATGTTAACTGAAGTTAAAAAACTGCAAATGTTAAACTGGGTACTACTAGGCTCATCCTCCTTTAATAGTAAATCCAGGGGTGTGGCGATCCTTGCCAAACGTTCTCTGGATCTACAAGTCTTATCTATGGTTAATGACCCAGAGGGTAGATATGTCATAATAGAAATTAAAATTGCAGGTATTAGGTACACTATTGGTAGTATTTATGCACCCACTCCATACAATAAATCATTTATGACTAAGATGTTAGCTAAACTTCACACTTATGACCCATCCACACTGATAATAGCAGGAGATTTCAATTTAATAGCTTCCATTTTAGATCGATCCCCTCCCCCAAAATCCTTATTACGTCTTCCTAAGCTGGGCATTGATTTCTTTGCCAAAACATTGAATCTAATAGACTCTTGGAGAGCACTCAACCCCATAGAGAGAGAATATTCATGTCTCTCCATGACTCACACCACATGGTCTCGTATTGACTATATTTTTGTTGCTAATGCCTTATTTCCTAATATACAATCTGCGGCTATGGAGCCACCGGTTCTTTCAGATCATGGTTTAATTTATACTGTTTTGCATTTTAAAAAATCTGACAATGTTGCTCCTTCATGGAAATTTCCAGCACATTTGTCTAAATCGCAGTTATTCAAAGATAAGTTGATGCAAAGTTGGAAAGATTATGTTTCCCATAATGAGGAATACGCCAAAAATAATCCATCGATTTTCTGGCAGACAGCAAAGGCAGTTCTGAGAGGTGACCTTATACAAATACAATCCCAATTGAAGAAAAGGAGAAACGAGTCTTATATTACTCTCCAATCTCAACTCACTACAGCTTTTCAGGTATTTAAACAATCTCCTTCCCCCTATAATAAGACTAAATATTTTGACGCCCAAACACACTTTAAAGAATTCTTACAATTAAGTGGAGATAAATATTTATTTAATGTGAACTCAAAATTTTATAGTTTCGGAAACAAAACTGGAAGGCTTCTTACTAATTTATTGCAAGGTTCTCGAGGCAAGACAGTAGTGCACCCCCTGCAAACCTCGGATGGATCCCTTACTACGACAGATTGTCATATAGCAAATACTCTGAAATCTTTTTATGAAAATTTATATTCTTCCCCCTCTACTTCTAAAGATTATACCCCTCCTACTGCATCCCTATGGGATTCTCTTTCTCTGCCCCAACTTTCTGAATCTTTATCAGACACTTTGACAGCCCCAATCACACCAGAAGAAGTATCTAAAATTATCCAACAGCTGAAAATAGCAAAAGCTCCCGGTCCAGATGGCTTTTCAACTGAATTTTACCGATTGATGAGTCCACTCATAGTTAAACCATTAGCCGACTGTTTTAATCATGCCATTAGAACTGAAAAACTCCCCTTACACTTTTCAGATGCGATTATCAAAGTGCTACCTAAGGAAGGCCGAGATTTAAAATTTCCAGGTTCTTATAGGCCTATATCGCTCCTAAATAATGATTATAAGATATTCACAAAAATTTTTGCGGAACGTTTGAAACCCATTTTACCTTTGATAATACATAAGGACCAAACTGGATTCATTTCAGGGCGACATTCAGTGGTAAATGTAAGAAGAGTCCTAGCTGCAATACAGTATGTATCTTCTAATGCTTCTTCTTTGTCTCCTCCACAGATTGTAGTTACATTAGACGCAGAAAAAGCATTCGATTTAGTTTTATGGCCCCATTTATTTAAGACGTTATTTAATTTTGGCTTTCCCCCCCAATTCATTGACACTTTACGTATTATATATTCTAATCCTAAATCTCAGGTAGCTTGTAATGGTATAATATCCTCTCCTTTTTATTTACAGAGGGGAACCAGACAAGGTTGCCCCCTATCCCCGTTGCTCTTCGCTATAGCGATTGAACCTTTAGCAGTTGCCATCCGAGGTTCATCACTAATAAAAGGTATTAAAATTAATTCGGAAGAATTAAAAATAGGATTGTTTGCGGATGATGCACTGCTTTTTGTTTCGGAGCCTTCCAGTTCGTTGCCAGCTTTATTCAACCTGATTGAATCATTTGGAAAGATTTCAGGATATAAAATCAATGTATCAAAATCAGAAGTGCTTTTACTCGGGAAGTCTGATTCCAGTTTTTTTAAAATATATGAATATTCCACTGGCTCTTGCCCCTTCCCGCATCAAATATCTGGGAATACAAATTTGTTCAGATTTATCACAGATTTATGCGGCCAATTTTGCCTCGGTAATTACAAAAATAGGGGCGAAACTTGAGTCATGGAGAGACTTGCCTCTCTCCCTTATGGGACGATTAGCTGTTGTCCAATCTATACTATTTCCAAAACTGTTTTATTGTATGCAACAAATTCCACTAGCTTTATCGGAGTTAGATCACAAGAAATTAGATTCAATGTTTTCCAAATTCATTTGGCAGGGCAAACGTCCGCGTATCGCGAGGGCAAAGATGGTTGTACACAAAAGAAAAGGAGGCTTAGGATACCCTGATTTAACTGCTTATTCACTTGCCACCTTTTTTAGGTACATCAATGCTTGGATCTTAAATAAATCTGAATATGTTGACTTGGATTTGGAAACAGCAATATTTCATCCATTTGCCCCAGGTGCTCTTCTACAATCCAAAGTATCGTTGCTTCCTCACTGGATTAAAACTCATGTTCTATTTGAAGATACATACAAAGCCTGGCTAATAATTAATAAGAGATTTAAAACCAACCCATTCCTTACCCAATTTATACCCTTATGGGGAAACCCCTCCTTCCCGCCATCATTGTCCAATACAGGCTTTATAGTGTGGAAGATGAAAGGCTTAGATTTATCACATAAAGTTTTCGATCCAGGAGGCTCAATTATGACGTTCTCAGATATTTGTCATACCTACTCTATTCCGAAGCATCATATGTTTATGTATTTTCAAATAC
Source organism: Pseudophryne corroboree (assembly GCF_028390025.1). Taxonomy (NCBI): domain Eukaryota; kingdom Metazoa; phylum Chordata; class Amphibia; order Anura; family Myobatrachidae; genus Pseudophryne; species Pseudophryne corroboree. Next base: position 214,068 of record NW_026967527.1, on the reverse strand, counting down.
GTCATTTTTTGACTTCCATTAAAGCATCAATGCTTCTTAGACCCAAGAAAGGCGTTCATTTATCCCAAGTGAAATCATTAGATATGTTATTTTCTTTTCTTTTGACCAATAGTTATAAAATTAAATACTTATATCAACTAATAGTGGGTTCAACTACACATGTGCAATGGGATATTCTGTTACAAAAATGGAAAGTAGATATCCCCTCTTTAACGGATATCTCGGAGCTAATAGAATTATCGACATTATCCTCAAAAGTTCTTTCCTCAACTTATTTACATGAAGTGTATGTACGTACGCTACACAGAGCATATATTACTCCGCATCAAAGGAAATACATGGTCAAGGAGGAACAGGGCACGTGTATTAAATGTGGTGCTACAATTGCCAACTTCATACATTGTACATGGGACTGCTATAAGTTAAGAAGGTTTTGGTACAAGATCATAGGTTTCTTAAACTTAATGTTTGGTACGCAATTATGTCTTGATTCTAAGGCTTGTTTAGGTCTTAGTTTTTCTGCTTGGCATTTGAGTGATAATAAAAAATGTATCTTACCTTTGCTCATCACTACTATCACTGTAAGCAAGAAATGTATCCTGCTTCATTGGACTAAGAAATCAGCACCTTCGCTATTAGAGGTTAAACAAAAGCTGACAAATATTTTATATTATGAACGGAAATATGCTTACCTCACAGTAGATGCGAGGATATATGCATTCTATTCCAAATGGGCACCATTTATAAACACCTTGGACCCACACGTTCAATTACATATTTATGGAATATTTGGAGATTTTCCAAGATGAGACTGATTTATTAGTCCAAAGGCGTTAGTATTCTAAGACTTTTTATTGTCAGTAGTGGTTGTCATGTATAAGATTGTTAGAAAATAATGCCTTTCAAATTAGGAAAAGATTTCCAAAATAGTGGAGCTATGTCTTGTCTTCTGTTCTTTATTTCTCTACTTTTCTCTCTTTTCTGATATATGTCTTTACATTTCTCCCATTTTCCCTGCTTTCCCTCCCCTCCCCACCCAGATTATTTTAGTTTTAGTTTGGAGTACACATTTAGGCAAGAAAGTAGAACATTATACAGTTTTGACTAGTATACTGTGAAAGGCCTTATAGGAAATATACTACGCTACTAATCATTGGTGTGAAACTGTACTTTTGATTCATTGTTATTTAAACATTTTCCAAAATAAGGAAGGCTACCGTAAAATAACTAAGTCTTAATTGTGGCTTTGTATTTGAGTTTTCTTTTTGATAAACATGTTTCTACTGTTCTTTGCATAATTGAACATATTACCTTTGTATTGTACGAGGAAAAAACTCAATAAAAATTATTTAAAAAAAAAAAAAAAATATACAGACGGGTCCTCCGTTATCTTGGCTGACTGAGGCGTTAGTCGCGATCAGGCATACGCAGCGTACCTGGGTGTAAGGAGCCGCACCTAGTCGTAGGAAGGCACACAGAGCGTTTGGCGTTACCTTTGAGTGTAATACCTAAGATCATCCACCAGATGTCGCTTTTTTAAATCACCAATGCGCAAGCGTGTGATCTCCATTAAAATACAATACTGAACTACAGCGTAAGAACTACTTTACTGGTGCATCTCATTACGCTACATTATGCTACAGTATGTCATAAAGTCTATAACAGTATATACAGTACAGGTGCAAATAGTACAGCACATACAGATGCAAACGAATGTGTTACAGATACAGTATGGTCTATTGATGTTAGGGATATGCGAGTGTCCAAATCCTGTAGTATTAAGTATAATGGGGAGAGATAAAAGCTCCTCCCTAAGTTTCTGGATGCCAAATCCCTGTGTGTATAGTTTATACAGACGCAAATTAACGTTTTAAAACACTTGTGTATGCAGACACAACTAATGTGTGAAAGAAATAATGTAGCTCATTGACTTTATAGTATGTAAAGTGCATAAAATGAGCATCCGAGTCCCCTAACGGCATAAACAAACACCAATGGGGAGGAATCGCTCTTTGCAGTACTTTTACACATGAACTTGAGAATCTTCCATGCAGTGCTGTGGGCTAGCGATGAAGGCTCCGGTCTGCCACGCTGAGTACCGGGTTCGATTCCCAAAGTGTCAATTTTTTTTGTGTTCCAGTGACATTTACTTTATTATTTTTTCTGTGTAATCCATTGTAAAGCATTCAACAGAAGGGTGCACACAGGTTTCCCACAAATCGGGGTAAATCTGCAGGAGTGACTCATTCACTATCTAAAATACACAGCGGTAATGAGCACGTATAGACATACCAGTAAATATAAATTAGTGTATTCTGACGCAACTAACTGTTCGAGCAACACAGTACTGTAGATCCGTCGGCGTTAGAGAATCTATGTTGTACATTATAAGCTGTTCCTGCTAATTAGTACTCTAATAGAAAAATCTGTACAGAGATACTAAGGACAGTGATTTGGCATCCAGGAACTTAGGGAGGAGCTTTTATTTCTCTCCATTATACATAGAAAGATTAAACTTGCCACTCTACGTTACAAGCTGTTCGTGCTATTTAGTACACTACTAGTGTACTAAATAGCACGAAACCCATCACAACAGTTGCCCAGATCAAGAACACTCTCCAGGAGATAGGTGTATATGTGTCAAAGTAAACAATCAAGAGAAGACTTCACAAGAGTGAATATAGAGGGTTCACCACAAGATGTAAACCATTGGTGAGCAATAAAACAAGAAGACCAGATTAGAGTTTGCAAACAACATCTAAAAAAGCCTTTACAGTTCTGGAACAACATCCTGTGGACAGATGAGACAAATATCAACTTGTACCAGAGTGATGGGAAGAAAAGAGTATGGAGAAGGAAAGGAACTGCTCATGATCCAAAACCTACCAGCTCATCAGTGAAGCATGGTGGTGGTAGTGTCATGGCCTGGGCATGTATGGATGCCAATGGAACTGGTTCCCTTGTATTTATTGATAATGTGACTGCTGATAAAAGCAGCAGGATGAATGCTGAAGTGTTTTGGGCAATTTTATCTGCTCATATTCAGTCAAATGCTTCGGAACTCACTGGAAGGTGCTTCACAGTGCAGATGGACAATGACCCGACGCATACTGCGAAAGCAACCAAAGCGGTTTTTTAAGGCAAATAAGTGGAATGTTATGCAATGGCAGAGTCAATCACCTGACCTGAATCCGATTGAGCATGCATTTCACTTCATGAAGACAAAACGGAAGAGAAAATGCCCCAAGAATAAGCAGAAACTGAAGACATTTGCAGTAGAGGCCTGGCATAGCATCACCAGGGATGAAACCCAGCATCTGGTGATGTCTATGCTTTCCAGACTTCAGGCTGTAACTGACAAAAGGATTTGCAACAAAGTATTAAAAAGTAAAAGTTTAATTAAGGATTCTGGAAACAAAGGAAGAAACAAGAGAGCGACTATGGTGTAGTATTTTTCAATCAGTTTTGTCTAGTGATGAGCGGATTCGGTTTTACTCAGATCTCAAAACAGAATCTTATTGGCTATCCAAAACACATGACATCTGTAAGCCAATAAGATGCCGTTTTGAGAACAGAGTAAAACCGAATCCGCTCATCACTAGTTTTGTCACACGCAAGAATATTATAGCGTACGGATTACGGCTTGACACATGGCATATCAGTCCCCCATTCTTTAGTCCAGGTTACTACTGGGATCTAAATGCTGCTAGGAGACACAAAGAATCGCTATATAGCGTAGTATATTTCCGTATCTGGGATTAAATTCAGTTATCACACAAAATTTATATGCGTACCAGATAAATAAATATTTGCATATCAGTATGGATATTGTATCCAGGTCTTCATCTAGGAGATGGTAATCAGATCGCCCTTGGAAAATATGTCAAAGCTCAATTCACGAAACACTGATCCGGGCTGCGACCACATTAAGTAGTAAAGTACTTTTTGTTGAACTGGACGAGCGCACTGATCTACTGATTTACAATATTTGATTTAGGATTGTTTAGTTTGTACCATTACTTTTGGTCCCTTAAAAAGTGGGAGGCACATATAAAAACCTTTTAATTCCTACACCATTCACCTGATTTTGATGTATATACCCTCAAATTAAAGCGGAAAGTCTGCAGTTAAAGCACATCTTGTTTGTTTCATTTCAAATCCATTGTGGTGGTGTATAGAGCCCAAAATATGAGAATTGTGTTGATGTCCCAATATATATGGACCAGACTGTATATTGCATGAAGCATAGGAGATAGGATTGACCCTTGAGGAACATTGCATGACAGTGATAATTATACTCCAGAAGATTTAAATGGTTCCGTGCTTGGGTAATGTTTAATATGTTCAACAAGAGCGGATTTATTTCTCTCACAGCATGAAAACGGCTTCTCACCTGTGAAACCGCTGATGTGTAACAAGACCTGATTTCTGTCTAAAACACTTCACACACTCAGAACATGGAAATGGCTCCTCACCAGTGTGACTTCTCTGATGTGTAACAAGATCTGATTTCTGTGGAAAACATTTCATACACTCAGAACAGGAATACGGCTTCTCACCTGTGTGACTTCTCTGATGTGTAACAAGATCTGATTTCTGTCTAAAACATTTCCAACAGTTAGAACAGGAATACGGCTTCTCACCTGTGTGACTTCTCTGATGTGTAACAAGATTTGATTTCGATGCAAAACATTTCCCACACTCAGAACATGGAAATGGCTCCTCACCAGTGTGACTTCTCTGATGTGTAACAAGATCTGATTTCTGTGGAAAACATTTCATTCACTCAGAACAGGAATACGGCTTCTCACCTGTGTGACTTCTCTGATGTGTAACAAGATATGATTTCGATGCAAAACATTTCCCACACTCAGAACAGGAATACGGCTTCTCACCTGTGTGACTTCTCTGATGTGTAACAAGATTTGATTTATTTGTAAAAAATTTCCCACACTCAGAACATGGAAATGGCTTCTCACCAGTGTGACTTCTCTGATGTCTAACAAGATCTGATTTATATGTAAAACATTTCCCACACTCAGAACAGGAATACGGCTTCTCACCTGTGTGACTTCTCTGATGTTTAACAAGGGCTGATTTCTGTGTGAAACATTTCCCACACTCAGAACAGGAAAATGGCTTCTCACCTGTGTGACTTCTCTGATGTGTAACAAGATCTGATTTCTGTCTAAAACATTTCCAACAGTTAGAACAGGAATACGGCTTCTCACCTGTGTGACTTCTCTGATGTGTAACAAGATTTGATTTCGATGCAAAACATTTCCCACACTCAGAACAGGAATACGGCTTCTCACCTGTGTGACTTCTTTGATGTGTAACAAGATTTGATTTTTTTGTAAAAAATTTCCCACACTCAGAACATGGAAATGGCTCCTCACCAGTGTGACTTCTCTGATGTGTAACAAGATCTGATTTCTGTGGAAAACATTTCATACACTCAGAACAGGAATACGGCTTCTCACCTGTGTGACTTCTCTGATGTGTAACAAGATATGATTTCGATGCAAAACATTTCCCACACTCAGAACAGGAATACGGCTTCTCACCTGTGTGACTTCTCTGATGTATAAAAAGATCCGATTTCTGTGCAAAACATTTCCCACACTCAGAACAGGAATACGGCTTCTCACCTGTGTGACTTCTCTGATGTGTAACAAGATTTGATTTATTTGTAAAAAATTTCCCACACTCAGAACATGGAAATGGCTTCTCACCAGTGTGACTTCTCTGATGTCTAACAAGATTTGATTTATTTGTAAAACATTTCCCACACTCAGAACATGGAAATGGCCTCTCACCTGCCTTAGCTGGCTGATGAGTAATACGGTTTGTGTTCTGTGTAAAACATTTGGCATCTGTAGAACAGGGAAACTCTGTATCTAATCTCAGAGTTGTAATAGAGTGATCAGGAGAACATTTCCCAGGATCAGGGGGATCAGCTGATAGAGCTTGATGTATAATTGGGGTAATGGTATTATCTCCTGGAGAATCCTGTCTACTGTCATTATCTGTTATTTCACAATCCAGGGATAACATTAGATGTACTTCTGAGATATTCCTGCTTGTGGGTCCATCTGCTGGAAATAAAATACATTAATATATAAAATGAGCAGACAAGACCCAGGATGTTACAGGATACAATATATAATTCTATAACTGCCATTTTCTTTTACCTGTAATCATTGCTTTTATGTTTATTAAAAAAACAAAAAAGCTAGGATGCTTAGACTGGATCTTGATCAACATGGAAGGCTCAAGTGGGATTACTAGAGGTGACCTGGACGCTCAAGTGGGATTACTAGAGGTGACACAGACGCTCATATGGGATTACTAGAGGTGACACGGACGCTCATGTGGGATTACTAGAGGTGACGTGGGCGCTCAAGTGGGATTACTAGAGGTGACCTGGACGCTCAAGTGGGATTACTAGAGGTGACACAGACGCTCATATGGGATTACTAGAGGTGACACGGACGCTCATGTGGGATTACTAGAGGTGACGTGGGCGCTCATGTGGGATTACTAGAGGTGACGTGGGCGCTCATGTGGGATAACTAGAGGTGACATGGACGCTCATGTGGGATTATTAGAGGTGACATGGACGCTCATGTGGGATTACTAGGTGGTGACATGGACACTCATGGGGGATTATTAGAGGTGAGATGGACGATCATTTGGGATTACTAGAGGAGACATTGGCGCTCATGTGGGATTATTAGAGGTGACACAGGGACTCATGTGGGATTACTAGAGGTGACATGGATGCTCATGGGGATTATTAGAGGTGACATGGACGCTCATGTGGGATTACTAGGTGACATGGGCACTCATGTGGGATTATTAGAGGTGACATGGACGCTCATGTGGGATTACTAGGAGGTGACATGGACGCTCATGTGGGATTACTAGGTGACATGGGCGCTCATGTGGGATTACTAGAGGTGACACAGGCACTCATGTGGGATTACTAGAGGTGACACGGACGCTCATGTGGGATTACTAGAGGTGACATGGACGCTCATAGGGGATTATTAGAAGTGACATGGACGCTCATGTGGGATTACTAGTAGGTGACATGGACGCTCATGTGGGATTACTAGAGGTGACACGGACGCTCATGTGGGATTACTAGAGGTGACACGGGCGCTCATGTGGGATTACTAGAGGTGACATGGATGCTCTTGGGGGATTACTAGGAGGTGACATGGACGCTCATGGGGGATTATTAGAGGTGACATGGACGCTCATTTGGGATTACTAGAGGTGACATGGGCGCTCATGTGGGATTACTAGAGGTGACGTGGGCGCTCATGTGGGATTGCTAGAGGTGACGTGGGCGCTCATGTGGGATTACTAGGAGGTGACGTGGGCGCTCATGTGGGATTACTAGAGGTGACACGGGCGCTCATGTGGGATTACTAGAGGTGACACGGGCGCTCATGTGGGATTATTAGAGGTGACACGGGCGCTCATGTGAGATTACTAGAGGTGACATGGATGCTCATGTGGGATTACTAGAGGTGACATGGACATTGCTATAAAAAAAACACCAAAGAAGAGAAAGTGCTGTCCTGTTTGCGCACTAATAAATAATATATAACCTTTATTAAGTACAGTAAAGTATGTAAGATAAATCGTTGAAATATTAAACACAAAGTTAAGTGTATAAAGAGCTGAATAAAGTAATAAATATAAGATTTTACTCACCGATAAATCTATTTCTCGTAGTCCGTAGTGGATGCTGGGACTCCGTAAGGACCATGGGGTATAGCGGCTCCGCAGGAGACTGGGCACATCTAAAGAAAGCTTTAGGACTACCTGGTGTGCACTGGCTCCTTCCACTATGACCCTCCTCCAGACCTCAGTTAGGATACTGTGCCCTGAAGAGCTGACACAATAAGGAAGGATTTTGAATCCCGGGTAAGACTCATATCAGCCACACCAATCACACCGTATAATTCGTTATATTATACCCAGTTAACAGTATGAAATATTAACGGAGCCTCGTAACAGATGGCTCAACAATAACCCTTTAGTTAACAATAACTATATACAAGTATTGCAGACAATCCGCACTTGGGATGGGCGCCCAGCATCCACTACGGACTACGAGAAATAGATTTACCGGTGAGTAAAATCTTATTTTCTCTGACGTCCTAAGTGGATGCTGGGACTTCGTAAGGACCATGATTATACCAAAGCTCCCAAACGGGCGGGAGAGTGCGGATGACACTACAGCACCGAATGAGAGAACTCAAGGTCCTCCTTAGCCAGGGTATCAAATTTGTAGAATTTTGCAAAAGTGTTAGACCCTGACCAAGTAGCAGCTCGGCAAAGTTGTAAAGCCGAGACCCCTCGGGCAGCCGCCCAAGAAGAGCCCACCTTCCTCGTGGAATGGGCTTTTACAGATTTAGGATGCGGCAGTCCAGCCGCAGAATGCGCAAGCTGAATTGTGCTACAGATCCAGCGAGCAATAGTCTGTTTTGAAGCAGGAGTACCCAGCTTGTTGGGTGCATACAGAATAAACAGTGAGTCAGTTTTCCTGACTCCAGCCGTCCTGGAAACATAGATTTTCAAGGCCCTGACTACGTCCAGTAACTTGGAATACTCCAAGTCCCTAGTAGCCGCAGGCACCACATTAGGTTGGTTCAAATGAAAAGCAGATATCACCTTAGGGAGAAACTGAGGACGAGTCCTCAATTCTGCCCTATCCATATGGAAAATCAGATAAGGGCTTCTACATGACAAAGCCGCCAATTCTGACACACGCCTGGCCGAAGCCAAGGCCAACAGCATGACCACTTTCCACGTGAGATATTTCAAATCCACGGTTTTTAGTGGCTCAAACCAATGTGACTTTAGGAAACCCAACACCACGTTGAGATCCCAAGGTGCCACTGGAGGCACAAAAGGGGGCTGAATACGCAGCACTCCTTTAACAAATGACTGAACTTCAGGCAGTGAAGCCAGTTCTTTCTGAAAGAAAATCGACAGAGCCGAGATCTGGACCTTAATGAAACCCATTTTAGGCCCATAGTCACTCCTGACTGTAGAAAGTGCAGAAATCGACCCAGCTGAAATTCCTCTGTTGGGGCCTTCCTGGCCTCACACCAAGCAACATATTTCCACCATATGCGGTGATAATGTTTTGCAGTGACATCTTTCCTGGCTTTAATCAGCGTAGGAATGACTTCCTCCGTAATGCCCTTTTCTTTTAGGATCCGGTGTTCAACCGCCATGCCGTCAAACGCAGACGCGGTAAGTCTTGGAACAGACAGGGCCCCTGCTGCAGCAGGTCCTGTCTGAGCGGCAGAGGCCATGGGTCCTCTGAGATCATTTCTTGAAGTTTCGGATACCAAGCTCTTCTTGGCCAATCCGGAACCACAAGTATAGTCCTTACTCCTCGTCTTCTTATTATTCTCAGTACCCTGGGTATGAGAGGTAGAGGAGGGAACACATAAACCGACTGGTACACTCACGGTGTCACTAGAGCGTCCACAGCTATCGCCTGAGGGTCCCTTGACCTGGCGCAATATCTTTTTAGCTTTTTGTTTAGGCGGGACGCCATCATGTCTACCTGTGGCCTTTCCCAACGGTTTACAATCATTTGGAAAACTTCTGGATGAAGTCCCCACTCTCCCGGGTGGAGGTCGTGCCTGCTGAGGAAGTCTGCTTCCCAGTTGTCCACTCCCGGAATGAACACTGCTGACAGTGCTAACACGTGATTTTCCGCTCATCTGAGAATCTTTGTGGCTTCTGCCATCGCCATCCTGCTTCTTGTGCCGCCCTGTCGGTTTACATGGGTGACCGCCGTGATGTTGTCTGACTGAATCAGTACCGGCTGGTTTTGAAGCAGTGGTCTTGCTTGACTTAGGGCATTGCAAATGGCCCTCAGCTCCAGAACATTTATGTGTAGGGAGATCTCCTGGTTTGACCATAGTCCCTGGAAGTTTCTTCCCTGTGTGACTGCCCCCCAGCCTCGAAGGCTGGCATCCGTGGTCACCAGGACCCAGTCCTGTATGCCGAATCTGCGGCCCTCTTGAAGATGAGCACTCTGCAGCCAACATAATAGAGACACCCTGGTCCTCGGAGACAGGGTTATCAGCCGATGCATCTGAAGATGCGATCCGGACCACTTGTCCAACAGGTCCCACTGAAACGTTCTTGCATGGAACCTGCCGAATGGAATTGCTTCGTATGAAGCTACCATTTTTCCCAGGACTCGCGTGCAGTGATGCACCGACACCTGTTTTTGTTTTAGAAGGCCTCTGACTAGAGATGACAGCTCCTTGGCTTTCTCCTCCGGGAGAAACACTTTTTTCTGGTCTGTGTCCAGAACTATCCCCAAGAACAGTAGGCGTGTGGTAGGAACCAGCTGTGACTTTGGAATGTTTAGAATCCAACCGTGCTGTTGTAGCACTTCCCGAGGTAGTGCTACCCCGACCAACAACTGCACCTTGGACCTCGATTTATCAGGAGATCGTCCAAGTACGGGATAATTAAAACTCCCTTTTTTCGAAGGAGTATCATAATTTCGGCCATTACCTTGGTAAATACCCTCGGTGCTGTGGAGAGACCGAACGGCAGCGTCTGGAATTGGTAATGACAGTCCTGTACCACAAATCTGAGGTACTCCTGGTGAGGATGGTAAATGGGGACATGCAGGTAAGCATCCTTGATGTCCAGAGATACCATGTAATCCCCCACATCCAGGCTTGCAATAACCGCCCTGAGCGATTCCATCTTGAACTTGAATTTTTTTATATATGTGCCCAAGGATTTTAAATTTAAAATGGGTCTCACCGAACCGTCCGGTTTCGGTACCACAAACAGTGTGGAATAGTAACCCCATCCTTGTTGAAGTAGGGGTACCTTGATTATCACCTGCTGAGAATACAGCTTGTGAATTGCCTCTAGCACAGCCTCCCTGCCTGAGGGAGTTGTCGGCAAGGCAGATTTGAGGAAACGGCGGGGGGGATCCACCTGTGAGCGAGCCCGCAGATCGCTGAAATTTTTGAGTCGGCCCCCCACCGTACCTGGCTCCGCCTGTGGAGCTCCACCGTCATGCGGTGGACTTGGAGGAAGCGGGGGAGGACTTTTGCTCCTGGGAACTGGCTGTATGCTGCAGCTTTTTTCCCCTACCTCTGCCTCTGGGCAGAAAGGACGCACCTTTTCTGTACCTGATAATACGGTGCTTTCTTTGGCTGTGAGGGAACATGGAGCAAAAACGTTGACTTCCCAGCTGTTGCTGTGGAAACGAGGTCTGAGAGACCATCCCCGAACAACTCCTCACCCTTATAAGGCAAAACTTCCATGTGCCTTTTAGAATCTGCATCCCCTGTCCACTGCCGAGTCCATAACCCTCTCCTGGCAGAAATGGACATTGCACTTATTTTAGATGCCAGCCGGCAAATATCCCTCTGTGCATCTCTCATGTATAAGACTGCGTCTTTAATATGCTCTATGGTTAGCAATATAGTGTCCCTGTCTAGGGTATCAATATTTCCCGACAGGGAATCTGACCATGCAGCTGCAGCACTGCACATCCATGCTGAAGCAATAGCTGGTCTCAGTATAATGCCTGAGTGTGTATACACAAACTTCAGGATAGCCTCCTGCTTTCTATCAGCAGGTTCCTTTAGGGCGGCCGTATCCGGAGACGGTAATACCACCTTTTTTGACAAGCGTGTGAGCGCTTTATCCACCCTAGGGGGTGTTTCCCAACGTGACCTATCCTCTGGCGGGAAAGGGTACGTCATTAGTAACCTTTTAGAAATTACCAGTTTCTTATCGGGGGAAGCCCATGCTTCTTCACACACTTCATTTAATTACTCAGCTGGGGGAAAAACTACTGGTAGTTTTTTCTCCCCAAACATAATACCCCTTTTTGTGGTACCCGGGGTAAGATCAGAAATGTGCAACACATTTTTCATTGCCTCAATCATGTAACGAGTGGCCCTATTGGACATTACATTTGTCTCCTCATCGTCGACACTGGTATCAGTATCCGTGTCGACATCTGTGTCTGCCATCTGAGGTAGCGGGCGTTTCAGAGCCCCTGATGGCCTTTGAGACGGCTGGGCAGGCACGAGCTGAGAAGCCGGCTGTCCCATATTTGGTATGTCGTCAAACCTTTTATGTAAGGAGTTAACACTTTCACGTAATTCCTTCCACAAGTCCATCCACTCAGGTGTCGGCCCCGCAGGGGGTGACATCACATTTATCGGCATCTGCTCCGCCTCCACATAAGCCTCCTCATCAAACATGTCGACACAGCCGTATCGACACACCGCACACACACAGGGAATGCTCTGACTGAGGACAGGACCCCACAAAGCCCTTTGGGGAGACAGAGAGAGAGTATGCCAGCACACACCAGAGTGCTATATAACATAGGGATCCCACTATAACTGAGTGTTTTTTCCCTTATAGCTGCTTACATTATGTATACTGCGCCTAAATTTAGTGCCCCCCCTCTCTTTTTTTTTTTTACGTAAACTGTTTTTTATTGCAACAATGGTTATACAGGTTAAACAACAAAAGAATGACCTTAGAAGACAAAATCCTTGCCAATCAAACAGCAATCAATCACAATTAAGTCCTCTAACATACATGAAAACATTGTCTATTTTTAGTCTCAAACAAACATAGAAATAACCATATGGTAAAACAGCGTAGCATAAGAGGTTAATGTAAGAAAAAAAAAGGGGGGGAAAAGAAGGAAGAGGTGGAGAGAGAGGGGGGGAGGGGGAAGGAAGGTAGCAAGTCGTATGTTTAGAATAGAGGTAATTGTTTAAAAACGTAAAAAACATAAATGAGTCCTAGAATAAGAAAGGCAAGGAGCGTAATCGTCTAGGGGCCTGAGATGAGAGATGAGACGGGAGGATTTCGGGATCACTCCTTTAAGTATATAGTTTAGGTTGATATGTATGTCCTATATACGGATGATTCCTTAAACTCATACCATGGGAACCAAGTGGCTGTGAAGTCTACTGATCTTCCCAATGAGAAGGAAACTAGATCCTCCATGTCTAGAAAATAATCAATCTTATTGAACCATTGTTTAATTGAAGAAGATGAGGATGATCTCCATAGGATTGGTATGACGGCTTTGGCTGCATTATTAAGATGGCGTAATAGTGAACCCTTATAGGAATATGAACCTCTGGGAGTGAGGTTGAGGAGCCAAAACTCCGGGTCTCTGGGGACGGTACCTCCTAGTATCAATTCTGAGCATTTAAAAACTTCCCTCCAAAAGTGCATTATGAGAGGACATTCCCACCATATATGCAGAAAGCTTCCTGGGGCTCCTCTACATCGCCAGCAAAGGCCTGAAAGGGTCGGAAACATCTTATTAAGCGCCAAAGGAGTCCTGTACCACCTATAAATCAGTTTATAAAGAGTTTCCATTGTCGACAAACATAGCGCACTTGCCTGGGTGTTGCGAAATATCAATTCCCAATTAGATTGTGAAGCCAGCATCGGCATTACTTTCTCCCAGGCACTCATGAAAGTAGGGGGTTGAGGAAAGAGGTCCTCTATAATGATCACATAAATCTGGGAAATGGTGTGTGTGGGAGCTTGAGGGGAAACGCACATCTTTTCAAAAGCGGTGAGTTCTCTGGTCATATCAGAGAGATGTTTGGAGGATGTTACAAAGTGATGAACCTGGAGAATTTCCAAAAATCAGATTTCGTTATTGTCCAGAGGGATTGAATATCTGAAAACGAACGTACCCTACTCGAACTCACCAGCTGACCGACCCTGAAAAGCCCCTTCTCTGCCCATGAGGCGAAGGCCGTTCCTTGGAGACCCGGAGTAAACTCAGAATTAGAGATGAAAGAAGTCAATGGTGACCATTTGGAAGATATGTGACCTCTCAACCTAAGTGAGCTCCACACTTTAAGTGTGGGGGATACTGTGGGATGGGACACCTTTGGGAGGACTGGTAGCCATGGCGTGATTTCTATATAGTGTGGGAGGCAGCCTTCCTCTAGGAGCACCCATTGTCTACAGTCTTTTGCCCGTGTCCATTCCAGGACTCTATTCAGGTGTATTGCATGATAATAACTGGGGATGTGTGGAAGTTGTTGTCCTCCCTGATGTTTTCTCCGAAATAATATATCATGCTTAAATCTAGGTGTATTGCTACCCCAGACAAAAGCTCGAATAAGACCTTAGATGTCCCTAAACCATTGGGGGGGAAATGTATATGGGGAGGGTTTGGAGAAAAAACAATATCCTAGGTAAGGCATTCATTTTAACTACGTTAAATTCTACCAAACCAGGATAGTCGCAATTTCCTCCATTTTTGAAAATCTATGCAGAGTTTTTTCAACAAGGGGTCAAAATTTAGGGAAAAACATTTGGACATGTCATTAGATAATATAACCCCTAAGTATTTCAACTTATGGTCATGCCAAGTGAAGGGGAACGAGCACTTCAAGCCCGTTACCACAGTAGGGGAGGTAGTCAAATGTAGTGCTATAGATTTGGAGTAATTAATCTTGAAATTAGAAAGGGCTCCGAACCTATCAAATTCCATCATCAGGTTAGGGAGCGAGGTAACCGGGTTCGAAATCAAAGCTAATAAATCATCTGCATAGAGGGCCAATTTATATTCCCTCCCTCTCACCAGCAGACCAGAAATATTTTGGTTTGCCCGTATACTTCTAGCTAAAGCTTCCATGCACAAAACAAAAAGTAATGGGGATAGTGGACAGCCCTGTCTTGTGCCATTCGAGATAGTGAAGGAATCTGATAAGGAGCCATTGATCTTTATTCTAGCAGATGGGGTAGTGTATAGTGATAGGATCCTATGAAGACATGCGTTGCCCAGCCCCAGGTGTTTCAAAATACCAAACAAAAAATCCCAGCCCACCCTATCAAATGCCTTTTCTGCATCAGTGGATAACAGGATCGAGGGGGACGCGGACTGGTTAGCGTAGTGTATCATATTTAGTACTTTGGATGTGTTATCCCTGGCTTCACGGCCCAAAACAAAACCCGTCTGGTCTCCATGAATCAACGCCGGCAACAGATGCTTAAGACGGTTAGCTACTAATTTAGCAAAAAGTTTTATATCAATATTCAGCAGCGAAATCGGTCGGTAACTAGCACAAAGACTGGGATCTTTGCCCTCTTTGGGTAGCACTGTAATGTGTGCTTCGAGGGACTGAGAGGAGAAATGGGACGTATCAGAGATAGTGTTGAAGGCTCTCACAAGGAGAGGCACTAGCCTCTCCCTGAAAGCCTTGTAATAGGCAATAGTAAATCCATCTGGGCCTGGGCTTTTACCATTGGGCGAGGAATCAATAGCTTTCATGACCTCCTCTGTCGAAAAGGGCACGTCCAGGTCATCGGCATCTGCCTTGGACAATGTCGGGAAGTCTAGGGATCTCAAATAAGAAGATATGGCTGCCTGATGGGATATCTTATCTGCCCGCCCAGATGGCCCCGAAAGGTTATATAATGTGGAATAGTATTCCTGAAAGGCTTTAGCAATTTTAATAGTCTCATGTTGGGGGCGACCCTTGTTATCCTTAATTAGGTGAATAAAGGTGAGTGCACGTTGCTCGCGGAGGGCCTTAGCTAACAATGTCCCCGGTTTATTGCCCCATTGGTAATATCTGCTGCGGCACTTCCTATAGGAAAATTTAACCCTGTCAGAGAGCAATTTATTCAAGTCGGCTCGGGCGACCTCAAGGTCATAGTAGTGTTGGGGAGTTTGAGATTTTTTATGAAGGAGTTCTAGAGATTTTATCTTGGATAGCAAGTCTTCTCGAAGTTTTTCCCTCTGTTTTTTACGTACTGAGCCTAGTTGGATACACCCCCCCCGCAGGACACATTTGTGTGCCTCCCATACTGAGATTTTAGAGATATCCTCCATGTCGTTAGTGTCAATATAGGAGTCTAGGGCCAATTCCAGTTGCGAACGACATACTACGTCTTGCAACAGAGTATCATTAAAACGCCATAACCATTGACGTCTCGTATATGATGGGAGACGAATAGTAAGATTAACCGGGGCATGGTCTGACCAGACAATTTGTCCTATCGAGGATTCTGAAATCAAATGTAGGTGGCGATGACTTAGAAATAGATAGTCGATTCTGGAATATGTTTGATGGGGATGTGAATAAAAAGAAAAATCTACCTCAGAGGGATGTGTCAGTCTCCATGAGTCAATCAGCTGGTGGTCGAGCAGGGCACGTCGCACTCTCCTATACTCCTTCTCTGGTCGGAGGGCAATCTTCCTAGAGGTGTCATGAAGGGGATCAAGCGTCCAATTTAAATCTCCTCCCATCACCACCACTCCCTCAAGAAGAGGCTCAGCAGTTTCCAACACCGAAGTCAAGAAAGAGGGTTGTTTAGAGTTGGGAGCGTAAACATTTAAAAAGGAAAAGCGTTGGCCATGAATTTCACACTTAACCAACAAACCCCTACCCTCTACCAGTCTATGGGAGGAAACATTTAGGACAGGTAAGTGACGGGCCAAGAGAATAGCTACACCCAACGTCTTCCCATTGGGATTGTTAGCCATGAAAACATGGGGGTAATAGTGACTTTTAAGTGATGGGACGCAACCAATCCTAAAGTGTGTTTCTTGCAGCAGGGCAACATCCAATCTCTCGTCTCTGAGCCACTTAAGGAGTTTAGATCTTTTTTCAGGAATATTCAGGCCCTTTACATTAAGGGTAGTTACCCGTATTGTGTCTGGACCCATTGTGATTGAAGTTGTATCACATTGACAATAAACCTTCCTACCACAGGGATACAGAGGGAATAGGTAAGGGTATTAAGAACGTTTGTTAGTTTGGAAAGGAAACCGTGAAAAGTGGAGAAAAGAGAAGCAATGTGGAAAGATACATTGCGAGATGCATTAGTATTAAACTTTGTGAGTAACATCATGAAAATGAAAAATGCTGCAAATGGGGTGGAAGCGGTAGACCGCCGACTCCCAACCCTGGAGAAAAGGGGATGCAGCATGGTGGGGGTCTTACGGGGGGGCCAAGGGCAGCGACCGCCCTTGAATCACAAATGTATTCTTTAAGGAAGAAAAAAAGAGAAACACAAATACGAATAGACAATAATAATAATCACCTAGGGAAAATTACAAGCATCATTCAAAACACTAAACCGTGAGAGCTAAATGTTGCGAGAAAACGTGACAAAGAACCTATAAGAAGTAATCTGAACACGTTTCCATTGCAGTAGCAATGGTGAAAAGAAAGAAACCACCTAACTGAAGGAACTTTAAACATTAAACATTTCAGGCCGCGCATTTTAGAAACATGGTATATCACGTATTTAAAGAACGACAGATGTGTCAGTAGATATAGGAACTATCATCTCAATGCAGGTAAGGTGTCCTACTCATGGAGGCTTTGAAGAACGTGAACTTGTAGGCGGAGTCTCCCGTCCACGCTGGGATCGTACTTGTTGCCACGCGTCATCTGGAGGAGTCATGATTGGTATAGTGGGCTGGTGATGGTAAGAGTCCCACTCAGGTAATTGGATTGGTGGGACGCCCAGAGTTGCGAAAAAGGCCGGTAGATCAGGTGGTTTGGAGAGCATTGCTATCTTGCCATTGTGGGAGACCTGAAGAGAAAAAGGGAAAACCCATCTGTACTTTAGCTGAAGTTTCCGAAGGGAATCTGTAAGGGGTTTCAGGGTTCTGCGTTGTTGTAGTGTTGACCACGCCAGGTCTGGGAACAACTGAACCTTATCGCCTTGGAAATCTATGTTATCCAGTTGACGGGCCTTTCTCATTATCTCTTCCTTTTGCGCATAGTAATGGAGCCTACAAATCACATCTCTGGGCCTGTCCGATGGTATACTCCGAGGTCGGAGAGCCCGGTGCGCTCTGTCAATCATAATGTCCTCACTCAAATCCAAGTCGATAAGCTCTCCAAATATCTTTGTCAGCGCATTCGCCAGATCAGCCTGTTGGATACTTTCCGAGAGCCCCCTAACCCTGATATTTTTCCGCCTCCCACGATTATCCAAATCTTCGACTCTTGACTTAAGGAAGGCTATATCTCTCCTCTGTTGGGAAATCACCTCCTGAAAACCAATTAAAGAGGATAAGCTAGCTGTCTCATGGCGTTCCAAGACATCGACACGGGTCGCTATCTGCGACATATCTTGTTGCAGCGCGGTCACTTCCCGTTTGATGGTAGACAGTAAACGGGTCTCTAAAGCTGAGAAATCCTGTTTCGTAGGAAGTGACTTAACATGTGAAAGTATCTCACCAATATCAGTTGTCAAGGATGCGGACAGTGGCGGTTGTGGGGTCGAAGGAGTCGACATGACTTCCGTTTGCGTATTAATGATTGGAGAGTCCGGGAGGGCGTGGGTAGAGGTCGGGCTTGTTATGGGTGTAGTCAAGAATTGACGTAGATCTGAGGAACGGCGGGCCGTCGAGTTTGGAGTCTCATCTGGCCTGGTCTTCGCCTTATTTTTCTTCTTGCCTCTCACCATGACATCGGATTAGAAAGAAAGGTGGTATGATGTGTCACATTTACTTATCCCAGGTGATGTAGAATTATTTGGGCCGTCGCCGTGCAGTAGCCCCCCCACATGGCTCTAAGGAAACATCAGGCCAGCAGTCACATCAGCCGAGCAACTATCTGAGGTTTCACATATTTATGCGTGGAGTTGCGACTTATGAGTGCAGCGGCCTCTCGAGGGGAGGTATAGGTTATGTCAACAAGATGGCCGGCTCTAGTCGGAAGCAGCTGGGGGGTTGATTAACAGCACCCGGAGCTGGGTGAAGTATTGCAGTCCCGTAAATACGTTTTATATTTAGGAGCCCGTGAGTCACCAGGGTCCGCTGGGGCCAGTAGCTATGTGTGGGTAGGTATCCGGACTCCAGGTCGACAGCACAAAGGTCGACACACTTTAGGTCGACGCCAATTGGTCGACACACATTAGGTCGACAGGGTCAAAAGGTCGACAGGAACAAGGTCGACATGGAAAAAGGTCGACATGAGTTTTTTCACGATTTTTTTCTTTTTTTGAACCTTTTCATACTTAACGATCCACGTGGACTACGATTGGAACGGTAAAGTGTGCCGAGCGAAGGCACCATGCCCGAAGCATGGCGAGCGAAGCGAGCCATGCGAGGGGACGCGGTGCACTAATTCGGGTTCCCGGTCACTCTACGAAGAAAACGACACCAAAAAAACATAAAAAACTCATGTCGACCTTTTTCCACGTCGACCTTTTTCCATGTCGACCTTTTGACCCTATCGACCTTTTGACCCTGTCGACCTAATGTGTGTCGACCAATTGGTGTCGACCTAAAGTGTGTCGACCCTGAGTCCCAGACCCGTGTGGGTACTAGGGTGCTGAAGCAACGCTCTTGCACAATCTTACCGGGGTGAGCTTCCCAGAGAAGCAGCTCCGACACGCTGACCCCCTGCCCGGTGGTGTAATTCTGCACGATGTGTGCGATCCGCCTCCGGAGGTCCGCGGGCAGCGTGCGTCGTCAAGGTGAGTGCGGGTCTAAGCTCCAAGCCTGGAGCGAGGCTCTCCTCCTGTATGTCTGCCGGGCGCCGCACAGTTCCGGTCCACCGCCGACGGCCCTGGCCGGCCGGATCGCGAGCACAGCCGCCGCTCTTCAGTGTCCACCTCAGGTCAGTTCCGTCTCTCAGAGACAGTGGGGCGATCCGCGGCACAGCCACTCCGGTCCCGGAAGGCCTGAGGTGTAAATTGAGGCCCCGGTCTAATGGGTGCCTGCAGGCCGCAATCCGCGGGAGCTCCGGGAGGTGCTCCCCGATTCCGCGGTTCTGGAAGGGATGTTCCCAGTAGGTATAGAAGGGGCTTTGGATCTGCTTAGCTTACTTAGGAAGTGCAGAAATCGACCCAGGTGAAATTCCTCTGTTGGGGCCTTCCTGGCCTTACACCACGCAACATATTTTCGCCAAATACGGTGATAATTGTTTGCAGTTACTTCTTTCCTGGCTTTTATCAGCGTAGGAATGACTTCATCCGGAATGCCCTTTTCCTTTAGGATCCGGTATTCAACCGCCATGCCGTCAAACGCAGCCGCGGTAAGTCTTGGAACAGACAGGGCCCCTGCTGTAGCAGATCCTGTCTGAGCGGTAGAGGCCATGGGTCCTCTGATATCATTTCTTGAAGTTCTGGGTACCAAGCTCTTCTTGGCCAATCCGGAACCACGAGTATCGTTCTTACTCCTCGTCTTCTTATTATTCTCAGTACCTTTGGTATGAGAGGCAGAGGAGGGAACACATAAACCGACTGGTACACCCACGGTGTCACTAGGGCGTCCACAGCTATCGCCTGAGGGTTCCTTGACCTTGCGCAATATCTCTCTAGTTTTTTGTTTAGGCGAGACGTCATCATGTCCACCTGTGGCCTTTCCCAACGGTTTACCATCAGTTGGAAGACTTCTGGATGAAGTCCCCACTCTCCCGGGTGTAGGTCGTGTCTGCTGAGAAAGTCTGCTTCCCATTTGTCCACTCCCAGAATGAACACTGCTGACAGTGCTAAGACGTGATTTTCCGCCCATCTGAGAATCTTTGTGGCTTCTGCCATCGCCATCCTGCTTCTTGTGCCGCCCTGTCGGTTTACATGGGCGACTGCCGTGATGTTGTCTGATTGGAACAGAACCGGCTGGTTTTGAAGCAGGGGCCTTGCCTGACTTAGGGCATTATAAATGGCCCTCAGTTCCAGAATATTTATGTGTAGGGACGACTCCTGACTTGACCAAAGTCCTTGGAAATTTCTTCCCTGTGTGACTGGCCCCCAGCCTCGTAGGCTGGCATCCGTGGTCACCAGGACCCAGTCCTGTATGCCGAATCTGCGGCCCTCTATAAGATGAGCCATCTGCAGCCACCACAGCAGAGATACCCTAGTCCTTGGAGACAGGGTTATCAGCCGATGCATCTGAAGATGCGATCCTGATCACTGGTCCAAGAGGTCCCACTGAAAGGTTCTTGCATGGAACCTGCCGAATGGAATTGCTTCGTAGGAAGCTACCATTTTTCCCAGGACTCGTGTGCAGTGATGCACCGATACCTGTTTTGGTTTCAGGAGGACTTTGACTAGAGATGACAGCTCCTTGTCCTTCTCCATCGGGAGAAACACTTTTTTCTGTTCTGTGTCCAGAACCATCCCCAAGAACAGTAGGCGTGTGGTAGGAACCAGCTGTGACTTTGGAATGTTTAGAATCCATCCGTGCTGTTATAGCACTTCCCGAGGTAGTGCTACCCTGACCAACAACTGCTCCTTGGACCTCGCCTTTATAAGGAGATCGTCCAAGTACGGGATAATTAAAACTCCCTTTTTTCGAAGGAGTATCATCATTTCTGCCATTACCTTGGTAAACACCCTCGGTGCCATGGACAGTCCAAACAGCAGCGTCTGGAATTGGTAATGGCAATCCTGTACCACAAATCTGAGGTACTCCTGGTGGAGGATGGTAAATGGGGACATGCAGGTAAGCATCCTTGATGTCCAGAGATACCATGTAATCCCCCACGTCCAGGCTTGCAATAACCGCCCTGAGCGATTCCATCTTGAACTTGAATTTTTTTTATGTATGTGTTCAAGGATTTCAAATTTAAAATGGGTCTCACCGAACCGTCCGGTTTCGGTACCACAAACAGTGTGGAATAGTAACCCCGTCCTTGTTGAAGTAGGGGCACCTTGACTATCACCTGCTGGGAATACAGCTTGTGAATTGCCGCTAGCACAGCCTCCCTGCCGGAGGGAGTAATTGGCAAGGCAGATTTGTGGAAACGGCAGGGGGGAGGCGCCTCGAATTCCAGCTTGTACCCCTGAGATACTACTTGGAGGATCCAGGGATCCACCTGTGAGCGAGCCCACTGATCGCTGAAATTTTTGAGGCGGCCCCCCACCGTACCTGGCTCAGCCTGTGAAGCCCCACCGTCATGCGGCGGACTTGGTAGAAGCGGGGGAGGACTTTTGTTCCTGGGAACCTGCTGTTTGTTGCAGCCTTTTTCCCCTACCCGCCTTTTCCCCGCCAGTTTTTCTGGGGTCGAAAGGACTGTACCTGATAATACGGCGCTTTCTTAGGCTGTGAGGGAACATGGGGCAAAAAAGCTGACTTCCCAGCTGTTGCTGTGGAAACTAGGTCTGAGAGACCATCCCCGAATAACTCCTCACCCTTATAAGGAAAAACTTCCATGTGCCTTTTCGAATCTGCATCCCCTGTCCACTGCCGAGTCCATAAGCCTCTCCTAGCAGAAATGGACAATGCACAACGCACTTATCTTAGATGCCAGCCGGCAGATCTCCCTCTGTGCATCTCTCATGTATAAAACTATATGCTCTATGGTTAGCAGAATAGTGTCCCTGTCTAGGGTGTCAATATTTTCCGACAGGGAATCTGACCACGCAGCTGCAGCGCTGCACATCCATGCCGAAGCAATAGCTGGTCTAAGTATAATGCCTGAGTGTGTATATACAGACTTCAGGATCGCCTCCTGCTTTCTATCAGCAGGTTCCTTCAGGGTGGCCGTATCCGGAGATGGTAGTGCCACCTTTTTTGACAAACGTGTGAGCGCTTTATCCACCCTAGGGGGTGTTTCCCAACGTGACCTATCCTCTGGCGGGAAAGGGTACGCCATTAGTAACTTTTTAGAAATTACCAATTTTTTATCGGGGGAAGCCCACGCTTCTTTACACTTCATTTAATTCTTCAGATGGGGGAAAAACTATTGGTAGTTTTTTCTCCCCAAACATAATACCCTTTTTTGTGGTACCTGGGTTTATATCAGAAATGTGTAATACCTCTTTCATTGCCTCAATCATGCAACGAATGGCCCTAGTGGACATTAAATTTGACTCTTCATTGTCGACACTGGTATCAGTATCCGTGTCGACATCTGTGTCTGCCATCTGAGGTAGCGGGCGCTTTAGAGCCCCTGATGGCCTTTGAGACGCCTGGGCAGGCACGAGCTGAGAAGCTGGCTGTCCCGCATTTGGCATGTCGTCAAATTTTTTATGTAAGGAGTCTACACTTGCACGTAATTACTTCCATAAGTCCATCCACTCAGGTGTCTGCCCCGCACGGGGTGACATCACATTTATAGGCAACTGCTCCGCCTCCACATAATGTTCCTCATCAAACATGTCGACACAGCCGTACCGACACACCGCACACACACAGGGAATGGTCTAACAGAGGACAGGACCCCACAAAGCCCTTTGGGGAGACAGAGAGAGAGAGTATGCCAGCACACACCAGAGCGCTATATAATACAGGGACTAACTGAATTATATCCCCTATAGCTGCTATAATCTTTATACTGCGCCTAAATTTAGTGCCCCCCCTCTCTTTTTTACCCTTCTGTAGTGCAGACTGCAGGGGAGAGCCAGGGAGCTTCCTTCCAGCGGAGCTGTGAGGGATAAATGGCGCCAGTGTGCTGAGGGAGATAGCTCCGCCCCTTTTTCGGCTGACTTTTCTCCCGCTTTTTTATGGATTCTGGCAGGGGTAATTATCACATATATAGCCTCTGGGGCTATATATTGTGATTATTTAGCCATCCAAGGTGTTTTTATTGCTGCTCAGGTCGCCCCCCCCAGCACCCTGCACCCACCAGTGACCGGAGTGTGAGGTGTGCATGTGGAGCAATGGCTACTTTGGCTACCTTGGTGAAGACTGAAGTCTTCTGCCGCTGATTTTCCGGACATCTTCTTGCTTCTGACTCTGTAAGGGGGACGGCGGCGCGGCTCCGGGACCGAACATCAAGGACGGGTCCTGCGGTCGATCCCTCTGGAGCTAATGGTGTCCAGTAGCCTAAGAAGCCCAAGCTAGCTGCAAGCAGGTAGGTTCGCTTCTTCTCCCCTTAATCCCTCGTTGCAGTGAGCCTGTTGCCAGCAGGTCTCACTGTAAAATAAAAAACCTAAAATATACTTTCTTTCTAGGAGCTCAGGAGAGCCCCTAGTGTGCATCCAGCTCGGCCGGGCACAAAAATCTAACTGAGGCTTGGAGGAGGGTCATAGTGGGAGAAGCCAGTGCACACCAGGTAGTCTAAAAGCTTTCTTTTAGTTGTGCCCAGTCTCCTGCGGAGCCGCTATTCCCCATGGTCCTTTCGGAGTTCCCAGCATCCACTAGGACGTCAGAGAAAAACAGTTACAGCTTATACACTACAGACCTAACATTAATAACTAAACAGAATAACATGAAACAAATATAAACAATAGCGAACGATCGTAAACACAAGTACACAGAGTGAGAATGAATGGCATACACAAAAGGTAACAAAGTGGCTACAGAGAACATACCATACGTGGGAATACTCGCATGCGCAACCCGGACCCAGACCTCCGATATCAAGCAGATGATCGTTGATGAGAGAGAGTACTGGCCGGTCAGGGTACTGTGGCCTTTATATACACACACCCTACAGTACAATACAATGGTCCCTACAATCTCATTGTCCATTGGACACAGGAATGTGTCTCTGCATTATAACAAAAGGTCATAGGTGGATTCGAACAGGTGGGCTGTGACTATTTCAAACTGCTCAGGTGGGAGGTATCCTCAGGCTTCCCGCCGCATGGATAATGAACTGCAAATACAGTAAATGTCTGTAAACTACTTTTATACATAACTATACGCAGGAGCAAACAATCTCTTCCTAACCAACACCGGAATGTTTCTAATAAAATACTCTGCAGATTGATACTAAACACCATCGTTCAACCTTTGTCTGACCCTTCGTATTATGCAAAGAGGAATCCCCATGTCCACAAAGCATTTACACTATACATACTCGCAGACATTATTTAGGGGAATATTATCTACAAAACACACTATGGGGTATATGCAATTCACGGCGAATCGCGGCAATTTTTCGCCTTTTTTTTTTCCGACTCAATTCGCCAGGTGAATTCCGGCAGGTGCCTGCCGGAATTCACCATATTCAATGAAAAACGGATTCGCCAGAATCGCGGGCGAAAATCGGCCGATTTGGCGGATTTTGCCGCGATTTTAAAAAACGGTAAAAACCGGGAAAAACCCGGAAAAAAAAATGGCGTGGGGTCCCCCCTCCAAAGCATAACCAGCCTCTGGCTCATCGAGCTGGTCCTGGTTCTAAAAATCCGGGGAAAAATTGGCCAGGGATCCCCCGTATTTTTAAAACCAGCACCGGGCTCTGCGCCTGGTGCTGGTGCCAAAAATACGGGGGACAAAAAGAGTAGGGGTCCCCCGTATTTTTAACACCAGCATCGGGCTCCACTAGCTGGACAGATAATGCCACAGCCGGGGGTCACTTTTATGCCGTGCCCTGCGGCCGTGGCATCAAATATCCAACTAGTCACCCCTGGCAGGGGTACCCTGGGGGAGTGGGGACCCCTTCAATCAAGGGGTCCCCCCCCCCAGCCACCCAAGGGCCAGGGGTGAAGCCCGAGGCTGTCCCCCCCCCATCCAATGGGCTGCGGATGGGGGGGCTGATAGCCTTTTGTGATAATAAAAAGATATTGTTTTTTCCAGTAGTACTACAAGTCCCAGCAAGCCTCCCCCGCAAGCTGGTACTTGGAGAACCACAAGTACCAGCATGCGGGTGAAAAACGGGCACGCTGGTACCTGTAGTGCTACTGGGAAAAAAATACCCAAATAAAAACAGGACACAGACACCTTGATAGTAAAACTTTATTACACACTGCCGACACACACATACTTACCTATGTTGACACGCCGACTGCCACGGTCTCCGACGATCCGAGGGTACCTGTGAAAAAATTATACTCACCTTCCAGCGTCCAGAGAGATAAATCCACGTACTTGTAAAAAAAAAAAAAAAACGCAAATACCCGCTCCATACCGGACTGAAAGGGGTCCAATGCTTTCACATCAGACCCCTTTCTCCCGAATGCCGGGACATCACGTGACTCCTGTAAAGACAAGTACCCCGTGCGGCGCGGTCTGCTCCGTCCGCCAGCACCCGCAGGCGTCCGACGCCGCCAGGGGTGCCGGGGAAGCGTCCCCCTCGCCCAGCGAAGGGCGCTCGCCCCCGGACCCCGGCGGAGCACACGATTTCCCAGGAACCGAACGAGCGTTGCATCGAGATCCGAGGACGCGGCCAGCCCCGACGGCCGCTCCTCGCAAGCCCCAGGAGAGGGCCCTGCGCGCCGCTCCCGCTCCGGCGAGGCGGCCGCACGGAAGGGTTCGCCCGCCGGGCCTCCCCCGCCGCGGACGGGAGGGCCGGACGGGGCGGAGGTCAGAGCGAGAGAGAGAGAGAGAGAGCGCGGGAGAGGAGCCGAGTCTGGCGGCAGGGCGAGAGAGAAGCGCAGACTCGGAGCGAGACCGTCCAGGACGACGCAGGGAGAGCGGGAGGCGCTTTTCGGAGGGAGCCGGCGGAAGCCGCGGTCGCCCGTGCGCCAGGCGGCGGCATCCCGGAAGGGGCGACGGAGCCCCGCGAGATGGAACCTCTTTACACCCTTTCACCCCCCCGGGACAAGATGAAACCTGTCAGGCGTAGATCGGGATGAGGTGGGGCTGGGGGCAGTTGCTGCCGTCCCAGCGAAAAAAACCACCCCCCAGGACGGCTT